>NC_049232.1:4473524-4777358 GCF_011100685.1 Canis lupus familiaris
TATTTTTTGGTTCTATAACTTCTAGTTATTTTTCAAATTGTCAGTATCAGATTTTATTTTTTGCAATGACTTATCATAATACTTAAATTGAGCTTATATCTCATTGATCATAGCAACTATAACTACATGACTTTCTACATCTGACAATGATGCATAAACAGGGAATTTGTTTCTCTTGTCTACAGTTTGTAATGATTTTGACTATTGTTATCATATAGTCTTTTATTGTTAACTGAAATTTTTATTTGAAAAATTATTTTTGAGATATACTGTGGTATTTAGAATAAATCTACCAGAGAGGAGTTTTGTGCTTTCATGACAGGTACCTAAGAGTGAAAGCAGTCTGGAATCAAGGGTTGAGGATTTTCAGAGCTACTGCCAAAGCAGAGTTTAGCCCTTGTGTCTCTACCACAAGAAGAGTTTATGTTACATTAGTAGTTTTGGTGGGCACTAAATTCAGACCCGTCCTCCTAAGCTCCTGAAATTTTCATGAAAGATCTCCTTGCTTTTAAGCCTCTTCCCCAAGAATAGGCAAATTGCTGTGAAAGTGACACCTAAGGAAGAGGAAATATTATTCAGGGTACTGACTCCTGGTGTCCTTAACACCTCCCTCTTTCTCAATTTAAAGAACTCCAGCTCTCAGTTGCTTCACCTACAAAGCAAAATACCTCTGAAAAGAAGGTCTCTAGTGCATTTGTTTTTGCTTTATCCTCTCAGCAATAAATTTCCTATCTTGTTGGATCTTTGATGCTAATTAAGATCTTTTATGGCTCTTTACCAACCATTTTAGTGGTCCTCAACAAAGGCTTTGTGCAAATTACCTAGTCTGCCATTACCAAAAGTGGAAGATTGAGTGTTTGCTTATGTGTCTGTGTGTGTATAATAATTAGCCTTCTTTTAAAAACTCATTTCCAGTACCAATTCTATTTCAGTACGAGCTGTGTTTTTTCCATTTGTGCAGTTTGCTATTCTCCTTTTTTTTTTTTTTTGCTATTCTCCTTTTAGGTTATGAGTTTTTATCCTATGTGTGATGATTTTTCACTGGCCACTCACTGAAAACAGATCTGGACAGTTGAGTGTTGCTAACTGATGAGGTCTCCATCTGTGGTCCTGTGGGCCTTCATCTTCAGTATGGTTTGAGATCTTCCTAGATGTATTGGATGAAAAATAGGCAGGTATGTCCCAGCATGAGAGAGTATATAGACTACATGAATTTATGGATGAACTTCACCCTGAAGCTCTGGGCGGTTATTCCAACAGTGGGCAAAAAGATCGATGTTTCCCATATTTGGCACTAACTGGCAGTACAAGGGATGGGTTGGTGTTCCCCTGTATATCCCTTTCACCTTTATGGTTTCTACAGGCTTTACTGTTAAGAGTGTGGGTACTGAGGTAGCCCGGGTGTCTCAGCAGTTTAGCGCCACCTTCAGCCCAGGGCGTGATCCTGGGGACCCAGGATCAAGTCCTACATTGGGCTCCCTGCATAGAGCCTGCTTCTCCTTCTGCCTGTGTCTCTGCCTCTCTCTCTCTCTCTCTCTCTTTCTCTCTCTCTCTGTCTCACGAATAAATAAATAAAATCTTAAAAAAAAAAAAAAAAGAATGTGGGTACTGAAGCCACACTACCTGAATTGGAATCTCTGTTCTGCACTTCTTAGTTGTGTAATCTAAGCCACATGATTTATTCTCTCTATATTTCATGTTCTTAATGTCTTAAGTGTCTTATAATAGTAGTACCTACCTGAGTAATCATGAAGAATAAATAAATTAATGTACGTAAAACAATTAGAATGATACATGGCATTTATGGTTTAATAAATGCTCAATAAATGTTAGTTATTTTTATGTCCATATGTAAGCTTTTAACACATATATATAAGTTCCTTTATCAATATCTAAACATAAGAACAAAATATTCTCACTTCTTCAAAGTATTAGACTACACTAAACACCATAGTTCTAGATCTTTCCAGATAACAGAAAAAAGGTTTTAGTATTTTTTTCATGTCAAATTATTGTACTCTAAAATATTCTCTTCAAATTTCTTTATTGTTGGCTTTTGTTAATAAAATTACATTTAATCAATTAGATAATTGGCACTTGGAAGTTTTTCTGTTCAGTGGAAATGATCTCATTTTGGCATCTAAGACAAAGGGCTACAATTGTATTGAGTATAGCTATCCTCATCTGCTGATGGTGAGAATTCACTTATAAGTAGATTAAAAAGTTAGAAGTTCTAGTTGAGGAGCACCTGGCTGGCTCAATTGGTGGATCATATGACTCTTGATCTTAGGGTTCTGAGTTCAAGCCCCATGTTGGGTATAGAGAGTACTAAAAAGTAAATAAATTTTATAAAATGTAAAAATATAATCCAAGGAAAAATGTAAAAATGCTTTTTAAATAAAGTTCTAGTAGAAAAGGTAAACCACATCCATGATCAGATGAATAATATCAGTGGAGCTGGAAATGATAAGAAGTAATCAAATGGAAATGCTAGAAATTATGGAAAGATGTAATAAGGTTAAAAGAGGTCATAAACATAGGGGCCCTGATCCAGTGGGATTGGTGTCTTTATGAGACACTGAGAAGCTCAATCTCCCCTTACCTTCCACACACATGCATCAAGGAGAGGTCACATGAGGACACAGTGAGAAAGCAGCTGTCTATAAACCAGGAAGAGAGCCCTCACCAGAAACTGACCATGCTGGCACTTTGATCTCAGACTTCTGGCCTCCAGAAATGTATGTTTCTACTGCTTAACCCCTTGGGCTTCTTCTGTTATAGCAGCCTGAGCAAACTCATACAGTTGGGTGGAAGATACAGATAATTCCAATTAGTGGAGAAAATTGGAACAAATCCACAAAAGAAAGAATAACGGTGGTCTGGGGGGAAGTGTGCAAGTGGATTAACATTTCAAGAACATAAACACAAGACTGTGATAATTAAGGAAGGATATGGAAGATAATGATAAATAAATGAGGCCATTTCATGGAAGTTGTTAAATGCCGCACTAAGGAACTTGGATTTTGTCCTAAAAAAAATAGATGAGAATTAGGTAGTGGATTCACAAAGTGATGTTTGTGTGTTTATTCTTATTATTATTAATGTTTCTTCTTCTTCTTCTTCTTCATCTTCTTCTTCTTCTTCTTCTTTTCTTCTTCATCATCATCATTTTGAATCAACAATTGCAGGTTGTATGGATGAGTTTATTGTGGGCATAAATCGAGGGTGAGGAGATCACTAGGAAATTGTTTTTGTCTTCCAGGTAATAAGTGGTCAAGTCTAAAATTACTACATTATACAGAAGAAGATGGAAAGGGTTGAAATAGGTCTAAATATTCTTTTTTAAAACAATTTTATTTATTTATTTGAGAAAGAGAGTGCCAGAGAGAGAGCACAGAGGTTGGGGCAGAGGCAGAAGCCGACTTCCCATTAAGCAGGGTAGCCCAATCAATGCAGGCTTGATCCTAGGACCCTGGGATCATGACCTGAGCCAAAGACAGATGCTTAACAGACTGAGCCACCCAGGTGCCCCAGGTCTAAATATTCTTGTGTAAGTAAAAGAACAACTCAGTGTTCTCCTAAGTGAAATTAAGAGAGAGATGTACAGGATTCCTTGCAGGCAGAGATGGATCCTGATTTGTATGGGTCTGAAGCATATATAGTTTGGGGGGACACAAAATAATGCAAAATCCTAAGAATTTTCTAGGCCTCACTCCATTTAGCTTCATGATAAATCCACCTGTGATGGCAGATTTTATACTGAATCTTGGGGTAGATCATGTGCCACCCACACAGCTGGAATTCACAGGGCCAGAGTGACATTAGGGAGGAAGACAGTGAGTTCAGTTGTGGACATCCTCATGTAGGGATCAGAGAAGCAGTTAGAGACATTTGCAAGGGTATTCAACAGACTAGTCTTAAGTTTGTGAAATCTGATAAGTGTATTAATTTAGGAGTCCTCAGAGAGTCAATTAGAAATTGAACCTAAGAAAAATAATTAGATCATCCAGAGATAATATGAAGACTGATGAAGAGAGAAAAGGAGAATCTGAAATTCTGAGGGAGACTAACATTTTAGCATAGGCAGAGACTAAATATAAGAACACTTAACATTTCAGTTCAGTGTTCTAGGTAAAAAAAGCCTGAACAACAGCCATGCAAAGGAAATTGGTGGGGACAGAAGGGGGTGGGGGGGGGGCATTGTTTCAGAGCTTTTAGTTGACCAATAAAACTAGCAGGACAACTTGACAAGGGAGGATGTGAAATAAAGATGATAATGAGTTTCTAGTGCTTAGGCAAGTTGAGTAGATGAGACTGTCCTTTACTAATATGGGAAGCCAGAAGAACTGGTTTAGGAAAAAAAAATGATTACTTTGAAGTGCCTCTAGAATATCACAACAGAAATGTCTATTAGCAGTTGGCCATATATTCAGCAATCTCTGATTTAGAGCTAGATATTACCTTTGTCTTTGTACTGACATGTAAAGAAAAAACAGAAGTTCCAAATTGCTTTCTGCCTCTCTGGATGCACCTATTCTGGATATTTCATACAAATGATACTATGTATCATTATGTTAAATGATAAACAGTATGTGACTGTTTGGGTCTGGTTTCTTAGTATATAATGTTTTCAAGGTTTTTTCAAGGTTTACTCATGGTGTATGATGGCTTCATTCCTTTTTGTGGTTGAACAATATTCTATTCTGTGTATATACCATGTTGTATTTATTTATTCATCCATTAATGGATATTTGGGTTGTTTCCACATTTTAGCTATCATAAAAAATTCTGCTGTGTGTCTGTTTTGTTTGTTTAAATACCTGTGTTCAAGTATTTATCAAATTTTTTGTTGTTGTTACAGGTGCTTTTGGTGTTATATCTAAGAACCCATTGCCAAGCCAAGGTCATGAAGATTTACTCCTATATTTTTTATTCCTCTATATTTTTATTCTCATATGGCTTTAGCTCTTTATTTTGACCATTGATGGCATTTTTAGACAATTTTATATATGGTGTGAAGTAGGGGTCCAATTTCATTTTTTTGCATGTGGATATCCAGTTGTCCCAGTATCATTTGTTGAAAAGATTAATCTTTCCCCATTGATGGTCTTGGTGCTCTTGTTTAAAATCCATTGGGCATAGAGAAAGGGTTTATTTCTAGACTCTCAATTCTCTTTCATTGGCCTACATATCGATCAGTAGCATGCTGTTTTGATTACTGTAGATTTGTTAAGTTTTGAAATCAGGATACAGTCCTCCAATTTTGTTCTTTTTCAAGATTGCTTTGACTGACCACTTTCAAGATTGGTCAAGGGACATTGGCCTATAGTTTTCTTACCTTGTGATACCTTTGTTTGGCTTTGGTATGAGGCTGATACCAGGCTAATAGAATGAGTTAGCAGGTGATCCCTCCTGTTTTGCCATTTTGGAATAGTTTGAGAAAGGTATTAATTATTTTTTATATGTTTGATAGAAATCACCAATGAAGCCTGGTTGTAGACTTTTCCTAGCTGGCAGACTGATTACTATCTCTTTACTTGTTATAGGTATGTTCACATTTTCTGTTCCTTTCCAAATCAATTTTGAAAATGTGTATTTGTAGGAATTTCTATTCATCTATATTGTCTAATTTGTTTACAATTATTTATAATATTCTCTTTTGCTTTTTCTTTCTTTAAGGTCATTAGTCATATCTCCACTTTCATTAATGTTTTTAGTTTTATGCATCTTTCTCCTCTTTTTGCAGCCAGTTTACTTAAAAGTATATCAGTTGTATTGAACTTTTTAAGATTCAACTTTGAGTTTCATTGATTCTCTCTGTTATGTTGCTGTTTCCTAGTTCATTTATCTCCACTCTTCATTTTATCATTTCTTTCCTTCTGCCAGCCTTGGCTTTAGCTTCTTTTTTAGTTCCTGAAGGTGTAGAGTTAGGTGTTTGACTTGAGCAGTTTCTCTTTGTATAGGTAGGCATTTACAGCTCTGAATTTCCCTAAGAGCACTGCTTTGGCCACATCCCACAAGTTTTGGTAATGTTGCATTTCTGCTCTCATTTGTTTCTGTTTTCTAATTTCCCTTGTGGTTTCTTCTGTGACCTATTGATTATTTAAGACTGTGTTATTTAATTTCTGCACATTTATGAATTTACTAGTTTTCCTTCTGTTACTGATTTTTTTATTTTGTTTCATTGCTGTTGGATAAGATATTTTGTATGATTACAATCATTTTAAAGGTACTGAGATTTATTTCATGGCTTTAAGAAATGATCTGTGCTGGAAAATGTACCATGTGAACTTGAGAAGAATCTGCATTCTGCTGTAATTAGCTATACTGTTATGTTTTTGTACATAAAATAAGGTACATTGGATTATAAAGGAAAACTGAGAATATAGGTACTAAAATACCTTGAAATGTGTGATGTAGCAATATATGGGATTTTAAATTAAAATCCTAAATAGACTACCAGAATCTCAAAGTAGTAATTATATAAACAATATTTCAAGATAACTATATAACCTAATGTGATATAAAAAATCTGTCATGTTTCTTGGTGACAATATCATAGGTTCATAAATAAAGGAAATAATACATCTCAGTTAAAAGTTAGTGAAAATTAAGGTGCCAATCTTCCCACTCAAACTCACAAACACATGAAATTCTATCTCCAGGCCCTCTGGAGGCCTAAGGACCATAGGTGAAGCCCTTGTTTAATGGGTTTGTCCTTGAGTTTGAAAAAAAAAAAAAATGCACCAAGCCATTGAGTAAATGTTGTTTTTTGAGGTTAAAAGAAATGGGCAAGCTTAGTCCCTTCTAGTCATCTCTGGTCTGGAGAAGAGACAATGTTCTCTTCTGGTGGCATCTTGGGCCCAAACTGGAATTAAATGATGCAAGTCCATCTCAGTGTCATGATGGAAGGAAGAGGTTGAAACTCTGCCTTATGTTACTGCTTATCCTATAAAAAGATAGCTTTGGGGGGCACCTGGCTGGCTCAGTGGTTAAGTGTCTACCTTCAGCTCAGATTGTGATCCCAGGGTCCTGGTACTGAGTCCTGCATCAGGTTTCCCGCAGGGAGCCTGCTTCTCCCTCTGCCTATGTCTCTGCCTCTCTCTGTGTGTCTTTCATGAATAAATAAATAAAATCTTAAAAAAAAATAGCTTTAGGGGACAAACCTTTAGATAGTTAGTAAGACTAAGAAAGAAAGCCTCATTTCTCAGGCTTAATTAGTGTTAGTATAGCACCAAGAGGTCTCTATAGAAATGGCTTTGGGTAAGAGAAAATTAGTATTTTTAATTATTATTAAAAATGGATATTTACAGGAAGTTGGGCTGAAGGCCATCTGGCCCAAGCACACCCCTAAGGGAGGCCATCAAGTACTGAATGGAGGAGGAGGGAGCATGGATAGAGCTATTTCTAGCTTCTCAAGGCTCTAGTTTATGTCATCAACTGGAAAGGACATTTAAAAGTTAATGGAAGCATCAAGACACTCAATAGGAAGAATTAGTGAGTAACCTTTTTTTAATTATTGAGAAAAATTATTATACTTTAACATCAACATATGATGATATATTTTTCATTCTTTTCCTCCCTGCATATAATCTTTGTTCTTTCAATTGAAAGATGAAATCTAGGAGGGTCATTTTATGTCAGTGGCTCTCTGTGAAAATTTCCTCGTTGGCTACTTCCTTGGTGTTATATTGATGGAAGAATTAGTACTGGTGTAGTTGTGAAGTACTTGGATTCTTCTTAAGCATAAGTAATTCATGATTTCAATGATGCAAAATGACATTTTAAATACAGGATTACATTTTAAGGTGTTAACTTTATTAGTGAGATCATATCTTTTGTCTACATTTCTTAATTATTACAGAACATTTACTAAAAAAAAAACAAAGGAAAAAAGAATGATTGGGTATTATTCTGTACTATTAATCTTTCGTAGCTGATTAACAAGAGAATAAGACCTAATGATAGTGGGATTTTGATGAAAGAGAACCATGTCCTACTTTGCTATTGGGGATGTAACTTGATATAACACTTTTGGTAAGAAATTTGCAATTTATCTCAAGAGCCTTAAAATACTCATACTATTACACTTCATAATTCTACTTCTGAGAATACATCCTGAAAAGTAATGATAAATACAGAAAAAGTGTTTCTGTGCAAATATATTTGCATTTTATATGAAATTAAAAATGGAAAATAAATATTACAAAAGAGAGGTTGGGTTATATAAAAGATATAATATTTATTTGGTCATTAAAAATAATCTTCATTAAGTATTTATAATAACATGGAAAATGTTGAATCATTTGTGTAGTATCTAACAAGTAAGGCTTGCCAGCACAGTGATAGAAGCATAAGGCCTTAGCTATATACTTGGGCAAGTTGTTTAACCTGTGTCTCAGTTTCCTTATATGTAAAATGGGAATGGCAAAACAGTAAAATGACGTGATTCCTTTGTATCATGACCATGAAGATTAGGACTTAGTATATGTCAACTGCTTGAACAATACCTGGCACAGAGTTACTGTTATTATCATCATTCCCATCGGCTTGTCACAGTAGCACTCAGGGAAAGAAGCCAGTAGACACTAGCAAAGTATACAAGTTCTTTAATGTGGGCAAAAGATCCCACTGGAGAACTACTCCTATTTACTGGGCCAAACTTCCCTTGCCTTCCACTCTCACAAAGGCCTGTGCCCACCAGCTCACCAGCTACAAAGCAGAGTGGCAATCCCAGCACACTCCCAGGTGATCACCAGATCACAATTTGAATCTGGGTCAGTTTTCCAGTGGTATCTCCCCCCAACCCCAGCAGCTTCAGGCTTTAGGGTTGGGAAGCTTATTCCTGCAATTACATATTAAGTGAATAAACCAGGATGAAAAATATGATAGAAAATATCATTACAAATATGTTATAAGAAATTATCCTGATTGAAACCAAAAATCAAATTAAAGAAACAATTTGTACCAAAAAGTTGTTCTTGGATGGAGATTTATTTTGTCCTTTTTCAAATTTTCTGCTTCCCAGAATTCTATAATTTGGAGGTACCAAAAAGAAACCAGAAGGAATGACTGTATAAAGGTTTCTTGTATCACGTGTGATACCTCTTTTGTGGATTCATTTCAGCTGTACAGTGTTTTTCATGAGGAATTTCGGTAATAAGTCGCCACACTGAATCATTTGGAAGTATCAAAACACCTGATCAAACCTGCATAACAAATAGAAGGAATTTATTAGTAATTCATCCGGAGGGTGAAGGTTAATTTAATGGCATAATAATGCCACCAAGAACCCTCTCCTTTCCTCTCTATCATTCTTTTTTGTATTATTTTCTTGCTCTTTCCATTACTTTAGTTTTATCCTAAGTCTGCCTGCTCTCTACCTGTTAGCAGCAGCCAGGGCTACACCCTTCCTCGTTGACACATACCAGATGTAAGGATTGGACCAACTCAGGTCATGTGGGAGAACATCACACTCTAATTGGCTGAGGCCTGAGTTTCATGCTCCTTCCCAAATCAATTCTGAGCCAAAAAAGATAGGGTTATTCTGATTGGTTCAGAGTACAGTCCAGATTTAATTATCTCACAATGGCCCCATTTCCAAATGTTCAACAAATTTTTGAAAATGATGAAAAGCTTAAACCAGACTTTGTGAGATTGTCTCCAGATCTGCTCTGTCATCTCCTACCCCTCCATCATTGCCTTATATATGGGGCCATGTTGGAAAGGAATCTTTCCTGGAGGGCTTCCAGTTTCCTGGGCTGTACCCTAAGAGCCTGGCAGTGATTCATACAAGGATGGGGTTTCATTGGCCACCTTATTCCCATTACTCAGCCCTCCTACTTTCCTCATAGTCAACATTTCCTGCCTTTCTTACATGACCATCAGTTCTTCCTCTAATATTTTATTTTTGGACATACCTTATGGCCTCTTCCTTCAGGCTTTGGCTCTTGGTTTTCCAAGAAAAGTTTTGAAAATTCTCCAAGCCTTTTCACTCACTTGCTGGGCCTCTTGGATTCAAAAGTGTCTTTCAGAACCATTGTCTCTACCCACTATGGGTTTTTTAAAAGTTGCATTTGGAGTTTAAAAGCCTGGAAATCAACTCTTGGTTCTCACTGAGTTCTTTTCAGAGTTTTCTTCCCTGGAGCAATTGACCTCGGTCTTTAAGTCTAGATTTAATTGCAAAAGGGCTTTAGGGTAAAATACAGGCTTTAAAGCAATTACATTAAGAAATATTTCAAAACATTGTCTTGCTGTCATAATAAATGCCAAGAATCATGCAGATATTAAACACTACAGGGGTTTAAAGAAAAGAAAAATTTCATTCTAGCAAGGGAAATCAGATATTATTTCTGCAAGTAGTGGGACTTGAGCTATTTCTTGAAGAATAAGTACAAGTTTGATAACAAGAAGAAAAGGAAAAGAGAAAAGATGTTATCTTTGGTGGCTTGCTTTTGTTGAAATGAGAATATTCTCTGTAATAAGTCCCACCTCCAGCACAGCTGAGGCAGGAGTTAATCCATATATTTGTAGGTATAATTATTGATTACAAATAGCATTTCCCTCAAGAGGGTACTTGCTTTAGTCCATTTGGGTTGCTATAATAAAATACAATGGATTGGGTAACTTATAAATGAGAGAGATTTACTCCTCACAGTTCTGGAGGTTGAGAAGTCCAAAATTAAGGTGCCAGCAGATTTGGTGTCAGGTGAGAGCCCACTTCTTGGTTTTTAGAGGGCTCTCTTTGCTCTGTGTCCTTATGTAGCTGACTGGGTAAGGGAGCTCTCTAAGGTCCTTTAGAAGGTGGCTAATCCCATTCATGGGGCTCCACCCTCATACCTAATCACTTCCCAAAGTCCTCACCTCCAAATTTCATCACATCAAGGATTAAATTTCAACCCAGAACTTTGGAGGGACGCAAAAATTCAATTCAAGAGTTCTCATTGCCTTCAGAAAGTATTTTTCAAGTACATACTTGCTCAGTGAGTTCTCTTCTATTCCATTCCCCCTTTTGTTACCCAGTCCTCTTTGCATGATTGCACTAGACTGTGCCTGTGCTCTCAATATAGAGGGGAGGGGGTCAGGGAGATCTTTTCATTTTCCTTTGATGACAATGTAAAAACAACAGCTACTGAGAAGTAACTGTCCTGTTTTTAGTGATGATTTATAGTAGAAGAGCTTTTTCAAAAAGTAAAATTTTAGTTTCTTGATTCGGTATCTTTGTTTTTGTGTATTTATTTTGTTTTCAGCCTGTGATGTGAGGACTATTCCTGAAGGTCCTTCCGTTCCTATGTATGTAAATTCTCTAATGAGTGTCTTCTACCTGGAACTGCTCTTACTGACCCCTGCAGTTGAAATTGCAACATCAGTGTTTGTTAGCTCTGTAGCCCAGAACATTGATTTAACCTCTTCTGTGAAATGGGAATGATGAAACTTACTGTTTCTTGAAAGGATTAATTGAGAAAATCACATAAGGCCTGGTAGCCACTTTCATTATGTTTAGAATTATTTGATGGTACAAGAGAAATTTCTGTATTGTCCTTTTCCTCTTCCTAGGTCTGATGAGGGCGTTTGTTGGAGGCATTCCTCCATTTACAAAGAGCTGTCTTGTAATCTATTTCTTCTCTAATGTTGGTGCCATGAAACACCCTGTTGGTAGACATGGGCTTGCCCTTCTCCTGGTCTTGCTGGTGGTTCTGAGAGTGGTACTGTTTCCCGCTCCCCACATACCATGCTTTCTTCACAGCTGCCTCCTGAGACACCTGCACTGAACTCCCGGGAGAAGGCTAGTGTGGGAGCCAAGCTGACACAACATGACACTGGCTGCAGTCAGCACTCCTCAGCCTGACAGGAATCCGAGTCCTCTTTAGCTTCTTGGCTGAGAAGTTATTTCATGGAAACCTAGAGAAGGAGGAAGAACTGATCCACTCAGCATGGGACAGATTCAAACCCACTGGGTAACAGGCTGGCAAAATTTTTCTGCCGGAGTGAACCCAAATTTGCTTATTTGACTGAAAATACTTAACAACTAATGTTTGTTAAGTCACTAGTAGAAGTAAAACACTTTACCTATATTGTCTCCGATCCTCCCTTCAAAAAATACTTGGGAGTATGAATCGGTATTTTAGATTTGAGCATACTGATACTTAGCATTAAGTAGCACCCCAAAATATTACAGTTCACATCTGTCATGCTTCAGAGAAGTCTCTTTCCACCTGCCTAAGACTTGGAGTATGTGCATTAGAACTGCTTTGGATGGAGGACGCCTGCCCACAGTGCTTTTGGCTGGGTGCAGATGTCCCCCACAGCGCCTCCTTTTTGTACTATTGAACTTGAATGATGCTTGACCTTGCATGGTTATTAGCAGTTCATTTTTTAAAAAGATTTTATTTATTTATTCATGAGACACACACACACACACACACACACACACACACACACAGGCAGAGACACAGGCAGAGGGAGAAGCAGGCTCCCTGCAGGGAGCCTGACATGGGACTTGGTCCCGGGTCTCCAGGATCAGGCCCTGGGCTGAAGGCGGCACTAAACCCCTGAGCCACCAGGGCTGCCCTAGCAGTTCATTTTGTAAGTAATTTACATCTCCCCCTAAAAGGTACATTCCTTGTGGATTGAGATCTTGTCTATTTTTCTTTACGTAACTTGCCATATCTAATACATCATGAACATTTGCTCATTCCAAGCATAGTTACTTAGAACTTACTTCATTCAAAGCACTCTTTTGGATAGATGCTGCTGTAGACAAAGTATACAGACATGAGGTCCCTAATCACAAAGAGGTTCTTCATCTAGTAGTAGAGGAACCAAGGCAATTGAAATAGTAATTACAAGAGAAGAAATAGAAGACAATAGACATTAACTTTTGGATGTAATGAGAATGGATGGTTGACAAAGAAAGGCAGACAAAACAAATGGCAGGGTATATATAGAATTTGCTTTATTTATTGTACACCGAATTCCCCTGAGAGAGGACAATGAAAGGACACTTCTCTGTACCTTGTGACTCCACCATTGCAGCTGAGAGTTCTGAACATTTAGACTGATGCCGAGTATTCTGGAGGGTTTATGCTTTCTGCCAGGAGGTCACTGCAAACATTTTATAGCAAGCCCGAGTTTGGGACAAAGTATCTCTGAAGCAGGTCAACAATACAATGGCCCTCAGAAGGATAAACAAGTTACCCCAGCATTTGTTACTCTGCATTGCAGGGACCATTAGTTAGGCTCAGAAGGTGAGGAAGAACAGACAAGCCACTACAGAAGTTCAGATGTAAGATAGAAGACTTGTACGTTGAAAGACCTAGAAGAGGCACCATACACAACAACATACAGGCAGGTAGGACCATCTCAAGCAAAACACAGAGGCAGTATATCCAAGTTTACTGGAACCAGTTTGCCAAAAAGTTAATTCAATTAGACATACTGGCCATGGGGCAAGTTGGCTTCTGGTGAATTGGCTTGCGTCTGTAAATCTCGGGACATATTGAAAAAGGAAGAAGAGATGAACCAAACAGTATTAATTGCTCTCCCACTAGGTATCAGATGCTATGCTCAGGGCTTTGTATCATAGTTAACTCTTCTAGCAAGGCTTTGTGGTTGGTATTAATTACATTGTTTTTCCAATGAGAAAAACTGAACATCATTGTTTATAGAAATAGAGGCTACAGATTTGGCACAAGATCTCTCAGTCATTGAGTTAGAGAGCTCAGACTTGTACACAGAGTATTTGGTTTTTACACTCTGATTTCTCCTTCCACATGCAGCCCAAGTTTGTGTTGAAGTAGAGGTTATGAGGGGAGATTGGTGGAAAAAGGTAAAAGGTTTATGAAGGCAGGCAGAGGCCAGAGCTTGAATACTAAGCCAAGAATCTTGAACATGAGAACTGGGAGCCACTAATTCATTGGAAGAAAGTGACATTTCCTTATTTGTGCTTTACCTTCTAATGAGTATGCACAGTATATGAAACACTCTTTAAGAACTTATTGCAAGAAATATTGTATATTGTAAGAAATAGGAACCTAGCTAGGGTTATAATGAAAATTTGTAGGATAAAACAAATTTAAGAAGGATGAAATGACAAGCCAATAGAAATTGGGAATTGGTTAGATCTAGGGCACTAGAAAAAGAGAAGTGATTAGTACAGAAGGATTGTCATTGCCACTATCCAGAGCAGACTCAAGAGGAAGGATGATGTGTTGTATTTTTGACATTGTGAATTTGAGCTATCCATTGTATACGCAAGCAGAGAAATCCTTCCAGTAGATGGAAATTTGTGACTTGCCCTTGGAAAAAAGTTCTGGCCGATATATGATTTAGGAGTCGTTTGCATAAAAAGAAAGTAATGAAAAACAGTGCCAAACACTGTTATATACTACATTTTGAATAAAATTACTTAGGAAGGAAAGTATAGTCAGAAAATAAGCATGGGGCAGAGGACTAAGCCTCTGAGCACATCCAGTCAATGAAGAGGATCCCCAGAGGGAGAAGGGTTGGTCAGTGAAGGAGGAGAAACAGAAAACAGCACTGATTTTCAGAGGAGAGTAGCAAGAAAGGACAGTGGGAAAAGAAAGAACCAAATTTCAGAGAGCTCAAGAAAGCTAAGCCTAAGACCGTTTCATATTTTAGTGGACAGCGAAGTCCCTGGTATCATTTTAAAAATGGGTGCTGTGGGATGAGGGCCAGAAAAGCGATACAGCCAGAGGTTATGGAGTGGATGGATGATTAGCTATGAGGAAGGAGGGTCAACCTAAGTAAATTCATGTTTCCAGAAGGTTGGAATAAAAATGAAAGAGAGAGCCAGAAACCTAGAGCAACAGCAAATATGAGGGGAATCTTGAAGAACCTTATCTTGATGAAAGGAAGTGACCCAGGGGTAGCCTCCTTTTGTTTTTTTAAACTGTCATGGCTATTTCATGCATGAATCCATTGTAACACCACTGAATATCTGAGAAAGGATGCTGAATCTGTAGGAATGTTCTTTGGTGGAGATTAAGATGGACACAAAAATCCGTTCTTTATTACCACTGCCATAGGTCTATCTACATACTTCTCCAGAATTTCTTTTTCTTTTAAATATTTTATTTATTTATTCATGAGAGACACAGAGAGAGAGGCAGAGACATAGTCAGAGGGAGCCTGATTCAGGACTCGGACCCAGGACCCCAGGATCATGCCTTGAGCTGAAGGCAGATGTTCAACCACTGAGCCACCCAAGCATCCCTTCTCCAGAATTCCTTGTCTCCAGTTCTCCAGTGATATCCTTTCTAGACCCCTCAACAACCAGCCAAGCCATTCACCATTGTCTAGGAGACCATACATATCCATATTCAAGCCATGTTTCTCCCATACAAAATGAACAAGAAGCATAGTGGTCAAAGTTGTGCCCACTGGAAGAGTTTCTGTTTATCACTGTCCTTTAGAGCTACCCCAGAGTGGGGCTATGGACAACAGTTGTCTCTTTTCAGATGGGTTGGCTGATACCATATTCAGCCAACCCATCAGGGAAAGCAGGCTTGAGGATCTCCTCCAGCAGTTAGCTGTCAGGAACTTCTCATAAGACCATATGTGTGAGTTGGAAAGGAGTTCATGCAACAGAAACAGGTGCCCAGAGAGCCTGGGTCATCTTATCATGCAGTGTTCTTAGGCCTTTTGGACACATTCAGGCTTAACCACAAATATATCCTTTCCAACATACTCATCCCAATTAAGTCTGCTCTCACTTACTGATTTTGGTGAATTTTATCATAACAGCTAATGATGGGAACTCTGGTCATGCAATCACTTGATGGCTCATGATCAAGTGCTTCTTCAAAACCAGGGTCATAGAGCATGCCTAAAGCTGTGTATGGTGCCTTCAGAATCTAGTGAGACCCACCAAGTGCTATGGCTCTTATTTATGAGGATTTTGAGGTATAACCCTTGTCTTTTACCTTAGGGAAGATACCCCAACATGCCACGGACCACTGAACTCCCAAAATATTAGCCTAAGTAAGCACACCCTGACTTTTTTTGAGATTGCCTCAGTCAGGGTATAATCATGACACAGAAACAGAATAATTTGAACAGGGCGAGTGAAATACCAGGAATTATTAACTATAGAAGGAGAATAACTATAGGGGTTTAAAGAAGACTCTCAAGAATATCCTAGGGTTGAAGGAGAATATGCAAGGAAGGACCTAACTTGCTGAGGGGTCCCCTTCCCAAGGCTGAGATTCAAATTCCTGGAATACATATGGTTGCTGCCCACTACGTGGCAGAGAATTCGCTACTTTCCCCAGGTGGTAGATGGTCCTCAGTATTGGGAAGGAGAGGGAACAAGGCTCTAGGCTGCAGATGGGTGTAGGCCGGTGGGTGGGCCAACAGGAGGAGTCAGGACATTAGGAGCCTGCTCACCAGCAGGAGAGCCAAAGGCCCAGGGTGCTTGTGTTTATATCCAGGGGGCTCCGTGAGGTGGTCATTGTGCCAAGGCTGTGGTTGCAAGATCCCCGACGACTTGTGTGCTCTGGGCTTGCAGCTATGGAGAGGCATCTCTGGATGTCCCTACACATGCATTTCTGCTAACTGCAGAGCAGGAGTGAGAGGCAGCAAAGCAACCACATACCTGAACTGTGGAGTGTAGCCCCTTCCCTTTGCGGTGTCCTCCAGTGCCCTCTATTGGCAAATTGAATATTACAATATTCTCACTGCGAAGGAGAGATGCTTTGAATGTTCCCAGGTTCCGGAATGTTCCTACTGAAGTGGTTGACATTGGGTAGATGTGGAGCTGAGGCATTAATTTGTAACTGGCCCAGGAATCCAGTCCCCATGCTGTGGCTTGAGCGTTTCTGTTAGGTAATTGTTTCCTGGTCATCACACCTGATAACGCAATGTCATTAGTTTGGTTAATGGCATGGTATTCTGTGGCATGTCAAGTTGCACAAGGTGCCTACAGGGTGTATTGTGACAAAGAGTTTTCCTGGCCCAGGAGCTAAACAGTGAATGTGAACCGGTACCTGTATCACATAAAAATACACCACTTTTGAGTTCCTTACTGGTGGGAATTAAGATGTGCTCACCAGCTACATATCCTTCACCAGACTTGAATGCATATCAAGTGCCAGAGTCTGCATTGATCTCTCTAGTAGGATACCTCTTTCAGCACAGCAGCTATGATTGAAGGTGCAATTTAGTTGGCTTTTTGGGTAAGCACTATCATGCATCATAACTCTCACTGGTTTCATGGGCACCTGAGTGGCTCTGTCAGTTAAGCAATCTGCCTTTGGCTCAGGTCATGGTCTCAGGGTCCTGGGATTGAGCCTCACCTTAGGCTCCCCATTCAGCAGGGAGGAAGAGTCTGCTTCTCCCTCTTCCTTTACCCTCCCCACTATCGTGCTTGCTCTTTCTGGCTCGCTCTCTCAAATAAAGAAATAAAATCTTAAGAAAAATAAAAACCTCTTATTGGTTTTGTAGAGACCAAAGAGATATGTTCAGTGCAATGGGGAGTATTTTCATCCATTAAGTGTTTGATCGTGGTAGTAATCTCTGCAATCCCTTCTAAAGTATGTTATTATTGCTAATTTAATTTCTCATTTTAATGGGGGGGCAGTTTCTGACGCTTAGAGTTAATTGTTTCTACAAAAATGTTTCGCGCTTCATTGGTCAGAGGTCAAAGTGAAAGTTCTGCTAGCTACTAATCATAGGTTGCACAATTTATATACTAACAACTCAGGAAAATAAGCACAGGATGTGTCTGAGGACCCAGTGGGGATGTACTTGGGGATATACAGAAATACATTGGTCACCAGTCTTCCTTCAGTCCCCACTTAATAATAAGACTGCTAGGGCAGTGTCCACAACAGTCAAGATATGGAAAGAGCCCAGCTATCCATTGACAGATGAATGGATCAAGAATATATGGTATATGTATGCAATGGAATATTACTCAGCCATTAAAAAGAATGAAATCTTGCCATTTGCAACAATGTGAATGCAAAGGTATTATGCTAAGTGAAATAAGTCAGAGAAAGACAAATATGATTTCACTCCTATGTGGAATCTAAGAAACAAAACAGATGAACATAAGGGAAGGGAGGGAAAGATAAGATGAAAACAGAGAAGGAGACAAACATAAAAGTCACTGATTTCTAGGAAACAAATGGAGGTTGCTGGAAGGGAGGTGGGTGAGGGGATAGGATAACTGGGTGATGGGTGTTAAGGAGGGCATGTGATGCAATGAACACTGGGTATTATATGCAACTGATAAATCACTGAACTCTACCCCTGAAACTAATAATACACTCTATGTTAATTAAATTGAATTTAAATGAAAAGAAATAAATAATAAAAAAAATAATGAGGGGCAGCCCCAGTGGCACAGCAGTTTAGCACTGCCTGCAGCCCAGGGCGTGATCCTGGAGACTTTGGATCGAGCCCCACGTCAGGCTTCTGCATGGAGCCTGCTTCTCCCTCTGCCTGTGTCTCTGCCTCTCTCTCTCTCTGAATAAATAAATAAAATCTTTAAAAAAAATAATGAGACTGCGAGGATGCTTTGGTACCCCTATTGTCAGTGCTAGAGTGTGTATCCAGTGATCCTTGAAAAAAGTGGATATCTTTTCCTGGCTGTAGATACCTTTGAGGAAGATGATGAGAATATTGTTCACATTTATAGTGGCACTGCAGAATTATCTCATCAGGTTTTGGTTCTCTTGACTGGCTCAGATCTGGAGACGGGATGAGGGATCATGATTTCTTCCATTATAGCAACTGACAACAGAATTCTGCTTGCCTATTTCTGTTTTGTTTTTTGTTTTTTTGTTTTTTGTTTTAGGTAACACACTAGTGATTATATACATATTGCTCCTAATAATTCTAAGTCCTGTGGTTCTGGTTAGCACTTTCAACTTGTTGTTCGTTGTGATAATTACATCAGCCTTGTCTCTGATGGTTAAATCCCACTCACCTTCCTTTTGTCATTCTAGAATCCTGCCATCCTCATTGACACTATGGGACCCAATCAATCCTCTGGTAGATCCTTTTATCTTAAATTCTCATCTAAAGGGGACAGCCACCACACTATGTGGTTCTCAAAGATGGCAGTGTACCCTTATCAGTGCATTTTTTTTTTTATTGCTTTAATGAAGTGGCTGTTCTCTGGGCCTTTATGGAAAAATAGGGAGCAAGTTCTCTGATTGTATATAAGTCCCTCCTGATACTCTTGCCTCCTTAAGCATCTAACCTCAATACTCTATCAAGACAGTTTCAGCATCTCCACTTCATTTACTGTAGGCCATCACTGAGGCCTATCTTCAAGAAGCCCTCCAAGCAGCATGTTAGGACTGGATCCATGGGTACCTGCCAGGACATTCACCATCAGCCTCTTCCTCTTCATAACCCCTATTCAGCCTTATCCTTCCTATGTTACACTTCAAAATTTTCATGATCCCTCTTCACATACAGCTTATGCATTTCTCCAGGTATATATTAGCTGATTCCTTCATTGTGAAAGTAATTTTCTTCCAGAGAAGGAACTGCTCTCCCCATATCAGGCTTTGCTGTGGCTTTCGCCTACCCTATCCCAATCCATCATGTCCGAGAATAATTCTGACACCACCACATGCTAGGGATGGCCACCACTGCATCACCAATAATGGGTCCTTTTTGCTCTTTGGTTACTAAGTGATCCAGCTCCAGATCCCATCATAACATCTTTCTGCAGCCAGTTTTGGTACCAACCATTTTATCTTTATTCTCCTTGAAGACTCAGCTTGAGATGAAGACTTGTATACAAGTTGTTTATTTGGGAAGTGATCCTAGAGAACGGGTATGGGGGCTTAGGAAGACAAGCAGTAAAGCAGATAAAGATTGTAAGAGATTGAACTATCAAGTTGACCACCTTGCTGATGCCTGGTAGTTGAGCATGTGTTGGTCAAGAATAGCCTCATGGTCGTGAAATCCCCTGAAATTCTGCATTATACATGTGTGAGTGTCCAGTGTGTTCCCACAAATGTCCTATATGCCCAAGTTGGAGAACCCCCAAAACAGGAAGCCAGAAGACACTTTTCAAGTTGAGGCATTGACATAACATGAGTGAGGTCAGTCTACGCTAGCATGGAACAGGGGTAATGATAATGGCTCTAGCAAATCGGAGCTTTGGATGGAAGATCCAAAAGGAAGATGTTGCATAATAGTCATCCAGATCACTAAGGGAGTGCACAGCAGTGACTCACACCAGGATGGATGGGCAGATGGGTGGATGGATGGATGGATGGATGAATAATTTACAGAACCCAAATCCAATGTTAAATTTTTCCTTTTCCAAATGGGAAAGTGAAATTTTGCTAATAGTAATTTATGGCAAAGTTGTTTTCATATTCTAATAACTACCGAAGGATTTGGTGGTTACACAGTTGTCTTTACGCCAGAACTCCAAATTAAAGAAACCAGAATCTTTCATTCCAATATTTGGTTTAGGCCTGATGGAGGTGAAAATGAAATTAATTTCAGTGTCTGATCTATTTTTTTACCATTAGTGAACTAGCTGCCAATATATTGAATTTAGCCATGTCAGCAATTATACTTGTTGACTTAGGCTGGTCTGAGAGCCTGCATATCACCTTTAAAATGCTTCACATAGGCCAACAGTTTCCCTTGAGGCAGACACAATTGGGACAGTATATTTCAGAAGAAATAGCAATTTACTGTTAAAGGCAGGGTCCATCATATCACATAACTAGACTCAATTATCAAAGCCAAGTCCAACTTTCACCTTGATCACTTGTGGGAAGTGGTATAATAATATGGCATGAGGGTTTAGATACTGGATTGTCCTCCTGTGTTACATGCAGTCCTGTAAGACACCCACGTGCACAGTACAGCCTTACGTTGTAAGCCCAGGTTTCACTGTATACATGGAAGCTTCTTAACATATTCTCCCCCCCCCCCCCATTAGAAAGGAGAGGGCAACAGTAGTGTGGATTATTCCTTTGTAGAAAGGGTAAGAAAGTGTTGTGATAGACCAGTGGACACGATGAAAAGGAGACCAAATGAGCTCATTTATATGTTTGTCAGAAAGACCCACTCGGGAGCTTGATACCTTTCCGGCTAGATGCCATGAAGAATTTGGAGGGCTGGGGAGAGCAAGCTGTCCAGGAGAGCCAGCCATTAAGTGTACCAACAAGTAAAACACAAGAAAGAATGTGACAGATGTTATAGGAGAGAAGGTGCAAAGTGATTCCTGCCTCAAAAGATGTGGGAAGAAAATATGCACGGATTCTGGTATACCATCAAGAATGGCTTGACAAATTGGCTAGGGTCCACACTGAGCCTTGAAGGGATAGGTTGTATTTTGAAAGGTGATGTAGGGATGGAATGGTACACCCGGTGGAGGGAACAGCTCTGCTCTCCTGAAGGCTCAGCCCAGTAGGACTCCTTTCACCAAGCCCTTCCATGTTACTTTCAAATTGCAGGAACCAACCCCTCTTAAAGCTTTTGATGCCTCTTCTCTAGCACTTCCAGCCGTACTGTCTGAGATTCTTGCTACTTGCCTGTTGCAGCGCCCTCACCAAGGTGAGGACAGCTTGAAAGGGGTAATTCAGGTCTGACTCTGTAGTGGAGCACGGGTATCCCATCAAGGACTCTGGACAGAGTTAGTGTGCACTAACATCAGTGCATGAATAAGAAAGGCAGTGAGCAGCAGAGCCAGCACGTTTTGTCCAAGTCTTATGTGCCAATTTTTATTCTGTTCCCCTTGTGAGATATTCTGGACAGTCTGAAGTCCTCCTTTCTGTCTTTTGGCAATGTGCCCTCCTGTGTTTGCACACTAACATGGGAGACAGAGAAGGTGGTGGGAGAGCAGGGAGGGGGAGGAGGAGGAGAGTGAGAGGGAAGAGGAAGGGGAGGCGGAGGGGGGAAGAGAGAGGAGGAACCACCACAATACACAGAAACCACAGTGCTCCAGTGATGGTCTAGTCCAAATGACAAATGAAAGACCCTCGCACAAACACAGGACTGCCCTTCAGAAATGTCTCTGTGGGAGACCAGTCCTGCAGTGCAGAAGTCATCATTCTAATTTTCTTTTCTCCACTAAAAGAAAAAATCTTTAAACCACATTAAAGGTTTTAAGACACATTACAAACTAAAAGTATCCCTCCACTCATAAACATGGGGCAGCTCAACATTTGGGGAATGTGTCATTTTTCTTAGAGACTCTGTTTCCAGGGGGGACCGGATGGGATCTGCACTAAAATCAGGTTAAATTTTTAAAGGTTAAGCTTTTTCAAGTGGCCGTTGACTAAAATAGAGAAAACTGGAAAATTCTGAACAGAGAGACAGGACATAGCAACCACGACTGTGTCAAGATGCAGGTATTTCATAAATTATGAGTTCTGGAAGGTTGGTACTACTTATGGAAATGGACAGATAAAATCATAGTTTCCTGTTCCGTAAAGCCAGTTGGAAGTAGAGTCTAGTAAAATGCTCTATTTTTAAAGCAAAACTCATTTCCCTTTTTCTGAGGGCGAGTGTGTGCCAGGAAATGAGGTACAGCACGATCTAGGGTCCAATATATCTTAATGTGTGAGCTGCTCATCAATCAAAGTCTACTGCTTTTGCAACCACTTGACAGTTTCCTGCATCACATGAGTCTGGAAACAAGGAAACTTGCTGGCTCAAGACTCTACTTTTCTATAAATGGGGGTGATGACTGGCTGAAAGAAAACCGTATTAACATTAAGCCTACATGAACTTTAAGTGATCTCATGGCTCTGCATCAAGTGCTTTTTTTTTTTTTTTTTAATGTTAGGAGTTGGCAGATTTCCTCCCACAATGATAAGGACACTGATTTCAGAATGATTGAACCCAGGCATATTTGTGGTTTATTGAAGTAAGAGGTAAAAATGTAAATAAAATATTGTTTCATTTACTGTCTCATTTGTGGTTGATGAAGATACTCTTTGGATTCCAGAAATTAAAATCACTATTTAGCAATGACTGATTTATAAAATAATCTCAACAGTGTAATAACCATGACCGTGGTTGTGGAAACTATCCAGTGAGAGGCTGCTTTTGGGCCAGCGGCCCTTGGCAGAGTCTTCTTCATTTATAGTTGTATGAAGATTAAAATTTTCCTTTGAAAAAGTTTATTTTCACTGTCTTTGGCAGGCTCCCTCTCTCCTGGAAAATCATTCTCATCTTATCTCGATCTACTTTGTGCCTTGTATTGATGGAAAGTTTTTTGTTTTTTATGATTTTATTAATTTATTCATAAGAGGTAAAGAGGGAGGGACAGAGACATAGGCAGAGGGAGAGGCAGGCTTCCCTGCAGGGAGCCTGATGTGGGACTGGATCCCAGGATGCCTCGACCAGGACCTAAGCCAAAGGCAGACACTCAAACACTAAGCCACCCAGGTGCCCCTGATGGAAAGATTTTTCTTCCCCTCTACTTTGCTTTTTCAAGATTCAAGGAGTGAAGCATGCAAAATACTTAGTACTTACTAGGTGCTCATTTTATTACCATTGTTACTAATGTATTTGTGCGTGGATTAGAAATGAATATTTCATTTCATTTCCCATAAATTTGATTAGATTCCCAAATTCTTGCTCTACTACTTATTATGTTGATATGTAGGGCCAGTTCCAGTTTCCCTGAGGGTCACTTCCTCAGCTATCAATGGGCAGAATCATATTATCTCATCAGGTGCAGTGAGGTTTGATAAGACAGTGAATGCAAAGATGCTTTGGCTTCTGTGAGGTGTAGCACACACAGTTGCTCTTGGTATGAAAAGGAAGAAAAATCCAAACCTTGCAATGAATTATTTCCCTTATTATCCATTCCTGTTTGTATCCATGAATCAAGGACCCACCTGTAGAGAGTGGATGGAATAAATGCAAAGAAAGATCTTAGGAACCCACGGTGCCAATAGAGGTAGCTCAGAAATCTCCAAGACTTTCTCAGCCCCCTGGTGAGTCGGACCATTGAAATGCTAATTCATAGGAGGGGGAACTGCCCCAGCTCTCACTCTGCTTCTTGGCATGAATTTCTGGCATGATCTCTTCTCTTCCTGCTGCTGGCTCTTTGAACAGGCTGTCCAGGCATTTTAAGTTTGGCAACCAGTGCAATGAATTGCTTCTTCTTAAAATAACTCAAATCATTGGATTTGGCTTGCCACTAAGCCTTTTCCCTCTTGCTCCATTCTGTAGCAACAGAACAGGAAAATGTGAATATCCCCACGGACCCAGCCTAGTTCCATCTTCTGTTCAGTACAAACCCCCATATGGTCAAGAACACCAGTATTGCCCTTTTCCAGAACAGCTGACCTGGCCCAAAATTCTTAGCACTAATGCCTATGGCCTTCTAAGGATGGAATGGAACCCCTGAAAAATTTATGGTGGCGGAGGTATGTAAGCTATCCTGGTGTAAATTCCTGTAAGGGTTAAGCCCTAATGATTGAGGAAGATATAAAGTGGAAAAAATCCGATATAACTGGAGAGGACTGCACTTGACATAATTTCCTAGCAACCTCCAGTTTTTGAGGCGATGTTTATTTTATGTGGTGCTTTTCAAAGTGATGCCTTTGTTATTGCTATGGAACATGGCTAATTTTCTCAGTAACATATGTAGCTCCAGCAAGATCTGTGATAAGACTGAAACCCCCAAATTGTCAGTAATTGCAAAGTGCCTGGTTAATTACATTTTGAGCTGGAAACATGCTTTTTCAGATTTGCTGTCCTGCTATTATATTCATGAGCTCCCCTGCCTCTCTGAAATTTTATTTTGATCTCTGCAGAAAAGAAGATATTAGCATGAGTTGCTATTACACATTTTCTTGGTTTTTGTTCAGTTGGCTTCCACTTAACATTGCTCCCGAACAGTTAGCTCCATCATTCGAACTTTTATTCTGAAGTACAAGAGAATTTTCACTTTCCCTTCTGCTGGGACACTGACTGTTATCAATGCCTTCAAATTAAAGTAGACCTTCTCTTTCACAAGGGAATCCTCCCGAGGTCTTCAAGAATCCTGAATTGATTAATTTCAGAGAACATTTCATTTCCCCTCTCCGCAAAAAAATAGCTGAAGATTTTAATGAAAATTCTCAGACCCTTAACAGTTCTAGATATATGAGCTCGAGTCATTTGTATGGATATAGAGCTGTTACTGGCAGTCGTTGCTAAAATAAGCCCAACCCTTTATTGCCTGGTAATCTCTTGCTAGTAATCTAAATTAGCAAAAACCGCTACAGTGATGATAAGATGTTCTGAGGTGTGGACAAAGATGAAGGTGACGAAGAAATGGATTGCACAACAGCATGAGGTGGGTCACAGCTGCTCAGGAAGGTGACCCTAAGATCCTGGGCCGATCAGGAAGGTATCAGAGGAGATGGCCTGCCTTCAGAGTTTTTAGACTACACAACTTCTTCTTCCCTCTTGGATACGCACATTTGCAAAAGGCACCTTCCTTTAGTATATGTGCATTTCCTGTCTTCCACTCTGAAGGCCTGTTTTTGCAGTTATGTGGCCCTCCTGTTAATTTCACACTGTGGAACGTTGATAAAAACACTTCCTAAAATTTACATGTGGAAAAGGTCATTCCGGTGATTTTACTAGTCACTTTGTAGAAATATTTGTATAGGCTTTGGCGTCTGCCAGTATTGCTATTCAGTAAAAGGGTTTACTATTTTTTTTTTATCATTACGAGATAACTATATATTTAATTTTGATGAACATTTTATTTTTTGTTTGATAAACACTTCCGCGCCTGGTGTAAGCACTTGCTGAAATGGATCATTTTTCTGTTTCTACGATATTTATGGAGTTGTCCCTGGTGTGTACTTAGAGCCACCTTCTGATGCGGTTTTTAAAATGAATACTTTTTGTTTTTCAGGCAGTTTTACATTTATAGAAAAATAGAGCAGAAAGCACAGAGTTCCTATGTACACTCCTCCTACTGCACATAATTTTATTATTAATATAATAATTTTCTTATTAATATCATACATTGATGAGCCAGTATTGATATATTATTATTATTAACTAAAGTCTGTGGCTTACATTAGAGTTCTTTTTGGGTTGTCCACTTCTTAGGCTTTGGCCAATATGTAATGACATATACCCACCATTACAGTAACATAGAGAATCTTTTCACTGCTGGGAAAATGCCTTGGGCTCCACCTATTCATTTCTTTCCCCTCCACCTCCCTCTCCCCCAGCAGCTCCTGGCAACCATCGAATTTCTTGCCATCTCTAACACAGTGCTTCTTTGCCAACATAGCGGTTCTCCCTTCAAAATTTAAAAAAAAAAAAAAATCTGGTTAAGATTGGTTAAGAACCATGCCCTGGATTTACATTATTTACATTATTTCCCCTTCATTTCATCACTGAATTAGCAGAAGATTTTCTCTTTTTTTTAAGATTTTATTTATTTATTCATGAGAGACACACACAGAGCAAGAGAGGCAGAGACACAGGCAGAGGAAGAAGCCGGCTCCATGCAGAGAGCAGGACGTGGGACTCAATTCTGGGTCTCCAGGATCAGGCCCTGGCCTGAAGGTGGTGCTAAACCACCGAGCCACCTGGGCTGCCCGAAGATTTTCTTTTTGAGAAGAACATGAATTTTACCCCCAGAAAGTTATTGCCAAGGGAGCAAAAGTGTAGAACAAAACCAGCCAGCTGGAGGAATAAGTAGGTAGAGACCACCTAGGTGCACTCACTTGCTAAGGGACTTCCTCTTGCATATGAAGCCTTGAAGCATGAGAGTCAAATGTATTCCTTAACAAAATCATAAATTGCTACATGGTAAAGACCTTCTGGGGCTCTCAGCCCCCTGGACGATGAAGGTTAAAGCCCCAAGTGCCATAGATAAAACAGCAGATTTGAGGATGTCACTGATCCTAGATTTCCTAGTGAGACCACACAGGTTTGATTGCCATTCCATGTACTCACTGGGTTGATTAGCTTGATTCATAGGCCACTAACTCAGTGGAATTCAAAACTATCAGTGACCCCAGCCGAGATTTCTCAGAATGGGGGCCCATAGGCATCAGAGTCCTCTCATCAGTGCTTCATTGCTCTCAAATGTCTCTACCCCACAAAGACATGAGCATCTCTTGCTTTCCTGTTTCCTTGTGTGTTGTGTTGTGGGTCATATTCCCATAAACTATTATACCTGGTGAAGCCAGTTAGTTCAAATAACATTTACTGGTTATTACAGGCACCTAATAAAATAATTCCAGGAGCCCTTGGGTGGCTCAGTCGACTGAGCATTCAACTCTTGATTTTGGCTCCAGTCGTGATCTCAGGGCTGTGAGATTGAGCCCCGCCTTGGCCTCCATGCTGGGTGTGGAGCCTGCTTGGGATTCTCTCTCTCTCCTTCTGCCCCTTCTCCTCCTCTTTCTCAAAATAATAATAAGACTAATTCCAGTTATTTGAATATCTGGTCAAATGCAGTGCTAGCACTTATTTTACAAAGCTTTCAAAGGACAAGTTTACTGCATGCCATGGGACACAATTAAACAGCATTATGCTTCCTACCCATGGAAGGCAGGCACTTTTTTTTTTTTTTTTTTTTTACATCTCTCACTTCTATGCTTTAAAATAATGGGACTGTTTTTACCATTTAGGATTCATACTATTTTACTGCTCTTTTCAGTGCTTAGATGGTCGGAAAATGAAATATTTTACTATATTTTCATCTTTCATGAAATAAGCAGCATTGATTAAAAACAGACTATGATAGTTGTCAGCTCCTATTACTACAAATTCAGAGGACTATTCAAATTTCTTTATTTTATTGGATTTGGACTAATTGAATATTTTGATCATTGAAATATGTTTCTCGAAATCAAGGAACCCTGTTAACGCCCTTTCTAAGGTTATATCTAGAAAGATATAACAACAGAAACATATAAAGAACCCTTAAGGGTTCTCTGGGTCCTTGAATAGAGGAGCTTTTCTGCAGAGTGATTTTACTGGAACATTCTATTCATGCAAGCAAGGGTTATCCAAGATACACAGATACACAGAGCAGGGAAGCTTGCAGTGACCAGGTATTATCCTGAGGGTGGGATTTGAAGGGAGGCAAGAAAACCATCCAGCGTCAGCCTTCTATTTACCAAGCACCTCAAATCGAGAGGCTGTCTCCAGTAAGTTTATGCACGCAGGACTGATAAACATTGACAGCCCTGAAGGCTATTTAGCACACTCCTTATATAGTTCATCAGTTTTATAACTTATTTTTTTAAGATTTTTGTTTGTTTGAGAGAGAGAAAGAGTGAGCATGAGTTGGGGGAGGGACGGGAGGAGGAGGAGAAGTAGACTCCCGTTGAGTAGGGAGCCAGGCTTAATTAATTCCAGGACCCTGGGCTCATGACCTGAGCTGAAGTCAGACGTTTAACCAACTGAGCCACCCAGGGGCCCCACCTTTGTAACCTATTTTAGAATTTCATCTTCTATCAGGAGCCCCCCAAGTAGAATCAGCCAGAGGACTTTCTGACTTATAGGAGGTGCGGCATGGTACTTGTATTATTAGGTCTGTGTTATTAGAAATCCCTTTTTAGCAACGAACTTCTTTTTATCCCGTGACATCCTGTGCAGAGTCCCAATATACAAGAGAGAAGCAGAACTGTTTTCTTGGAATTAGAGGTCACCTGAGCCTCCTCCTGGCCCCCAAAGGAGCATCTAAGACACCTCTAGGGAACTGAGGACTTCAGAAAATAAAATTTTGAAATCATTAGACAGGTTTAACCCATTCACCATACAAATACCAAAATCTAGGCTTGGAGAGGATAGGTTTCCTTTTCAAGATTGGCCATCTGGGGAGACGTAGACCTCCAGATATGCAACTGAATTCTTTCCCCCCATAGGAATTGCTGAATGGAATTTTTCCTTTGATCCAATGCTATTAGGGGTAGCTATTGGAGGTATCCCAGGGTCCTCAGGAATGATGGTGCATGGTAACGTGGACCCAGAAATGAATCTATCTAGAAACTACATCACCACCAGTCATCTAGTCACATGTGTCTAGATATTTAACACAAATGACTTTTCAGCCCAGCCATTTAAAACCTGCTGGCATGAAATTGTTGTCATATTAAGGCTCATATGTATAATTTATAAATGTGGGTATATTCACACATGAGTGTTGTGGTCCTGTCTGAGATCAAATACATACAGGCCCAAAGGGAAGGTGAGGGAAAGAATGGGGCAGAGGGTGCTCTGAGAATCATCGCAGTCACTTTGTAAATGTTTATGGAATAAATTCCAGATTCTGGGCTCAGACTAAAGCCCACTGAGACCCACAAATGCCTTCCATAAGGGGCTTTTCAGGAGGGCTGTGTCCTTGCAACTTCTTCCCAGATCATTTTGGGTTGTTTCATTCTGTTTTCTTTGGGGCAGTTGGTTCATTCCTTGATCTCTTTTCCCAGTGACCCCCAGCTGACTCTTTGCTGCTACCATAGCTTTCTGCTTCTGAGACATAGCCAATCGAGATCTTGTAGACATGAAAAAGAAAATAGAAGCTTGTCTGGACTGCAGAAATTTGGTAGCTTCTTGGCGTCATTTTTTTCTTTTCCTGGAAGCCAGCTGGGTAATGTCTCAAATCCATCTCAGTGGAATACACTTTTTGAAAAGCTTACATCACCTGACCTTTCAGGCTTCTACTGGGTATCATTTCTTCATTGACTTGTATTTAAGCAACACCCCCTCCAAGGTGATTTTGACTTTGGAAGCCCCAGCTCCAGGGGCACCTGGGTGGCTCAATTGTTGAGCATCTGCCTTTGGCTCAGGTCTCATGATCCCAGGGTCCTGGGATCGAGTCCCACTTCAGGCTGCTGGCCGGGAGTCTGCTTCTCCCTCTGCCTATGTCTCTGCCTTTCTCTGTGTGTCTCTTATGAATAAATAGATAAAATCTTAAAAAAAAATAAAGCTCATGACAATAGCTAAAAGGATCCGTTCTCCCTTTGATGGTCATTGTTGGGTTTGAACCTCTGTTGGCTGGAGATTAACTTGCTTCTGCCTTTGATTCTTCTTGGGATTTTACTTTCATATCTGACACCATCCTGTCCCCAGTTTTGGCTTTAGCTATGCCATGGTAGTGTTGCCCACTCTGAAGAGTCCTACCCCTCCATGAGGTTTGTGCCACAGCAGGCCTTAGAGGAAGCAGGAATTTTGAAGACTTTGCTAGTGATGAATGCCATTCTTCGAGCAAGAAGTAGTAGCTCTGGGAGGTGAAGTGCCATACAGAGTCAGGTGGCTGTTGGTGATATCAGTCAGTATGAGGTTGGTGTAATACAGGAAGCAGCAAGAAGCTCATTGGATGTCACGGGACTCAAGGAATACCAATAGAAATGAAGTGGCTTATACATTAGTTGTTATGTGCAATTCCATAATAATGCCATTTTGAGCAAAATAGGCATGATATGTGGCCAAGGAACTACCCACCATGGGCAGTGTGCCTGCCAATCTTCACAGAGGCTCATGTGTGACCATGAAATGGGTTGTAAGGACCTGAAGAGACAGGGAAAGGGGACCAGAAGGGACAGAGCTAATAGGGGGACGAAACAACAGACCAACAGTACACTTGTATATCTGCTGTAGTGTATCAGAGCTGTAAATCACTGTGTGTCACCCCCATGCTTTTAGCTCCATCTCTGCGTGGCTACATCAGGCAATCACACTGTATGGCCCTGATGGCTGCTCTGCCCTTGACAATGTCCAGCTTGCTACCTCTCTGCTCTTCGGTGGAACTCACCACATTTCTACTTTCTGGGAGTGCTTATTAGTTTGATCTCTTTTTTTGCCTAGGCAGGATAAAGCTGTGTTTGGAGGAAAAGTCAACAGAGTTTAAAGACAGGCACTCTAAGTGCCCTGTCTGCAGATTTTGTCTATAGCTTATTCTGGAATATTTGAAGCCCATTGCTAAATTCTTATGATCACCCATTATTTTTTCTTTAATTTTATCTTGTAACATCTTTCTGTCTCCATAAAGTGTGATGGATGGCCACTTACATAGGTAAGAGTAGAATATACATTTTGTTTAATGTATTTATTTACAATGCCAGATCTGAAAGAGTCAAGACAAAAAAAATATAAACTGTAGCTATAGTATGTATACTATATTATCATACCATTGTATGTAATTATATACTTTTAACAATTATAATATCATAATGCTATATTATAGAGAGCATATAATTATATTGATAATTTGTATATATAAGTTATTATGTATAAATTACTATTCCACATTACTGTTCACTGGTTGATAGGCACTTTAATTGTATTATTCCTGTACTCTTAAATTTGCTCAGGATTCACTGACTAAATTTATATGCTGTGGGTATAAATTATAGTTGCATTGAAATTCTCTTCCTTCTTAACTGCTCCTCCATATTCCCTGCCGTCTGCTCCTTGGAAAGGCTGATTTCCTATGGGCCTGTGTTATTTTATTGTTCTGGTTGTGCTCCTTTCCACCATTACCATTCAACAACTTAAGTGCCAGAGCTGAAAGAGACCTTGGAGAACCATGGTTCACCTGTGGGTAAACTGGGGCTCAAAGATATTGAGTGAGTCCTCAGTCATGCTATCCAGATGTTGTCATTCTAGTCTTCTTTCTTATGTATCCCCATCTCCCCATGTCCAGAGCTCGGTGGATAAAATATTGAAGCTCTAGGTATATGTTCAGAAATCCCTACTGTGTTCCAATAGGCAATTTGTCCAAAATAGGGAGAATAAAGTCTATAAAACAGTGACCTTCAGAAGCAAGACTACATTCTGAGTGGGAATGTGGAGAGGTCTGCTGGGTTCTTTCGTGGTCATTCTCCTACCATGTTCTCCTCGGTGGGATGGGGCTTCAGCCCTTCTGCATTGTGGCATCCGCCCTGAGCAACCTAGCAGGCAGGTTTCCTTTAGGGGAGAGATGTTTCCCCAAAGAGCCCTGCAAAGGGAAGGAAGCCATACCTTACACAAATGCACCTCCTAGCAGTTCAAACCTAGACTTTCTATCATCTTTTGGCTTTTTGTATGAACATAGTGGAAATTCATAGGAGGGAAAACTCTCTCATAGATAGCAATTTAGAATACAGCCTGAAGCTCACAGAGATAAAAGACAGTCCCTTAATACCCATAAATACACTTAAAGCTGAGGTGAGTGGCCGGGTAGGAAGTCATTGTTTTATATGACAATCTCTATTCTTCTGCCACGATGATTATATTCCTTGTTCATGGTAAATAAATCTTTATGCATTTAGGAAAAAGCCTGACTTACGTTGCATCCATGTTAAGCAAAATATAGTATAACACAATTATTTCTTTATTTCTTGCTCCTAAGTCAAACTCTGTAAAATATAATGTTTTACAATGTTTTACTCCATGTCCCATTATCATACTAACATAGCACCATTTTTTCTTTTCTTTTTTTTTTTTTAAAGAAATTTAAATCAGAGAGGCTTTGCACCATCCCATCTTCTGTCTCATTCTGTGGTTTTTATGTGCTAATCATAAAATCTGCTTGTAGAAGTTCTCCATCTTCCTCCTGGTTATTAGTCAAAGGAAGGAATCAAGAGTTTGCTTTGGCACAGAGGTTGGGGAAAGACTTCTCTCATTTCCAGTCCCTCTTGTTTCTCTCCTTGAAGCTCATAGAAATTGTGGAGACAGTATTCAACAGTGATACCTCATTGTCTTCCTTTTAAAAAAGTTTTTTTATTTATTCATGAGAGACACACAGAGAGAGAGGCAGAGGGAGAAGCAGGCTTCCTTCGGGGAGTCTAATGGGGGACTCAATCCCAGGACCCCGAGATCATGACCTGAGCCAAAGGCAGATGCTCAATCACTGAGCCACCCAGGTGCCCCCATTTTGATTCTTTTTTTCCTAAGTGATGTTTCCACTTCCAGGCAAAACACATATGACCATAATCTGTAGCACCAAAATGATTTCCTGGTAAAATCTCTTGAGTTGACAGTTCTGCTTATAACTTTAACATGTGACATTTTTTAAAAAGCTTTTATTTTTTTTTTTAGTAATCCCTACCCCCAAGGTGGGGCTTGAACCCTGAACCCTGAGATCAAGAGTCACATACTCTTCTAACTGAGCCAGCCAGGTGCCCCTAACACGTGACATTTGAATTCCTTCATAAGCATACCTAAAATGCCTTAAAATTATCGGGTGATAAGGAAGCCTAAAGACATTTATAAAATACTGTAGAGGTCAGTACATTCTAGTACGTGTCTAAACAATGATCTCGTAGTACTTTATAGATTTGGAGGCAGGGAGAAGAAATAAGTGGGCGTGCTACCCTGTTAGGCAAAGTTAGAGATTTGTTTTATATTTGACAGCAGGAATTCTCACAGCATTTACTGCCTGTTTGAGGCTGTGAACACGGGCATGGTTGGTAGTGGTTGGTGTGGAGTTTTGCTTTGGATTCCTCTGTGAGGTTTATCATTTAATACCTGTGTGATTTTACTTGATTGATTTATTTTTTAAAAAGACTATTTATTTGAGAGAGAGAGAGAGAGAGAGAGAGAACAAGAAAGAGAGAGCCTGCACAAGTCAGGGGAGGGCAGAGGGAGAAGCGGACTCCCCTCTGAGGAGGAGCCCAGCTCGGGGCTCTATGCCAGTGATGAAGCTTTGGAGTGCAGGTGAGGCTGCTTGGGGTGAGGTCCGGAGCCGATGACCAAGAAAGAATTCTTGAGATGTCTTGGTGCAAAATGGTAGTTTTATTAAAGCCCGGGGACAGGACCCGGGGGCAGGAAGAGCTGCTGCACCGGGGTTGTGCGGGGTGGCTGATTATTTACTTGGCAGCAGGGGAAAGAAAAAAGGGAGGTTTTTAAAAGAACTTTCATGTGCCAAAGAGGACCTACAAGATACTTGGAGGCCTTGCCATTGTCAAGTTAAGGTTGTTTTTCCCTCTAGCAAGGCATTAACATTAAGGCACTTGGAAACTTCCTGAGGAATGTCACACATATGGGGGGGGTGTTTGTGGGGTGTCACCTAATGCTTTGTCCTCAGGTAGCTCTCTGTGCCCCATTACCAGGACCCTGGGATCATGACCTGAGCCAAAGGCAGATGCTTAAATGACTGAGCCACCCAGGGTCCCCAATATATGTGTGATTTTAGATAAGTTATTAACCTGGGGGGTTCATCTTATCTGTCAAAGAGCTCTAGTGCTACATACTTCAGGTAAATTAGATTATGGGCACAAAATGTTTACCACAGCATCACATATACGTTCTTCTTTTCTCTTCTTTTTTAAAGATTTTATTTATTTATTCATGAGAAACACGAGAGAGAGGCAGAGACATAGACAGAGGGAGAAGCAGGCTCCCTGTGAGGAGGTCAGTGTCAAACTCAATCCCAGGACCCAGGGGATCATGACCTGAGCCAAAGGCAGACGCTCAACACTGAACCACCTAGACACCCCTATCCCATTGTCTTCTTAAATGGAAGTTTTAACACAAATAAAAGCGGATCCCCATTTCCGCTACACCTCCCCCAATGTGAATGATTAATCCTTAAGGAGGAAAAGATTCAAGGGTAAATCAACTGGTGGATTGTATGGGGGGGCTCCCTTGGGTGAGATCAGGTAAGAGCTTTATTTTCCCACTACTTCCTTGGATCTGAGTAATATCTCGGGCAACCTCCAGACTTTTTCTGGGTACTTGAAAATATTAGATCAGTGAAGGCTAAAACAAAACAAATTAAAATACCTCAGTCTAGTTTAACTGGATACTTGTAAAGTATTCACCCAATTCCAAACTTCTCCTTCCTCACCAGATCTGGCCCAGCTGGTGATTCCGTAGCCAGAGTTGGGAGTATGGGGCAGGGTGGGGGTGGGGAGGGATATGGTCTGTTCCTCTCACTGCTTGATGCATCTCCTTCCTTACTTCTTCAAGAAAAGGCTTAAGGTTGCAGATAGTGACAGGAAAGGGAGCAGAGGGTTCCTTTTTCGTTGTTAAGATGATGCTTTTTTTAGTTCTCTTACCTGTCAAATATTCTCTGTCATGGCAAGCATGGCAAAAAGCAAGCTAGCTTTTTCACGAGGTTCACTAGAGCAGACACCCTCTGCACAGGGTTCCCCACATTGTAGAGCAAGTTCCTGATTGAGTGGATAGTCTCCAATTGGACCCTTCAGGATCCTCCCCCAGCTCCTGCCTCAGTTGATGCCTCTCTGTGTTCTCCACCTCTGTGCACAGAGGTCCTTTCAATACACCATGAGCTGAGTTATCTTCTTGAGCCTTGGGTTGATTGCTGGGAAACTCTGCTTTTCCAAACTATGGAAGTGCTGTTTGCCCTAGGTGTTGTCCTCTCTCCTCATTTTATATTAAGGGGTGTTCTAAACATGTTCCCACCTTCATCTTCTACAGATGAGGAATCTTGTGTCTATATGTGCTTACAAACCCCAAGAGCCCTGGGCTCTGCCAAGAACTCTGTTGCACTCTTTCTTCTCTGGTAGCAGCATGGAACAGGCCTACCTGTTTCTTCAGCTCAGGAACCAGCAGGGTGGTGATGATGAGACAGAAGTCTCCTTTTCTGGAAAACAACCAGGTTTTTATGAGCAGTTCTCTTGGCCTCCCTTCATTTGACTTGGTGGCAGAGAATTGGAAGCCCATGGAAGAAAGAGTAAGTCCTACAATGTTCTTCTCAACTATGAAAGATCCTTCCTGAAGCTTCTGCTCTAATAATGGATCTCTTGCCTTCTTTTATATCAGCTCATAGATGTGAGAGCCACTGGACATTTTACAGAAGGTTGCAGACATGTATCCAGTTTTTCTTGTCAGAATATGGTAGAATTTATTGCCCCCTTTCCTCAGTTAGAAGATTTAAATGAAATCCTTTCATGAAAGCCTAAGAGAATTGGAAGTCCTGTTCTATATCCTGTTACAATCAAGCCTACAACCAAGTTACAAATGACATGAAGACTTAATAGTTTGAATTTTCCATTTCTTGGCTGCATTTCAAAATGAGTTTGTAGAACCCAGTGTAGTAAGAGTCACTTAACCAAGAATGGCAGGATGTTTGTGCTTAAAGTTACCTTAAAATTTTGCTAGTCCAATTGTTTCACTTATTGGTCCATGTAACTAAAATCCAGAAGGATTCAGTAGCTTAATTGAAGACAAATACTGTTAGTAGGCTAATAAACTTTTTTAAGTCTCAGAATTTTTATGATCTTCCAAGTAAAACCTGGGATTTTTCTTAATGTAATCTCTAAATTCTACTTGAAACCTGAATTTTTAGAACTTGATGGAGATTTAACTCCCATGTAGACATACCTATTTATTTTAAAAGTAAAGATACTAATTAGTGACAGTTTAAGGGTTATAAACCAGATATGTTTTCTTTGCTTTTTTCGTTGAACTTGGGGATTTATTGTATGTATGTGTTTGCAAGCCCACATATGCACACACACAGACACACACACACACAGACACACACACACAGACACACACACACAGACACACACACACACACACACTTGGTTCCAGGACAGCAGAGGAGCAGAATATTTTTACAGATGCTTGGAAGCCTCAGTTAAGCATATAAGAGAGTTTGAGAGTGAGAGACCCTGGTCTAAAGAGAACCTTCGTGATCTTTTGCAAGCCTTCCTTTGTTACTTCTTTTACAGATTAGATATACTTGACATCTTGATGGTAATGTGTTTGGACACAACAAAATTACTATGCTTTTTTTTAAGTGAGCCTCTGCTCAGTCTGGACAATGAGGAGCCCAGCTTACATTAGAGTTACCTAATTATAAAGCTACCATCAACAATAAATCTTCTCATTAGGAATCTGCAAAGCATAGTGGTCAAGAGCACAGACTCTGGAGTCACACATCCTGGGTTTAAACCTAGATTTGCTATTAACCAGTTGCAAAACTTTGCCAGGGTTGTGAAATCTATTTTCCTTACCTATATATTAAAAATAATGCAAGTATTCATCTCATTTTGGTGCCTTCCAAAGCTCCAAATACTGCATCTGCATTGAGTTGATATTTAAAGGTCAACCACTTTAAGGTTAAATACTTAAATGTAATAACACTAACCAAAGTTACCTTGGTAAACAAAATATTTATTTTGTCATTTACGCATATATCGGATTTAGTGTATAGTAAACTACTTCACATTCACTGGATGATATGATATGATGTGTTCCTCCTGTCTGGATAGCAGGACAGAAAATATTGAATGGAAAGAATACATATCATGATATAAACATATGAAAAGATTTAATTATTTAATCAGATTGCACTGATTATTAATTCACAATTTATCAATTATAAATTAGTATCATTATAAATATAATTGATTATCATATATTATTAATTATTATAAATATAAATTCTATTTATTATTATAAATCATTAATTTAATCAGCTCTCACTGAGATCTGAAAGCACAGTGGATTCTATAAAGTCCTATAAAATCTAAAACATTGACATTATTTTCATATACCTAATGTTGCTAGAACCCTGATTAATAGGTCAGCAAGTGTTTGCTGAGTATAAATTAAAATGCAGTGCATGAAAATGATCATTGGGATGCCTAGGTGGCTCAATTGGTTGAGTGTCTGCCTTCAGCTCAGGGCATGATCCTGGGGTCCTGGGATCGAGTCCTGCATTGGGCTCCCTGATTCTCCCTCTGCCTGTGTCTCTGCCCCCCTCTCTCTCTGTCTCTCATGAATAAATAAATACAATCTTTAAAAAAAAAGAAAAATCATCATTAATTTGACCATCTTTTTGTCTTCCCCATTAAAAAAATAACTTTTGTTCTGACCTATTCTTCACAGGCTGTGTCCCAAATCCTATGAAATCTGAAGTAAGTAATATTGTGGTAGGCAGAATAATGTATCCCAAAATGATTTCCCCCAGATGTCCATGCCCTAATCCTTGGAACATGTGAATCTGTTACTTGAGGTGGAAGAAGGATATTTGCAGATCTGATTTGATGAAGAACCTTGAGATGCAGAGGTTTTCCTGGATTGCCCTGGTCAATCTAATCTAATCAACTGAGCCCTTACAAGTAGACAGCCTTTATTTGGCTGTGCTCAGAGTCAGAGCACATGTGACTATGGAAGACAGATCAGAAAGATATGGTGCTGATGAAGGAAAGAATATAGAGGAGGAGGACCAGAGTCAAGGAATATTTGTGGCCTCTAGGAGCTGGAAAGGCAAGGAAATGGATTCTCCCACAAAGCTTCCAGAATGGTCCTGGTTTCTAGCCCTGAGAAATCCATGTTGGACCTCTCACCTAAAGAACTATATTGTAAGATAACATATTGGTTTTAAGCCACTAAATTCATGATAATATATTATAAAAGCAATAAGAACTAATGTGAATTTTGGGACTAGGATGTGGGATGCAGCTATGGGACACCTGAAATATGGAAGTGGCTTTGGAATTGGGGTTGGGGGCAGAGACTGGAAGAATTTTGAGAAGCATGATTTAAAAAAAAAAAAAGTGCCAGCATTGTCTGGAACAGGCTGTTTGTAGGAAAATGGATATTGACTGACCTAGTAAAGACTCCAAAGTGAGAAACACGGTAAAAACAAAAAAAATGCCATAAACTGCCCTAGAGAATACCTACATCTTTGTGGACAGACTGTTCTAGAAGATGCGTGCTAGAAGCATTATTAATGAGAGCTCCAGAGGAAATTAGAACTGTTATTAGAAAGTGAGGAACAGGGGATCTTGAATAGCAGAATGGTGCCCTAACAGTTACGTGGAAAGCAGATCTTATAAATGATGAAGTAGGTTATTTCACTGAGGAGGCTTCCAAATAAAATATTTGAAGCTGCAGCCTGGTTTCTTCTTGCTATTTACAGTACAACACAAGAAGAGAGATACATTGAGGAGATAAAAAGAACGGGGATGTGATGAGGGGGGAAGTTCGCAGCCTATATAGTTTTCAAAAGGTGCTGAAGTTAAGAAGTTCACTGTCAGGAAAGCATGCTCTCAGGAAAAAGCCCAGGGTGCTGTTCTACAAACTTTTGCTAACGGCTCAGAAAATATGTAGACTAAGAGATCCCCTCAATCAAACCGGGAGCAGCTGGGAAGCCTAAGGACATTGACACTCAGCCAGCTCAGCAAAAGCCAAGACCAGAGATGGGATTATCTAGGAAAGACCTGCAGATGAACCTCTTGTCTAATGGAGTGAATCAGTGAGACATATGCGGACATCCTCAGGCCCCTTGGTGGACTACACAATGCCCTGAAAGGGGAGAAATGAGAAGCAGGACCTGTCTGGTTCTGAGTCTGGGCCAGGGCTCGGGCAACTCTTTCTCCCCTAGAATTGCTGCCTAAGCCTGTCTGCGCATCCAAGGGGAAGGCTTGTGTGGAATATTTCCAGGAGCACTTCTGGTTCCTGGTGTTAGCATTGCTAATACCAAATATTATCTCCTATTTCCAGTGGGGCCTGGGATAGTAACCTGTGATCCAACTCATGTCCTTTTGTCCTTATTTTTGTTTTGTTTTGCTTGCAGAAAATGCATGAGTTCTCATAACAGAAGGGATAAGTCAAGACTATGAGTAACGTCCAGTTAGTCTAGTAAATTCCAGTTTTACCATCTAATGAATCATGAAGAAAACTTCTAGCTTCCAGAATTTGGAGTATTTTGAAGTCGCCGGGAGAGAAAAGGAGAGGGAAGGAGAGGGAGAGAGAGGGAGGGACTGGGGTGGCAGGGAGAGAAAGAGGATGGGAGGGGTGAAAAGAGTGAATGGGTGTGTGTGTGTGGGGTGTATGGAAAGAAAAAGGGGGAGTAGGGGAGAAAGAGAGGGGCAGAGACAGATATTGAGACAGAGAAGGCAGAGGGCGTCTTTGGAGGGAAGCATTCATTCTGCCCTAGGAGAGTATGAACTGGACCAAAGTGGTGGGTAGAGTTTTACAGAGAGGACGTGGCAGGGGGTGGGGGTGTAAAGGGAACATTCTAGGTAAAAGAAGCTATATGGACAGAGTAGCCAGAGACCGAGGGCGAGGAATACCATCTGAGGGCACTGAGAAAGATGATGATGTGGGACAATGGGTCATCAGGAGAGAATAGTAGGAGATGGAGCTTCTGCCAGACTGAGAGGGCCAAGGAGTGTGGGCTTTCTTCTGTCTCAACATGGGCTTCCAAACTGGGCATATTATGGCCAGATCCTCCTGTGGCCATGGGCTAAAGAGTGGGTGCATCTAGAAAACCGTGCTTCTCCTTAATTTCTCTAAGTACCAGCCCTTGCCATAACGTGGCTAGAATTCCCTTCCCGCCCTCTGGTCCAGGTTCAGCTCTCTCCCTACATTGGGTTGCCTTCACAGCCGTGTGGCCATACTCAGCATCCTGATAAAGGATTTTGTGATGGAGGTCCTATTTTAAAATTATGGGTTTTTTTTTGGATCTATTGTGATTTCCAAGTCATGGGTCTCATTCTTGCTTCTCTGTTTGGCAAGCTTCCTCATGGCTGTGGCAACCCTTTCTTGCTGGGACCTACCAGATTCTGTTTTGTTAGTGGCCCTGGACTCTGACTCTCAGAGGATGAGAGATACTGTTTATAAGCTAAAGAACATTCTGCAGAAGGGGAGGGCTCTCCTTTCTTCACCTAGTGCCTCCCGCCAAATACTGTTCAGGAAGCAGTTTAAAGGGGCCAAGAGCAAATTAGGGCACACACACGCACACACACACGCATGCACACACACACACACACACAAAGTGCGATCAAAGCAAGAAAAAGTTGAAAACAGTATGTTCCCTGCCAATAAAAAGTCACATTTTCCCAGAACCCAGATGAAAAGAATTATTGGTCTTGATATGATACAAAGTAGATATACGATCCCAGCAATCTGCCCTCCAAGACAAATTGTGATTAGTCAATTGAAATGAAGTCTTAGTGGGGATTAAAGTATCATTGGTTTTAATTTTCTCATCTGCCTCCCTTGAAATAGATATTTGCAAGTTGGTCTTATTTCAGACGCATCTATTTGGGAGCAGAGTTCCACAGCTCCCCGAACCAATCTGTCCTTCTGGAATGTCCTTCTTTGCTACAGAGTGGGATTCGGGTAAACATTTTTTGTGCAGTGCTTTTTGATCTGTTAACACAGTTGCCATAATTATATCACTTCAAAGCACAGACAAAAATCGCAAGGCTATCCTGAGAAAACCATTGACTCTCCCTGAGTTGATTTCAACTATTGTATAAGAGCTAAGGAATAACTAGCAAAAACAAGTGAACAAATGAAATAGTGCAGTGGAGAGAAGCTTGGAATTACATAAATTACAGAAAGCCAGATCAAACTAAATTTGTAGAATCCTAGATTTGTAGAAACTACCAGAAATTCATAGAATTTTCTGGTATTGGTGGTGGGTTGGTCATCACTATCATTCCAAGGGTCTCAATCTGTGCTCTTTCTGTGCTACGCTTTCTTTGGGACCAAAGATGAGGCAGCATTTGGCAATCACAGTCATCTTTGTTATTCGGTCCCAAAAGGAGTGTTCAGCTAGTCTAATTTTATAAATCAAAGAACCACATGAAAATACAAGTAAGTGGCAAGTGGTTGGTACCCTGTTAATTTTAATTCCCTCCTAGAAAGACTGCAGACTGAGTCTGCCCATCTATGTGAATGTCACCTGATTTTACTTTCACCAAAAAAACCTACGGGCATCACAAACTGAAGAGGCAAATGGCCTTTTATATAGATGTAGGTCTGAAGACTCTGGGCACATTCATGACTACTCTGTACCTCAAGACTCATCCAGGTTGCTGGTGGAGCGCTTAGAATGTTTTATTTTGTGTCACCATCAATATAGTTAGTAGTGGTCAGTTTGTGAATGGCTTTTGTCTTGTTTTTGGTGGGTCTCTGTCTAAACCCAGTCCTAATCATGTAGCATGCATGCTCTTACTACAATTTATAGCTATAGGATGTATTTCCAACTTTGGTGGAATTATTCCTAAGACCTTGCCCTGGGTCATGCTAGGTGGATCCCTTAATGGACCTGCTCTCACGTGTCATACTCCAAGTCTGAGACTAATTCTTCTGCAGCACAATAGCATGGGTTAAGAAGTAGACTTTGCTGGAGGCCCCTGGGTGGCTCAGTCAGTTAAGTTGTCAACTCTTGAGTTAGGCTCAGGTCATGGTCTCGGGGTCATGAGATTGAGCCTCACATCAGAGTGCTTAGTGCAGAGTCTGCTTGTCCCTCTCCCTCTGCTCTCCCTACTCCAAGTAAAGAAATAAAAGCTTTAAAAAGGAAAAGAAATAGATTTCACTGAGGACAGAAGGAACTGAAGAAGCCATGAAGTAGCAAGAGAAGAAAGGCCCCAGCCTGAGTTCCCCGCCTTCTTCCCACCATGCCAGGATGCCTTGGTCAGATAGTTCATGTCCTTAACTTTCCCTGACTCTCATTCTCTTGGTTTGGTGTGTGTGAGTGCGATCAAAGAAGGAAAGACTTGAAAACAATCTGTGGGGGATAAACAGAGATGTTGGTGCCAAACAGTGGCATTCAAACAGTGGCACTGTTTGAACGCCAGTGGTTTCCAGGTGTGACCTAGGGACTGCTCACGTGGGGGCCCAAAGGAAGCTGCAGTCCTCCCTTTACAGTGAACAAGTCACAGTTCCTATAGGAAACTGAACTTTGGAGCAGCCCTTCCTATAGGGAGAATCCTCCTACCTCCAACTGATCCTAGCTACACCAATGTAACCAAGGCCACATGGATAGCCAGGGTCGCTTTTAGACACTTCTGATCATTGCTTCTCATACTGTCAGCCCTTGGGTAGCAAATCCCACCGGACATCCACCATCCATTTCTTTGGCTGGTCCAAACGGTGTCTCTCAGCCAACTTTAAGTATATTCCCCTAACCCTACCCAAAATTTATGCCTGTCCTCATCCTTCCTTACTTAGAACATTCCAGTAGCCTCACAACGCATCTTTGTGCTTGTGTTTCCTCTCCTGAATTACCAGCTAACTGTTCTTTCTGTAGCCAGAATTTCTCTTAGGATTCTCCTCTCCATGGATACTAACAAACTCATCCTGAATGCCTCTGGCACCGCATGCCCACCTCCCAGTGCGGAATACCCGGCTGCCCGCCAAGTCTAGCTCCCTGAGGGATCTGGGGGCTCCAGAAAGTCTGAGCCCCTGCCTGCTGCCGCTTCTCTGCTGGACACGGTGGCACCCTGATGCTGCTCCTTGGGGTGCCATGGTTTCTCCTACCGCTCTGCTGGGCACAGTCTTTCTCTGCAGGTGGCACCCCTGCAACTCTGTTGTGAGCACCACCCTCTGCAGTAGTTTGCAGCAGAGAAGGGAAGCCTGGTCCTGCCCCCTGTGAGTTCTGTTCTCTTAGCCAGCTGCACCCAGATTTCTCCATTCTCCCACCTAAGGAGCAGCCCTGTGTCAGGTTTACTGGGCCCAGATAAGGCACGTCACAGGGATGAGTTCTGTCCCAAGGGGCTCCTTACCAACACTCCACCCCGCTCCCCATTGTAAACATGCCCCCGTGCACACACACCTCTAGTGGAATGCTCCACACATTTTCCACATATGCCCCCAGACTGGTTTCAAACTCCTAGCAATGCCCAGACTTCACTTAAGCATTCATCTCATTTTAAAAAGTTGAATAGTGTAACTTTCCTGTTTCAAAGACTAACTTAGGGGAGCCTGAGTGGCTCAATTGGTTAAGCATCTGCCTTTATTCACATTATGATCCCAGGGTCCTGGGATTGAGCCTTGCCTCAGACTCCCTGCTCAGCCTGCTTCTCCCTGTCTCCTCCCCTTGTCCCCCACCCCCCGCCCATGCTCTCTCTCTCTCTCTCAAATAAATAAATAAGATCTTAAAAACAAATCAAAGACTCTCAATTATATGCAGCATGACAGAGTGTTCAGAGTGGCTCCAGTGATCCTGTCAAAGCTTTTTTGCCTCACTTCCTCCCACCCTGAAGCACTCCTCATCTAGCTAACAGCCTCATGGGTTCCTTCCTTAACGTAATAGGATTCTCACACCCGAGCCTCTACAAAGTCTGTCCCCTTTGTTGGAGCAGGCTGTCCTCAGTCTGTTTGACAGATGCTCAGTCAACCATCGACGTACAGTTCCCAAATCACTTCCCTGTGAACTGTTCTCTGCTGGCTGTGGTTGCTTCCTCCTGTGGCTCCTGTGGGCACTCACCCACACTGGAGGACTTGCTATTTGTGTATTCATTACCTGCGAGTGGGATCTTTCTCCCACATTAGGCCATCCTTCCCTGCTGGTTTGGATGACCTTGACTCACTCAGTTTTATATCTCGGTAGAGGGCAGAGAAAATCAGCAGGTGCTGGGTGCTCGGTGTTTATTAAAGGGTGACAGAGTGTGAGAACAGCTAGTGACGATACCCTCATCTCCATTGACAAAGCCACCCACCTTCTCATCGTGAGTTAACTTTCCATCAAGTTCTCTGCTTCTCTAGTGGCTTGTTGGATCTCTTTCCATTCCTGGCTGAAGGGCTGCAGAGCCAACAGGTAGCTGGATGGTTCTGCTTAGAACTGTCAAAGGGGCCATCCTGTTTCTGGGTGTAGGCTGATGGTAAGGGTGGCAAATTGCGAAGTGTGGAGAAAAAGCAAAGGTAGGCTTTGGGGGGAAGGAGATAGAAATGAAAAATGAATAAAGGAGTGTTTGGGAGGGGAAAAAGAGCTAGAAGAGCTTACAGTTTGGAGACACAGAGGGAGAGAGGGAGAGAGTAGTGGGTGGGCTGGAAGTGGAAGAGGTGGAGGTTACTGAGTGATGGAAGCTGAGGTGGTCTGCAAAACTCCCCCCCTCCCCTCTCAGTCTGAGGAAGGCGTGTGGCACAGGGATGAGGCTCACTAGCAATGAGTCAGCCATTTGAAGGCCATGAAGACTTTTTGGTATTTTGTTAATATTAGCCAAACGTCGGGAAACAAAGGAGCCTCATTAATTTGAATCCCACTAATGTAGAGTTTGTGGCATTTTAAGGGGCTGTGATAAAATGTAGCTTTCTGCTCTGTACAGAATTTACTATGTAAATTTAAATTATAAATAATTAATCTACTTAAGAAAATCAACTGCTTTCAAGTACCCTCAAGGACGTTAGAGGCACTGATTACATAAAAACAATGATTAATTTTCTTCTTCAACAGCGAGCAAGTATGTTCTCTATAAACATCTATCAGACTACAGTTGGTTAACACATTTTAAATTATAAACGTGTCTGTAACAGGACTGCATTCCTTGAAAGGTATTCAAAATTTTCTCCAAACATAGAATGATCTTCTATTCAGAGAACACCTACTGGTCGGTTTAGCCTATTCACTGTTGAACACCTGTTGGATTCAAGGGCTTGTTCTATCAGTTGGGGCTGTAGGAGAACCAAATGCAGATCTATTCACAGGTTGCTGAGAATAGAGCTTGGAGTTTTCATGTGTGCAAAAATATCTACAATACAAAAGCTGAAAACCTGAAAGTTCCACCAGAGAGAGGTATGTATGTATGAGCTCTTTGGGAGTTTACAGGAGGCACAGATAATATTCATTCATTCATTTCATTTCATTTGCTTATTCATGCAATTCTAGGGTTTTGAATGTCAGGGGCCATGCTGATGAAAAATAGAAGCTATTTTGTCCCCTTATGGAGGTCAGTCTGGAACAGGGTTGAGTAGAAGAGCCAGGAACATCTGACAGAGACAGACTGATAATTACTTAGTGCAGAAAGGGGATGACTACCACTGCCTGAACTATGTATGCCAGGCTCCTCAGCAGCCAGATAGACAGACAGACAGATACGAGTTTAATTGACAAAGGAAAAAAGGTCTCCTCTACTGTCCCCAACCCCTGAGGAACAGGAGCCAAGTGAAGGGAACTGCCATAGAAGGGAAATACCAGAAAACTGTAGTAGTTGGTAAGGCTAAATGATAAGGGAGTGAGGAGAGCAGTGATTTGACAAAGCTGGAGAGAGATCATGAAATGGCTTCATTGTCGTGATAAGCAGTGTGTCGTTTTGGGTTGTCACTCAACCAGATCTGAGGAGAATAAGATCTGAGGTGATCCTGGGCTCCTGCCCAGCTACCCCACAGTGACAGAACTGTCTGTACCTAGTAAGCCAATGAACACAACTCAACGGCGGGGAACCTCTTAGTTTCTCAACTGCTTTGATAGATTGAAGTAAACATTCACAGAATCCAAAAAACCATTCTTTGCCATATTTCCCTTGACTCATCCAAATAGTATTCCTTTTGGCCTGCTTTCACTGATGTGTCACCACAAATGTGGACTGGGAAGGGCAGTGCCCATGTCAGAGTCACTTAATGCCTCTGGGTGGGAGGAGGCACAGGGGGCAGCGGCGGAATCCGTTTCTCCCTGCTCGCATTTATCCAGCATCTACCTGGCCTTGCCTGAAGATGATATTGGCCTTGTTAACCTTAGTGGGTACTCTTACCTGTAAAAATTCATGTTTGTTTGGTAACATGTGGCCATCACATCCTGTGAAAGTTTATAGTTGGGAAGAAGAAATGCTGGTATGCATGAGAATACAGAGAAAAACCCTAGGGAAGAAGTGGATCAACTGTCTATTTTATTTTACAAAGATTTTTTTAAATTGTATTTTTAAAAAGATTTTTTGTTTATTCATTTGAAAGAGAGAGACAGAGAAAGCACAAGCAGGAGGAGCAGCATCAGGAGAAGGAGAAGCAGATTCCTTGCTGAGCAGGAACCCTAATGTGGGACTTGATCCCAGGACCCCAGGATTATGACCTGAGCCAAAGGCAGATGCTTAACCAACTGAGCCACCCAGGTGTCCCAGTACTTCTTTTTCAAAATAATGTTTCTTCTAAAGGTTGACAGTGCAGAGATTCTTTGCTCTCTTGGGCAGTCTATTGTGTTTGAGCAAAGTATATTTGATTTGTGCTGGGTGTCATGGGGACTGGGTGTCACAGGTGTCGGCTTCCTGCATTTTCCAGGCAAGTGACTTGATAAACACAGTCACCAGCTGATGGAGCTCTAGATTTCTGTAGGTGACATTTATTATTTTTGTTGGGAGGTTTCAGTAACAGAAAACATATGGGGGAGGTTCTTGGCTGTCTTCTAAACCCTTTCATTTTACAGATGTATTAGGGTTTCTTGGATTTATTGTTCCTAGTAATTCTGGAGATAAAAAGCCACGTATTGGATATATTATTGTTGTAATCCTTTAACACCCACCAGGTGCTGGGTAAAGTAGATACATATAAAGGCAATTCCTTCCTTTATATACTGTCCTGAAGCATGGAGTCTAGAGCACTTCTTATGCCATCTTAATTTTATGAGCTTGCGGCTATTTACCCAGTCTGGAAAGTTTGGGGCAAAACCAGGCAGGATAATTTATTAACCTACTCACTTGTGTTTTGTTCTTTTTGCTGCATAAATGACAGAGAGTTATTTTTCTTTTTGCCATCCCGGGAAGCTTGCACTTCCCAGTCCCATGCCTGCCCTTCCAACAGCGCTGTGGATGCACATGTATCCATCACATTGGGGTGCCATAAGCATTATGTTGCATCAACTAGTCTCAGCTACAAATATGCAAGTGGGAAAACAGTCACTGTTTGTAGAATGCATTCATCACAACCCACCCAGCTTTACTGCTTCCCAAGGCTCAGAGAAGCAGAGTCTCTTCTCCAAATGTGGAAGTGGTTGTGAATTCCCTCTAGCACAAGCCTTCTTCAATTTTCTTGTACTCTCCAAATAGCCTGTAGGAGGAGTAATCCCCTGGGTGTTAGGCAGTCTCTGTTTTTGGCTCTGTTAACTAAAACCATTTGTAAACACCTTAAACTTTGGAACCTAGACTCAGAACATGGGCTTCTTAGTGTAGAGGAAGATGAAACATCTCTCTTTAATTTCTGTACTAGAAACAACAAAACATAAATATCTCAGTACAGTATCTTGATACAAAAAGAAAGAAGAAAGTAGTACAGAAGAAGAGGAAAGGTTCTACATAAATTATACAAGGAACTGTATGCATAAGCTATAAAACTATATAAAATGCAACTATATATAAATATTGAACAATGAGTATTAATAAACTGTACCTCCATGCAATTACATGAATGAATCTTTAAACTATTATAAAGACTTTATTAATCAAAATGTAAAAATAATAACTGACTAAATGGCCCAGCACCGTGCTAGACTCTGTGGAAGATTTCAAAAAATAGTGATAGCAACCCTGAAGATGAATTCTGTCTGCACATTTGGTGGAAATGAGATGTATGAATATGAAAATATTAGGAGACAACAACATGTAATAGCCTATCAAAGACTTGGAGTACGTTCCACACAGTGGATCAGAGTTGCAGGAGGAAGCCCTAGGAGGTGAGCTTTTTAAATTCATTCAAGGAAGGAAATGATAAAGTGATAAAGCTGAAAGCTTTTCTTTTTTTTTTTTTAATTTATTTATTTATTCCTGAGAGATAGAGAGAGAGAGGCAGAGACACAGGCAGAGGGAGAAGCAGGCTCCATGCAGGGAGCCTGATGTAGAACTCGATCCCAGGACCCCAGGATTACACCCTGGGCCAAAGGTCGGTGCCAAACGCTGAGCCACCCAGGGAATCCCAAACTGAAAGCTTTTTATACAAGATAGGAAGAAGACAAGAATGTCCACTCTTGCCACTTATATTCAACATAGCACTGGAAGTCCTAGCCAGAGCAATTAGTCAAGAAAAAGAAAATAAAAGGCATCCAAATTCTTAACCTAAGAGGTTTGCATCACTATTTGAAGATGACATATTATATATAGAAAACCCTAAATATCCCATCAAAAAACTGTTAGAACTAATAAATGAGTTCAATAAGGTGGCAGGATACAAAATCAATTCACAGAAATCTGTGGGATTTCTCTACACTCATGCCAAACTATCAGAAAGAGAGATTTAAAAAACAATCCCACTTATGGTTGCATCAGGAAGAATAAAATACCTCAGAATAAATTTAAGAAAGGAGGTGGAAGAACTATACATTGAAAACTACAAGATGTTAATGAATGAAATTAAAGAAAACACAAAGGAATAGAAAGCTATCCCATGCTAATGAACTGGAAGAATCAATATTGTTAAAATGTCTATACTACCCAAAGCAATCTACAGATTCAATGCAATCCCTATCGAAATTCCAATAGTATTTTTCACAGAACTAGAACAAATTTTCCTAAAATTTGCATTGAATTCAAAGCAATCTTGAGAAAGAAGAGCAAAATTTGAGGCATCATGTTCCCTGATTTGAAAGCTATAGTGATTAAGATCGTATGGTATTGGCATGACAACAGACTCTGTGGAACAGAACAGAGCCCAGGAATTAACCCACCCATATATGGTCAATTTATTTACAACAAAGTAGCCAAGAATATACAATGAGAGAAGAACAGTGTCTTTAATAAATGGTGTTGGGAAAATTGGACAGCCATATGTAACATAATGAAATTGGATCAGTATCTTACACCATGCTCAAAAATTAACTCAAAAATGGATTAAATACTTGAATGCAAAACCTGAAACCATAAACTCCTAGAAGAAAACCTAGGCATCATATTAACTTAGGTCTCCTTGACGTAGTTCTCAGTGATGGATTTTTGAATCTGACAGCAGAAGTGAAAGAAACAAAAACAAAAATTAATATGTAGGACTACATCAAACTAAAAAGCTTCTGTAAAGCAGAGGAAACCCCAACAAAATGAAAAGGCAACCTACTGAATGGGGGAAAATAGTTGTAAATCATATATTTGACAAGGATCCAATATCCCAAATATACAAAGAACTCATAACAACTCAATAGCAAAAAAAAAAAAAAAAAAAAAAAATCAAACAGTCAAATTTATAAATGGGCAGATTAGAATAGATATTTTTCTAAAGAAGACATACAGGTGGGCAACAGACATATGAAAGTTGCTCCACATCACTCATCATCAGGAAAATGTAAACCAAAACCACAATGCTATCTCACCTGACACCAGTCAGAATGGCTAGAATCAAAAAGCCAAGGCATATCAAATGTTGGCAAGGCTGTGAAGAATAGGGAACCCTTTAGCACTGTTGAGGGGAATGTACATTGGTACAACCACTATGGAAAACAGTATGGAGGTTCCTCCAAACATTAAAAATAGAACTACTATTGCTCCAGCAATTCCACTTCAGGGTATTTATCCAAAGGAAACAAGAACAGTAATTTAAAAAGATACATGCACCCTCATGTTCGTTAGCATTATTTACAATAGCCAAGATATGAAAAAACAACTTAAGTATCCATCAATGGATGAATGGATAAAGAAACCATGTTATGTATGTGTGTGCATATGTATATATATATGCACACCTATGCACACACCGTAAAAATATGTATGCTGTAAAAAAGGAAGAAATGTTTCCATTTGCAACAACATAAATGGATCTAGGGAGTATCATGCCAAGTGAAGTAAGTCAGAGAAAGACAAATACCGTATGATTTCACTCATATGTAGAATTTAAGAAAAAAAAAAACAAATGAAGAAAAAAAGAGACAAATCAAAAAACAGACTCTTTACAGAAAAACGGATGGTTTCCAGACAGGAGGTGAGTGGGGGATGGGTGAAATAGGTGATGGGGATCACTTTCAATGAGCACCGAGTGTTGTATGGAAGTGTTGAATTACTATATTATACAACCTGTATGTTAATTATATTTGAATTTTTAAAAAAATAAATAAAAAATTAAAAAACAAATGATGAAAATTATTTAAAATTGACTCAGGAAGACATCCTAAAGTAAATGTTTGATGTTGATTAAGGCTGAAGGGTGGTGATAATTGCTTTTACCTGTATATATGTAAGAATGATCCATTCACCAAATTTTGCAAAGTGGTTAGTGAAAGCAAATGTGTTTAAAGCAATCACATGAAAGAAATAGCCATTAAATGGAGAAGAACATTTGGTAACTGTTAGTGTGTCTGGCTCTAGTTATCTTCAAGAAGAGCATAGAAAATCATTATAAATGTTTGTATGTATATGTATGCATGATCTGTTCAGGAGAGCAGAAAATGAAGTGATATCTAGGTTCTTTTAAAAGCCATGTTATGAATTCTTACTCATAAAGGAATTGGATATTGTATCAGAAATGCCAACCCGAATTCCTGTAATATAAAGAGTACTCAAATAATCTTAGTCATCTTGTCACCAGCTCTAGGTATTCATTCATTCATTCCAAAATTTATGTGCATCCACTGTCCTATATACTAGGGATGAATCATTGAACAGATATTATACCAACACTCCTTACATCCTAGTGAAGGAAACATATTGAGAAAAATAAACATATAGATAAAATACTTACTATTTGTTAGTTGTGGAGGAACCAGATAAGGAACAGAAGTGCAGAATGTATGAGGGGTGAGTGGGGAAAGCTACTTCAGAAAGATCATTAATTGCTTTAAAAACGATACGATCTGATTTTTGGAGTTTTGCACAAAACAAAACAAACAAACAAACAAACAAACAAAAAACCCCTTGCCTTCTGTATAATGAATAGATCTGAGAAGAACAAGAGTAGAAGTGATAAGGCTCATTAAGAGATCAAAACGAGAGAACCAGAACCAAGCTGAAGAGATCCAAGATACATTTTGGAGACAGTATTGATGGGACCAGCTAAAATTTGGACAGAAGGGACAGAGTGGAGGGAAAGAGATTTATGCCATGGGCAACAGGGTGCCATAAACAGAGACAAGAAATTAAGAGGTGGATAAAGTCTATGAGGGACATGGGATGTGTAAGTATTGGAACCCACTGGGGTGGAGATATCTAGAGAATATTCTAGTTGGTGATATCGAAACAGAAGAAAGGTATCCTGTGGATTTAGAGAAGAGAACATCTGCATAGAGTAATAAAGGAACTTGTAGTTATTTATTAAAAGCATGTTGACATAGAAAAAAACTAAACATAATGTATTTAAGGACCAAGACTATGCAGAGTTAACCTTTCCTGGAAATGATCAGGAAAGATTTCTTATCATGCGTGCTCTATGACTGTATAAACTAGTGGCTCCTTTGTCCAAATATGCAAAGTTTGAGACTACAGCCAGAGCTCACTTTACTGCCATAACAAGGCTGCTGATTTGTGATAATTTCAAGTTACTCTTGGTGAATGACCATAGTCAATAGGATTTTAATGCTGGAAAAAAAATTCTGTACTTGGCTTGGGTTGAATCTTAACATGCAGAGCCCAGCATGATTTTATAACTTCAGTCCAACTAGATTTCTTTCTGGGACAAGTAAGCTTACATATTAAAAGTTTCATTTGACATTTGGTGTGCCTTCAGTCATTAGACAGAAAAATTAATGAAATCTCTAAGTCTGAATTGTACCTCCGATCAAGCCAGTCTCTGAGAATGAAAGATTAGATGTATTGAATTTATAGCAGCTGAAGAGACTGGTTATGTTTTCCTTTCTCTCAAAGGCTTTCAAGTCATTTCCTTGAGCAAAATCAGCCAGATATGTACTTTGAATATCTTTTGCAGGACCTTTTATGAGTAGGGGTTTTTCTTTTTAAAGGTTCATTAAGCCAACACTGTTTTTTACATTTTTCTTTCCTTCTTTAGTTTTATGCACATCTGTTTTTTACATTTTTTCTTTCCTTTTTTAGTTTTATGCACAATTTGGTAGGTGAACACAGATTATTCAAGTGCTATTTCCACATGAAACCCTCCTACCAAAAACTGGTTGGAGCTAAAAGGACTTCCATGAATTAGTAATAAGCACAGGGAGGTGATGATAAAGTGTAACCAAGCTGCCACCAATCCCTTATGAATATGAATACATATTTAGAGACAAGGAAACATAATATTCTTGTTGTACATGTAAAAGAGCTTGAATATTTCAGGTCATGTCTAATCTGTGTTGGCACCTTGAATAAGTACCAAAAAGGGGTCATTCTCATGACACTCCAGAAAGGTAGAGACTGTCCTCACTGTTTACAGATGAAAATATTGAACTTTGAGAAAGATTAAGTAGTCTGCCAAGAAAATGGGTGAGCAGGATTTCAATCCTGGTCTTCCTTCTTCTACAGCTCTTTTGACTTCTCTACATCACCGTATTGAGGAGATTAGGTGCCAAAACCAGCCAATAGAATTAGATATAACCAGTAGGGAGAATGAAGAATGGTACTACAGTTAGAGTTTTGGAAAATCCAGCATTTTTTTTCTGGGTTTGAGATTTCCTTGTAGGGGTGGGAGCTGGAAGTTCCCTGTCGCCAGCCCCAATTGGTGACCCCAACAGCCTGAGATATAGCACTTCCACTAGGTTTGAAGGTGGTGGAGGTAGCTAGTGAGATGGGAGGCACCTGTTGATTCCCAGTGTGCCCTTTCATAGAAGTTGCTGAAGACATTATTCTAGAAACATGAGAGAGAAAACCCATAAAGAAGAAACCATGAACTCTGGGACATATGAAGAGTCTGGTTGGCCTTGGGCCATTTAAGAACTTGAAGACTGGAGTTCTTGATGGCAGCCCCTGCTGTTGCTTGGCCTTTTCAGAGGTGGGCAACTCTACTGGTGGTTCTTCTTTTCTGCCAAACCCAGGTGAGGAGAATCATCACGAAGTTTCCCGAAGCTACAGGATCTGGCCTGGTTCCTCACAGTCACCTAGATAGCTAACTTGCAGAAGTCTTACTGCCATAATGCCATATTCGGGAAGGCTGAGGTCTTGCCCTTTGAGCAATAAACATGTCTCACTTACTGCTTTATTTTTTTTTAATTAAGCTGCAAATATTTTAAAATTGAGAGAGTTAACATAAAATTTTAGATTTGTACTTATCTTAAAAACACAGGAAACCTGGCAATATTGGGCCTACAGACCTTGGTGGCAACAGCTAGCTTGAGATGAGTTGGGTCAGCTTCCTTCAGGTGTGACAGATGCTTCTCAGTTACCATGACTCTCAGTGTCTCTCAGTGTCACCCCTATCCAGTCCCACCCCAAGGGATTTATTCATTTGTTTCAGGCTAGGCTCCTCTGGTGTCTGAGTTTATAGCCTCCACCCAGACCTTCAAACCATAAAGCCCAGTTATCAGCCTCCCTATGCTAGGTAAGGAAAGTCCCAGTTTTGGATACAACATCCTAGATTCCTCTTGAAAAGATTGAGGGAAGAGGGAAAACAGCACACAAGTAAGTTGTCCTCTAATCCTGCCACATACAATGGAAAACATTTTGCTTAGAAAAAATGGAACACGTGCCTGTGGATACATGACTCAATCAGGATTTGAATTCAGGACTTTCTGCCTCCACATCCAAATGTTACACACTGAACATAAGCATTATGAAATAAAGCAGAAGTTAACATTTTCCCCCAAAAGAGATTTTATTGATTCTATCTCTCCTTCACCTAAGAGAAATTCATATGATAACTTGCCCAAAGATTGAGCAGATTGTCATTGCTTAGTTGTGTTCTATTTAGGTTTTTCTAACTTCTCACTTGCAAACCAAATTATAATGTATTGTACAAATATTTTCATTATTTGTAGCCAATTGATTATGTGCCAGATGACTAGGATCTGAAGACTGCTGATTTTATACATATATATATATCATATATATACTGATATATGTTATCTATATAATATCCAGATAACATGTATTATATATATCAAAAACAATACACATTTCCCTTGGTTGATGTTTCTTTCCCAAGCAAGTGTCTTCCATTAAAATGATCAATAGCCTGAATATGATCAAATGTCGATAAAAAATATAGCATTAGCCAGAGGTTTTACTCATAAAATACTAATGACAAAGGTTTATAGAATTTTCTGTTTTTAGGTTTGGGTTTATGACCAAATTGTAGAGGTTTTAAGAACTTCTGGTATTTTCAAGTTTGTTAATGACACAAATCTGCCATTTGTTAAAATAAGGCAGAAACAAAAACTGAAAAGTTCCTACTATTAAAAAACATATATCCCCAGAATTGTATTTTCCCAGTTCTTTTAATCATTTCATGAAACACTGTATTGAAATGTCTCCTTAGGCAAAATGCTGTGAGGGTGATCATAAAAAGCAAATTAATAGATTCCCTTAGAGCTTGCTAACATTTTAAAGGCGTCAGTGAATTGATAAAGATATATCTTTATATCTAAAGATATATCTTTATCAATATCAAGAATTATAGAAGAATATCAAGAATTATAGAAGTGTCTAATCTCATGCAAGTCATGTGATATATGTAAGGTGGGTGTGGGTGATCATTGTGTAGCAATCATCATATTCACGTATATGAAAGATTCCTTCCAGAAAGATTCCTTCTGAGCTAGTAGTCATACCAACCTATGGGACCTAAAAGTGGGTTCTCCACAGTAAAGCCTTAACAAATTCTCAACTACAGTGAGTTTTTAGAAAGCTAGAATTATTTGTGGAAAATCGACAGTCTGAGATAAAGGTTATAGCCTAAGATTTTTATTTTAGTAATTTGGAGATTGGAGTAATTTTGGAGATAATTCTTCAAAAAGGAGTTCTATGCTTTCCTGTTTTATTACATAGGGTATGGTGTACATAATTTAAAGTTTTCTTGATCACACAGGATTATCATCTGTGATAGTAAATTTTGTCTGTCAGCTGTCAGGACAGTTGGCCAAATATCATTCTGGACATGTCTGTGAGGGTGTTTGTGGATTAAATTAACATTTGAGTTTGTAGACTGTTCTCCCCAATATGGTGGGCCTTATCCAATCATTCCAATGCCTGAATAGAACAACAAGGCTGAGTGAGTGAGAACTTGTCCTTCTGGACTGCTTTGAGCTGGTACAGCAGTCTTTTCCTGCCTCTGGATGCTAACTAAAATATTGACTCTTCTTGGGTTCATGCCTCTTGACTGTTGGAATAGAATTTACACCACCAGCTCTCCTGGGTCTCCAGTTTGCTGACTAATGATCTTGGGACTTCTTAGCCTCCATAATTGTGTGAGCCAGTTCCTTATAACAAACTGTATGTGTGTGTCTGCATGTGTGTGCACATATGTGTCTTATTTTTTTCTCTTGAGAACCCCAACTAACACATCAGCAACATACATATTAGCATCATGTAGAATTCAAGGATGACACTAGGGATTATTTGAGTAAGAAAGACCACTTATTACATACTGTGATTTTTAAGTTCTCATGTGTATAAATCTGAATGTACATTGTTTTGTTTATAAATTAACCATTAGGTAGTTTTTCAAGCAATCTATTGTCATTCCTCCTTGTCTTGCTGTTTTCACTTGTTTAGACTCAATAAATCAATAAATATTTCTTTATTCTTATCTTTAGAATTTGATATGTGGTGGATCAGGAAAACAGACAATCAGGATTACTGGAGGTTGGAAGGCTTGCTTATGGATAACCAGCCTAGGCTTTCTGACATTGATATTTGGCTCCTAAGGGCTGTAGTTTGTTCTCAGTCTTTAGCTAAATTCTGGAAAGATGGGTTGCATGGTTAAGAGGGTCCATATAACTGAGTTCTTATGTGTGTTTGGTTATTGAAAATAATAATTATTACTGCCTCAGTCCTAAAAATATTAAAGCATAAATGTGCATAAGGAGAAATGAATAAAAGGAAGGTTGAGGCCTGAATACATCTTCTTTCAACTATGACTCAGATCAATAAGACTGGTAGGATATGGAGGAAATGTCAGGTGCATCTGAAACTCTTGAGTTTACCATAGAAGAGAATGAATACTGGGGTTGGTTGGTGCTATGGACTGAATGTTTGTGTCCTCTCAAAATTCATGTGTTTAAGATCTAATCCCCAGTGTGATGGTATTTGGAGAGGTGGAGGCTATTTGGAGAAACTCTGATCACTAAAGTGGAATGCTCATGAATGGGATTAATGCCCTTAGTAGAAAAAAAGTGGGAGGATTTTTCTCTTTGCCATGTGAGTATATAGCAAGAAAGTGTCTGCAAACCAGGTAGTGGTCTCTCACCAGGAATCACATCAGCCAGCACCCTGATTGTAGACTTGCCAGTTTCCACAAGTGTGAGAAATAAATGTTCTCTTTGCTGCTCAAGCTGGTTAGTCTGTGGCATTGGTCATAGAATCCCGAGCTGATTAAGACAAGTGGGGAATGAAAAGAACAGAGTAAGGAAGTCAGAGTGGCAGGGAGAATGTTCATCACTTCAAAGTGGATGGACCTAAGAAAAGACTGCATGTAATATCTTGGCTACTTGAGGTCAGAGATGTGTGGTTATGTGTGGGGAGTGTGGAGAGGTGGGGAGTGGCTCCCTCCTGCAAATACCAGTGAATCACTACAGTATATACAATATTTGTACCCACCTGCTTTCTGTATAAGGTACTTTGAGAGGCTGTCAAATCCCTCTGATGCCCCTTCCTAGTAATTTACTTAATACATTGACAAATAAAGAAACCATGCTGTGAATCTTGAATGCTTGCATAGCTTCTAGGGCTTTCTATTTTCCTAAAGCAGCAACTTTTAATTTATGAATTTAATTCAACATTAATTCAACAAACACTTTTTGGACACCACCCATATGCCAGATTCTGTGGCCAGAGATGACACAGCATCTTGGGAAGCGCTCGTCTAGTGGGGGTGGAGAATCTCATGACCTGAGAAAGGCAGATGCTTAACTGACTGAGCCATCCAGGTGCCCCTCCTATGAATTTATATAAATAGAAGCATGATTTTTTCTGCATGTGGGGGAATCACACTCAGGAATTGTTCTGTTACTGGTTTTGTTTCATGGTAGGTGTTAGTGATCACTGCATTTTTTTTTAAATTTTATGTATTTATTCATGAGAGACACAGAGGGAGAGGCAGAGACACAGGCAGATGGAGAAGCAGGCTCCTTGCAGGGAGCCTGATGTGGGACTCGATCCCAGAACCCTGGGATCATGACCTAAGCCAAAGGCAGACACTCAACCACTGAGCCACCCAGGTGCCCCAATCACTGCATTTCTTTACATAGAAGTCTTTTTCATCCTTTAAAAAACATTGTAGGGTATTCTTTGGTAAGCGTTTTTTCCCTATAATATATCACACGACAGGGAACACCACTGTACATGTATCTTTGCTCATATGTGCAAATATTTTTAAGGAAGAGATTCCTGTTACTGTACATAAGTGAAAAGGTGTATATTTAACATTTTGGTGGGTATTACTAAACTGGTTTTTAGATAGAGGAGGTTGAATGTAGGCTCAGGCCATGCAACATAGAGCCAGCTAGCTGCCTGAGTGCCAATGTTAAAAGTCTTCTCTTTCCTGGATGTATTCAGCTTGCTCCATGCTTCCCAGGTGAACAGGTACTAAAATAGGGTTGTAGAGAGTCATCACTTGTGGAGAAACCTGTGTCTGAAGAAATAAGCCTTCTGCAACTTTTCTCAGTGCCGGGGCTCATAGACATGGAAGCAGTCCTTCCTGAAACAAACAAAGCTGGAATATGGGATGGCATAGGCACAGCCAGAAGACTTTACTTCAAAGAAGCAGCCTCCCAGTTGCTTGCACTCCTAGGATGTATGACTTCTGTGTCAGGAAATGGCCACATCATGAGTGGGCAAGAGAAGTCAGTCATTTGTTCGGTATCCTCAAAGCACATATTTTATGCCTGGGGTGTGCGGGGTGGGGGAGAGCCGAGGGGAACCAGTCACCGTGTCCCTAAAGACATTCGAGCAGCTCAGTGGATGGTCCACAAGGCAAAGAACTCAGACCTTCTGCCAACAGCCAACACCAGCTTGAAGTCATGTGAGTGAACCGTCTTGGAAGGTAATCTTCAGTCCTTCAGATTATTGCATTCCCTGTCAACATTGCTGCAGACTAATGAGAAACCCTATGCCAGAACCACTCAGTGAATCAACTCCTGGATTTTGGACCAATAGACACTGTGTGAGATAAATGTTGATTGCTTTGAGCTGCCACAGAACTTGTTATGCAGCAATGGAGAACAATTTTTAGTATCTGGAAGTAGGGTGCTGCCATAACAAAAATTAAGATGTGGAAGAAGCTTTGAAGCCAGGCAGTGGGAAGAAGCCGGAGAAACTCGGAGGAGAGTTTTGGGCTTTGAAGAGAGACCCTTAGAAGAAACTTAATGACTTGTCATGCGGCTGCCTGTGAAGACTTAAAGAAAAATGTAAAAAAGTGTTATTGGGCACTGGAAGAAATGGGCAATGGGCTCCTTGAGCTGCAGAAAGCTTAGTGACATTGTCACCCCGGGTAATGTGGAAGCTAGCAAATGTGTCCAATGAATTGAGTGATCTGGCTGAGGAGAACTCCAGGCAGCATGCCGAACTCCTGGCTGCTGCTCGTTGCGTATTGTAAAACACAGGAGAAGAGGGAGAAGATAAAGTTAGGACCGTCAGATAGAAGAGAGCCAAGGATTGCTGGTTCAGAAGATTCACAGTCTTTCATGGTGGCAAATGTTGCTGGAGTTTAAGAAGTAGACTCCTAGCAAGATCAATCCAGGGCAGTGTCAGTAAACCATGCAACAAAGGTGAAGCCAAAGGGGTGACTGCAAGATTCTTTTTTTTTACAGATTTTATTTATTTATTTGAGAGAGAGAGTGAAAGTGGCATGAGTGGGGAGAAGGGCAGAGGGAGAAGGTGAAGCGAACTCCCCATTGAGCAGGGAACCCAATGCAGGACTGGATCCCAGGACCTTGGGATCATGACCTGAGCTAAGGGCAAACACTGAACAGACTGAGACGCCTAGGCACCCCCAAAATTCTTTTTAGAATGCAGAACGATCTAAGAAGCTGCCTCAGAACTGTTCAGGCAAGCAATGGCCCTCAATGAAGTTTAATGCCTTGTCCCCAGCAGCTCCAGGAGCAGGCCAGGGTATGACAGGATTTATGTCTAAGACTTGTGGGTGTGGCTTTTGTCTAACGACAAACTCCAATAAGTTTCTCTGGAGCCCCACATGGTGTTTCAGAGAATTGTACTGGCAGAAATGCTGCCAGCTTGAATTGAAAGGGGTTGAGATAACATAACAGGGGAAGGGGGGCCTTCAGATCCTGAATTTTTATAGGGAAGTAGCGGACTGCAGAAACTACTCAACTGCAAAATTGGGCCACCAGGTATGGACAGAGCAGGATAACTCAGAGGTGTCTAGAGAGTAGCTGAGAGTCCTGAGGAATCTTTCCTGAGCCTTGAATCCCAATCAACACACTACCAGCATGCTCTCTATAGATGTCACATTTTCCATGTGGCAGTGATTCTCACCCCTCTACTCCCATGTCCTCCTTTTTTGGGTGAGAGTGTGTATAAAGTTACCCTTTCCTATGCTGTAATGCCTTACCTGTGTGTTTTGGGAATGGGGTGGGGGCAGAAAACTTGTGTATTTCATTCTAAGGTTCTCACATCAAGATGAACTGAATCTATGAAAGCCTCATCTCATTAAATGATAAGATCCTAGATTTTGCAATGATGCTGTAATGGTGAGATATTTGGGGGCCATGGTAGATGGTAAGTGTATTTTGCATGTGGGAGGGAGGTGAATTATTAGGGACTGCAGGGTAGACTGTGTCAGTCAGTCTCTAAGATGGCCTCAGTATTTCTTGTCCCACAGTCATGATCATATTCACTCCCACACTTAATAGGGCTGACCTTTGCAACCACTGGACATGGTGAAAATGACGGTGTGTAACTTTGAAGCTACATCATAATAGACACTTCCTCTCTCTTGAGTCATTGGCTCTTAAAAAGCCAGCTACAGTGTTATGAAGACCCATAAGAAGCCCTACAGAGAGGTCTGTGTGGTGAAGACCTAAGGACTGCCGGTAGCAGGCACCAACTTGTCAGCCGTATGAGTGAACCATCTTGAGCCTCATCCTCAACCTCAAAAGAAACCCTGAGCCAGAACCACCTAGCTAAGCTGCACCTGAATTTCTAACAGAAACGAACAAAAACTTCTGTTTTCATCCACCCAATATTTTTTGGAGAGGATTTATTTTTTATTTATTTTGCATATTAAAAAAATTCCAGTATAGTTAACATATGATTTTTATTTTTTTATTAATTTTTTTCTTATTTCAACATATGATGTTATATGAGTTTCGGGTATACAATATAGTGATTCAACAATTCTATATATTACTCAGTGCTCATCATGATAAGTGCACTCTTTAATCCTCATCACCTGTGTCAACCCAGGCCCCCATTCACCTCCCCTCTGGTGTAATCATCAGTTTGCTCTCTAGAGTTAAAAGTCTGTTTTTTTGGTTAAGAAGCCAAAACAACAACAACAAAAAACAATCCCCTTCGCCCCAAACCAAATAGGCTTTACCAATTACTCCTATCTGTTGGTGTATGAGAAAGCTGGTTTCTTGCATCCTTATCAATGCGTTATATATAATTATCATTCAGTGTAATGGAAAAAATATTTTGTTTCAATGTGCATTTCTTTGACTATTCAGTTCCTCTTTCTTTCTTTGACCATTTAATTTCATCTTCTTAGAATTGCTTGTTCATACCCTTTTATTATTTTTCCATCTGGTTTGTTTTTTTCATTTTCTCTTACCAATCTCTTAGACCTTTAAAATTTTTTTTCCTTTTTTTCTTTCAGAGGAGGAGAAGGGGCAGAGAGACAGGGAGGGAGAGAATTTCAAGCAGACTCCTTGCTGAGTGTGGAGCCTGGTATGATGTGGGGCTTGATCTTATGACTCTAAGATTGTGACCTGAGCCGAAATCAAGAGTTGGCTGCTTAACCAACTGAGACACCCAGGTGCCACCAAAAAAAACATGTTCTTGATGTTAATATTCTGTCTGTTAAATATGGCACTTGTCTTTTTGGGTTTGGTTCCTATGGAATGTTTCATAATGCCATAAGATTAAATCTTATGTTCTTTTCCTTTATGGCTATGGCTGTTGGGTTTAGTCATTTGCTTAGGGAAACTTTATCTTGAGATTAAAAAGCTATATCTCCTTTATAATATTCTGTATTTCTGTAGTTTTGTTTCTTACATTTAGTAAGTTCTGTTTTGTAAGGTTGAGTTGTGTCAACTGCATGAACAGGGCTTAGAAGTTCTTCCTAAAGATTTCTTTGAGGGGATCCCTGGGTGGCGCAGCGGTTTAGCGCCTGCCTTTGGCCCAGGGCGTGATCCTGGAGACCCGGGATCGAATCCCACATCGGGCTCCCAGTGCATGGAGCCTGCTTCTCCCTCTGCCTATGTCTCTGCCTCTCTCTCTCTGTGACTATCATAAAAATAAATAAAAAAATAAAATAACTAAAGGTTTCTTTGAAGCGATTTTCCTAGTTTTAAGGACAATTGAATGAGAAAGAAACACGTGTCTTGTGCTTTGAGCTTCTTGAGGACATAATCTGTGTTTTGTGCACCACTATATTCATTATAAACTAATGTTTCCTTTTCTTGCCTATTTTCTATTGCAGTCTGCTGATAAGTGGGGTCTGTCTAGTTAGCTATCAGACATACTCCATCCTTCTCTTTTTTTCCTTTAACTCTCCTGTTGATGATGAAACCAAGATCTTCTTTGAACCTGGAAGGAGACAAAGGCTGCTTCCTAGGAAAATCCAGAGTCCTCTTAGGAACAAAAAAGGCAGACGGGGAGTGGAGAAGAAGAAAAGAAAAGAGAAGAAAATAGATCATAAGAGCCTCCTAAGGACCATAAGCCTGGGACATAGAAACCTATGATATTTTCTCTGGTGCTTGTTAAAGGGACAAAAATGACTTGATGGGGGGCACCTGTCTAGCTCAATCAGAAAGGCATGCGACTCTGAATCTCAGAGTTATGACTTCAAGCCCCACATTGGGTGTAGAGATTACTAAAAAAAATTAAGTTAAAAAAATATTCTTTAAAACATGAGGGGAGTGGTGCCTGGGTGGCTCAGTTGGTTGAGTGTGTTTGGCTAGGGTCATGATCTCGGAGTCCTGGGATTGAGTCCCATATCAGGTTCCGCGCTCAGCAGGAAGTCTGTTTCTCTCTCCTTGCTCATTGCTTTTCTCTTTTTCCTCTCTCAAATAAATAAATAAATAAATAATCTAAAAAAAAGAAAGAGGTGAAAGGCTACCTTATGTAACTCCTCTGCCCTCTGAATGGAACTGCAATTTCTAACTGCATTAGAAACTGGAATTTCTAACTGCATTAGAAACTCAGGCAGGTGAGGAGGACAGTGGGCCCCCACAAATTATGGCAGACTCCACCACTTACTTGTAAGTAAGGCTCAATTTAAGACTACTTTTTCTCTAGTGTCCTCCAAAGCCCTGATTTTGGGATAAGCCAAAAGCTAAAATCCAGAACAGGAAATATAAGAGTCCTTTATCTTGGAACTCTGTGTGTTAATAGCCAGAAAAACCTTTTTGATTAATCTTATTTCAACAGTTTGGTACACTTCATATAACTTATCTTTGAGAACAGAGTATGTTCTCTTTCCCACATCTTTTTCCCATTGTTTATGGGGCTGCTAAAAAAGTTTTTTTTTTTTTTTTAAGTTTTGTTTTGTTTTACTCTTAGCAAAGTATTTACTACATTTAAGCAAAACCATGGCTTTTATCTTGCCTAAAACACCAACAAGAAACTCCATGAGCAAATTAGTTTTTCCTGAAGAGTGGGAAGTGGTCAGGGATTTTGCATTCCTCTGACAAAATACCCACCTCCAAGCTTCCCCCAGAAAACCATCCCTGAGACAGAGACAGCTTTGCAGTATTGTCTGGGCTTTCATAAGAGGGCTTCCGACTCCCCTGGTCTGTCTTTTGAAGTGAGCGATGAATTAAGTCTCATCTGGGTGCTACAGTCACTAGTCAATATCAAATGAGACCCCTGCCACCTCTACGGTGCCTGCCTCGTGCTATGTCTCCTTGACTGCTGAGTCCTTTAAGATGTAAGCTTCAAACAGCCAAACCACAGGCTGCAGGCTGCATGTGGAGTGCACTTTGGCTGCCAACCCTCAAGCCTGAGAGCCTGTACTTCCAAAACTGCCACCTCTTAAAAAAGGCTTCAGTCTCACTGTATTTTAAGTATACATCTGAGTTTCTGAAGGGTGATAGAGCTAAGACATCACATGGAAAATTAATTAATGGCCACAAGTAATGACTGCCAGTCATCTTCGGAGAATGCTTTAATTCTAGTTCCTTCATTGGTTAGGATCATTTGAGGACAGTGATTTTTTTTTTTAAACTGTAGAATTCAGTACAAAATATACCTGCTCTGTTACTTAGATGTCAGGACGAGAAATGCACATTCCATATTTAAAAGTGCCACAGCTCCTTCTTCTATTGAAATGGCTCTTTTTTTTTTTTTTTTTTGAATTGAAATTCTTCTTAGGATATTCACTGAGCCACGAGACTCAGGATTTATAACCCACCCAAGGAGAGTCTCACAAGAAAAAAGTCTTGAATCCTCAAATGCCTTCAGATGCATAGGTTAATAGTCGCTTGTGCCACTGAGAAAAACTTATCCTTGCTCTTCCCATATCTGATGGATCAGTTGTTACTTTGCCAATATTCATTTTAAATTGATTCCTTCATTTCAGTGATACATTTCCCATTACTTCCATATTCGAGTTTGTTTGGGGAGTTCTCTCGTCAGTTTTTCGCAAGTTTTTGAGACACAATTTACATATCATATCATTCATCCATGTAAAGTGTACAAATCAGTAATAGTGTCTTCATAGAGTTGACTATCATCACAATCAAATTTTTCAATATTTTTGTCACACTAAAGAGAAACAGCATTAGAGTGACTCTCCATTTAGTGCCCCAGGATAACTAATGATGTAACTTCTCGTTTATAGCTTTGCTTCTTCTGGATATTTCCTATAGATGGAGTCATACATGTGATCTTTTGCGACTGGCTTTTCTTCACTCATTTTCTTTTCTTCTTTTAAGATTTTATTTATTTGTTCATGAAAGACATGGAGAGAGAGAGGCAGAGACGTAGGCAGAGGGAGAAGCAGGTTCCCTGCAGTGAGCCTGATGCAAGACTCAATCCCAGGATCCTAGGGTCATGACCTGAACCAAAGGCAGATGCTTAACCACTGAGCCACCCTTGTGTCCCAATTCTTCACACATTTTCAAGGCTCCTTCAAGTTGTAGCAAAGCATCAAAACTTTATTCCTTTTTACTGATGAAGAATATTCCATTGTAAGAGTATACCACATTATATTTATACATTCAGCAGTTGATGGGCAACCCTAGGCTATTATTACGAATAATGCCTCTAATAAACATTCATGGACAAGTTTTTTTTGTGTAGATGTGTATTTTCTTGGGCATCTACCTAGCAGTAGAATTGCTGGTTAGAAAGCTAAATTTAGGGATGCCTGGGTGCCTCAGAGGTTTGGCGCCTGCCTTTGGCCCAGGGCGTGATCCTGGGGTCCTGGGTTTGAGTACCACATCGGGCTTCCTGCGTGCAGCCTGCTTCTCCCAGTCTGTATCTCTGCCTCTCTCTCTCTCTCTCTCTCTGTCTCTGTCTCTCATGAATCAATCAATCAATCAATTAATCAATAAATAGCTAACTTTACATTTCATATTTTGAGGAACTGACAAACTGTTTCCCAAAGCAGCTGAACTGTCTTACACCCTCATCAGCCACGTATAAGGGTTTAGATTTTACCACATTTTCCCCTTTTGTGGAAAGGACCATCTTACCTCCATTGAATTGTCTTGGCATGTTCGCCAAAATCAATTGATCATAAAGGTAAAAGCTTACTTCTGGATTCTCAGTTCCATTCCATTGATGAACATCTCTATCCTTGTTCCATTACACACTATCTTGATCACTGTACCTTTGTGGTAAATTTTTGCTCAACAACTATGAGCCCGTCAACTTTTTTTTTTTCAAGATTATTTGGCTATTCTGGGCTACTGCATTTCCATGTGAGTTTTAGGATCAGTGTGTCAATTTCTCCAAAAATTAATCTAGGATTCTGATAAGAATTTGAAGAATCTGTACGTCAATTTGGGGGAGTATTGGCATCTTAATTATATTAAATATTCTCATTCACAAACATGGAATGTCCCTCCCTTTATTAAGGTCTCTTTGAATTTCTTTCAATAATATTTTTTTAGTTTGAGTAGAAGTGTCACATTTTTGTTGATATATTTCTAATATTTTTGTTGCACTGCACATGGAATTGTTTTTAAATTTCATTTTTTAAAAGATTTTATTTATTTATTCATGAAAGAGAGCCAGAGACCACAGGGAGAGGAAGAAGGCTCCTTATGGGGAGCCTGATGCAGGACTCCATCCCAGGACCCTGGGGTCATGCCCTGAGCCAAAGGCAGATGCTCAGCCACTGAGCCACCCAGGTGTCCCTAAATTTTACTTTCAAATTGCTCATTGCTAGTGTAAAAAAATAAAATTGATTTTTTAAAATTGATTTTTAATGTTAATTTAGTATACGGAAATCTGCTGAGCTTGTTAATTTTATTAATATCTTCCTTGAGATATTATTATATTCCTTAAGATTTCCTGTATACAAAATTGTCATCTATGAATATAGTTTTACTTCTTCCTTCCCATCTAGATGCCTTTTGTTTCTTCTTCTTCTTCTTCTTTTTTTTTTTTTTTTTGCCTAACTGCACTGGCTAAAACTGCCTGTACAATATTTAATAGAAGCAGAGAGAACAGATATTGTCTTGTTTCTGATCTTAGGAAGCATTTAGCCTTTTTCACTAGTAAGTATGATATTAGCAGTGAATTTTTCAGTGATGTCTATTGTTGCTTTGAGAAAATACCCTTCTGTTTCTAGTTTATTGGCTGTATTTATCGTGAAAGTATTGTGAATTTTGTCAAATGCTTTTCTGTGTCTATTGAGATGATTGTATAGCTTTCGCCCTTTATTCTGCTCATATATTGTATTATATTAATTGATTCTTTTTTAAGTTTTTATTTAAATTCTAGTTAGTTTACATTTGGTGTAATAATAATTTCAAGTGTGCAAGATAGTGATTCAGCACTTCCCTACAGCCCCTGGTGCTCATTATGACAACTACACTCTTTAATCACAGTAATTGGTTTTTGAATGTTAAACTAACGTTATATACTCATAATAAACCCCATTCAGTCATAGCATTAACTAATTAACTAATTAATTAATTAATTAAAAGAGAGACTGCCCATGTGAATGGGGAGGCAGTGCAGAGGGAGAGAGAGAATTTTAAGCAGCCTTCATGCTCAGAGAGAAGCCTGCCACAGGCTGACCTTAAGATCCTGCAATCATGACCTGAGTGGAAAATCAAGAGTCAGACGCTTAACAGACTAAGCCACCCAGGTGCCCCAGCATATCATTTTTATATTTTTTTTATATATTTCCATATATATTGCCATATTCAGTTTCATTCTACTTTGTTGAGGATCTTTGCATATATATTCATAAATGCCATCAGTTTGTGGTTTTCTTCTGATGTCCTCAGGTACAGAGATTTTTGTTTTCTGAGCACTCATGTATTCCTGAACCTCTGAAGTGAATACTTTATTTTGGTTATTGTTCTTTTCAGCTCCAGAATTTCCATTTGGTTCTCTTTAATAATTTCTATCTCTGTATCAGCATTCTCTGTTTGGTAAGTCATTCCCATTGTACCTCTCTTTAACCATTCTCTCAGTATGGTTTAGAACTGGGTTTATGAATTAAACTGGCTCAATAGATATGTCAGATGTGTCATTAGATGTGTTTGGCAGGTGGGGGATACAAGATGATCTGCTTCCTTCTGAATGATGGACGTGTGGATATGAAGCCTAGGACCACTACAGCTATTTTCCCCATCATGGCAGTAAATAAAATAACCTGAGGATTAAGCCAGGGTCTATGAAGAAAGGCAATGACAGGAATATAGCTGAGGAAAGTTGCCAGAACCCTGATGATGTCTTAACCTCTGAATCAAAAGCATTAAAGTCTTCCCTAATTACGATGTTTTCTGTTATTTGAGGCTAGACATACTCCTTGTTAAGAGGACTTCAAAGAATCCAATAGTTTTAACTAATTAAAACATTTTCGAGGACTCATCCTAAGTAGCAAGAAGAAAACACTGTCACATAGTTTTGTCTTTGTCTAGTATGTATCTGTCCGATTTTTCTGATACTTTGTATCACATGTATTGTTTTGCATCATATGGATAATTCTTGCACAACAATAATTAAAATAGCAGAGGAAAACTACTACTGAATTTACAGCCATAAAATGCAACAGCAAGAGCACTGAACAAAAGTCCTTTTTAAGAAAAATCCGGTGTATTAGATGAGGATGAATATGCAAATCTTGAAGATTTATTAGCATGTAGAGTATTTGGTTGCTGATGACACTGGTTATGTTTAATTCAACTTAGAACCAATTGTGATTCTTTCCCTTCCTATAAGTGGGCACCAGTTCTCTTCTTGTCCTGAGGTGATTACTTGGAGAATGGGGATTTACAAATAGTTCCAGAGGGGGTGACAATAGTACAAAGAATAGACAAAGGGGATACAATGATTTCCTGAGCCTGTTTGGCAAGCAGTGGAGAAGCAAAAGGAAAACAGAGGGTTTGATGAATAAACCCATGGAATGGATTAAGAGGAAAAGAGAAGAAAGAGCTAATGCACTGTATGCACTAATCCTGTAAAGAGGAGCAAATAACAGTAGGGAAATAAACTGGATTTCAGGGGGAAAATAAATCTTCCAGAACTCTTGTAGCCTCATTATGTTTTAGCACTGAGCAACCCTGGCACTTTTGGGATCACCATGTGGAAGCTTCGGCCTCAGAATTTAGGGATAGTTTTGCATATCTCTGGTCCTATTTTTGCTGACTCTTGACCCCAGCTGTGAGACATATTGGTTTCTCTCTTCTTGCGGCACACAGTTTGGCTTCCTTTCTCTGGTTGTTAACAAACTGGTAGACTCTTACTCAGAACCTTTGGCCGAATAGTCAAGTAACAAAAGGGTATTTGATGGCAAGCATCAAATTTATAAAGCATAAATTTATAAAGCAGACAATTTATCCAATGGGCAGAGAATGGAGAAAGGGAGCTCATTCTCCAGGGGCATCAAGAAGCTGAGAGGATATAAATGATATGACTGCAGGCTGAGGGGGGATGCCCAATGTCAGTGAGAGTCTCAGGAAGGGGTGGAGGTGTCTAGGAACTTAGGCCACATCCCTTTCTCTTCTGTATTTGGTTCCGGGTTTCCTGTCATGGTGCCCTTAGGGAGGAGATTTTAGTTTGTTAATGTAGCATAATGAAGGAATAATGTGAATTTGGCCCACTGTGTCCATCATCTTGGGCCCATCTGGTTTGATCCGGTTTCTGGTAGTCTCTTGTGGTCTGGTGTCAAAATCTTCCGGGCAGGAACACCTGCAGGGGAGATACTAGAAAAAAAACAGCTTTTAGAAAAATTCCCCACGGGGCTCTTACGGTAACATGGTTCTCCCCACTCTTTGGCATAATGGGAGAAGCAGCAAGAAGGCAACTGGCTGGGTCCCTGCAGGACTGCTGACAAGTTCCTCCAAGTCACAAGGCAGGGAGCTTGAGCATGGGATCCCCCTCATTACATAAAAAGACAAAATAGGCTTGTTTGTGCCAATATATACTCTTCACTGGCCTTCAGCTTCTACGAGGGATGTTGCCAACAATAAGGAATGCCAGACCAGCCAGCAAAGTGGGCAGAAAACTGTATAAATAGCCCAGAATCTCTCTATTTTTTAAGTAGGCACCTTGGACCTTCATGCATACAGCACTGCCATTTTACGCAGACTTTTATTAGATCCTTATAAATTATTCTGATGATCAGATGAAGTCGACAAGAGGACAACAGTCAAGAATCACAGAATCCCAGCCATGCCAGTGGCCATTCAAAGGAAGTAAATGGTAATGACAAGCCACTACTGTCCATTCCTGGATGACTAGTGGAGTACAAGCCTGTATGAGTCAATAGGTTATTCTTCTGCTATGGAGGAAATGCTGGAAGTATGCGAAAGAGACTCAGCAGCCAAACTTTGAAGGCTGTGTTTGAAGTCTGGTGGTTCCTTGCTACTCCTGTGTGTGACCTGGGGTAGCCCAAGCACTGTATCTCCAGTATTAAATTCCTTACCTGTAAAATGGAGAGGATAATGAAAACTCTCCTACCTTCCATAAGGGTTCTTGGGAAATGCAAATAACACAACAAAGGAGCTTTCTGAACTAGAAGGGGCTGCTGCCCTTTAAGATTTTTTGTTTGTTTTTTGTTTTTAAATGACTTTCTAGATTTGGATGTGTGGTTCTAGCTGCCAAGGGATATTTATTTATGAAATTGCAGACTATTTTCAAAAGACCTATCCTAGTCAATAATTTTAACCTGATGATCACCTATTTAATTATTATGTAACATACTTTAGTTCTAGCAAAACTAGTATACCTTCTTCTTCTTTTTTTTTTTTTTGCTGGTGCTGCTGAGACTTTGGCAGATATGCCAATCAGCTGGAGACAAAGATGAGAGTAGAAAAAATTTGGGGGGATCCCTGGCTGGCGCAGTGGTTTAGCGCCTGCCTTTGGCCCAGTGCACGATCCTGGAGACCCGGGATCGAGTCCCACGTCGGGCTCCCGGTGCATGGAGCCTGCTTCTCCCTCTGCCTATGTCTCTGCCTCTCTCTCTCTCTGTGACTATCATAAATAAATAAAAATTAAAAAAAAAAAAAGAAAAAGAAAAAATTTGGAAAGTTGATGAAGTTAATGAATAGGCCCCAACATGATAATTAGTCCCTGAACAATAGCACTGTGGCTAAAAATTAACAAGACTGTCACCAGTAAGCTCATTTAGGTCTTGACACTTTCTGATCATGATGCAGAAGTAAAAAGAATACATATAATAATTATTCTTAAGTTTTCTTCAAATCAAATATGGATTCTCTCTTGCGAAGTTAGGACAATCTGTGGTTTAAAAATAACTGTTCTTATGGCCTTTTAATGGTTCTGTTTTGGGAAATGTGGGCCTGTTACTGGGCTAAGAAAATAATTCTGATGTTTCCCTGATTCTGCATTTGTATTTACTGCTATATGAACTAAGTTCAGAGAGGCTGTGTCTTATCACAGCCTCTCTGTTTGGCACCACCAAATAATTTTCTCACTGGGGTAAAGAAAAAAGAAAATCTCAGAAAAACATTTACTTTGTAGGTCAGAGTTTCCCTCAGACTTCTCAGTGTGGGTAACAGATGCCCTGGCTCCCTGCCTCACTTGCTCTGCCTGCCTCTGGAAATAGATTAGAAACATCCAAATTCAGGGGAGTCCTGGTTTGGAAGGAAGAATGAACTGAGAGAGAGAGAGCACGCACAAATAATTTCTAGGAAAAAGAGAATTGTAAACAGTGGCATAACGTCAATCTGGGTAAAGGAAGGGATCTGAGTACAAGGGACCTACAGCTTTTTCTAAGCCCCTGTGGTCTGGGAAAACAGATTTTCTAAGACTGCTGTTAAGCATGCGTGGGAGGGGGTGGGAAGGGGCTTATGTGTATGTGCATATTGGCAATCTTGAAATACCACAGACATGGGGACACGGTTGTTCTAGTCTAGAATTTAAAAAAAGAAAAGTAATTTAAAAAAAAATGATACTGGAAATAAAGGTGACTAATTGATGAGATTCTAAATGCATTTTGTGGATGAGTATGACCTCTGGTGTTAAACTAGAGAAATTCCAGCACTTCTATATCTCAGCGGCAGAAAGAGAAGCAAATGTCATTTTCTAAAAGCTTATGGTCAGAGGTTACAGGGCATTGTCCTGTGACTTTTCTTTCAAACTTCATTCTCTCCCTCGCTCTCTCCCTCCTTGTTCTTACAGATATAAATGAATGTCTATACCTGCACAGCGCCATCCCCATGGGACAACATTGTCTTTGTTGCAACTGCTTGACTTGGTTACATGTAATCTCTACAATCCTTCTTAGGAAAAAAGGCAAAATTATGGTATCCGTATTTTAAAGGTTGACATCTAAGTTTGCAATTCATTTGTTAATATTATAAAGAAGAGAAGAATGATGAAAACAGGAACTTCTTAAATGTGCCCCTGTCATAACCCAATAGTGTAAGATGCCCCAAGCCCGCAAGTTATGAGGTCACAGATGAAAAATGAAACGTGAAGGTGTTAGGGGGCATCTTGTGGTTTTTCATGATAATACTGATAGAGGATTACCATACTCTCCAAACACAGACATTTATTAGTAAGGCAATTTTTTGGGTGTATGTGATCAGATGATTCCTTAAAACAGAAAGTCGATATGTATCTGACTTCTCTCTCCAGTCACAATGAGTTTCACAATATTTTTTCATGAGTTTTTTTTTTTTTTTTTTTTAATATTGGCTGAGCAGAAACATTATGAATCTGAGTTTTGGTATCCTGACAATTCCTCATGCTGTGGGTCAAATCTCCATTTCTTTCTTACTCTGTGCCTCCCATCCTCACCCTGAGCCCCCTTTGTGAGCTATAGGAACTCCATATATCATTGTCATAAGTCTTAGTAAACACTCTTTGTTTCTACATGATTAATGTCACTGCGCCTAATCCCATACCAAGGCATAGAAATATAAAGGGCAAAAGACACAGTATTTTGTCCCTGTTATTTTGTTTATGCATCCTCTGTGTGAAGCCTTGAACTTGCTATTTGAGACCATCAGTTTGACAAATAGAATGCAGCCATTACCTATGGTATTTTAGTAATTCTAGAACCTTACATCAAATTTGATTGCTGGCAACAATGTTGATATTTGGGGAGGCATCTGTGTCATCTTTCATCTAAATTTATGAAATGCTAAGGAAAGTAATTTACCATGGGAACACTTCCTTGAAGAATATTCTTTAAAAATATTTTATTTATTTTTCATGAGAGAGAGAGAGACAGACAGACAGACAGACAGACATGAGTAGGAGAAGTAGGTTCCCTGTGGGGAGCCTGATGCGGGACTTGATCCAGGGCCTAGGGATCATGACCAGAGCCAAAGGCAGATGCTCAACCACGCAGCCCCCCAGGTGCCCCCCTTGAAGAATTTAATTCATAAAACAAAATCAAACTTTTCATTCAACTCAGTTGCATAGAGCAAGAGCTAGAAGCCTATAGAATGTATTACAAAGTGGAAATAACTGTATGATTGATTTTGTGCTTGAGTTGCATTTTGTTTCACATCCTAAGGCGAATAACTTAATTTGAAAGCTTTCCTTATAATTTCAAATTCAGCTTATTAGAATTGTTTTTAGTGGTCATGCTCACCATGCAATTCATGCACTATCTCCTCAGCCATCCCAGTGATTCAGTAAACTTCATAATTGTAAATAAATTTTATTGAATTGCCAGAAATCAGGATAGAGTATCAAAATAAAATGCTGGCTCCGTTTTTTAGCTATTCACATTCTACTCTTGACCAAGATAATCGAAAAATGTAAATTTCTGACAATACTCATTATCTTAAGCGGAGGAATAATGGGCCTAAAAACAACCCCGTCCATCTTTTTTTTTTTTTTTTTCCTTCTGGATGTTTACTTGCATGTAACAAAAAATTAAAATTGTCTAACCCATGTCCAAAGGATATCCTGAAATGAATTATTCACTCCATGGCATTGAAAACGCGCACGCACGCACGCGCGCGCGCGCGCACACACACACACACACACACACACACACTCTTAGGACAAGGTAAGCAACTTTAGGGCAGCTGCCGAGTAGAATATCAAGAAATCGGATCCAGCTGAGAATTCCAATTACCTAATGAGGGCGATCTGCTTACACTCTCATTTCTTGGTCTAATTCATTGTAATCTCGATCACAGAAATCATGCATTGAAATTACGAATATTCAGCTGGCTTGTTTCTTTCACGTCCTTTTCGGGGAGAGGGGAATTTCGGTTTGCAAAGAAATACGCCTGAGCAGCACCCAAGATGGAGCAGTAGCAACCGTCCCTCGCAAAGGGTCCCCTACCGCTTTGGGTTGGTATATCCCCTGGGAGGAGAACACATTGCAGGAAATTCGTTGAGAACACAAAATGCAATTTTTATTGGCTCATGAGAAAGTAAATAATTCTCCGCGAGCTCCCGCCAGCCCCAGCACTGGCCCCGGCGCGGACTCTCGGCCGGGGTCTCCGTTACCGGGACCTCGCAGCCCCGCGACTCCGCCCGCGCCAGGGCCCTCGCCCACCAGCCGCCGCGGCCGGGCCGGGCCGGGCCGAGGAGGCGCTCGGTGGGCGCCGCCGTGACCCGCCTCCACTCGGTGTCTGTGCTTTGCAGGTGGGGAGCAGGAAGAGCACAGAGGACACGCCGGCGGCCGCTGAGCAGCCCCCAGACCCTCGAGCGAGCCGCCGCTCCGCCGCCGCAGAAGCCCGCGCACCCACCCACCCGGGCGGCCGGAGGCCTGAGCGCCGGAGCCGGGGAGCCCGGGAGCCCCGCGGCCGGGGGCGCCAGCCCCTCCCCCCGCGTACCGCAGCGGGCGCCGGGGTGAGCCGGCGGTAGCGGGGAAAGCCCTCCGCCCCCGCCAGGGGGACCCGGGAAGCCCGCGCCGGCTCCTCCCGCGGACGGCGGGGATCCCCTCCTCCGGCCCCGCCCCCACCCTCCCCCGGCCCGGGCGCCCGGGCGGTTAACCCTCCCCGCGCCGCGGCGCACTCGGGCCGGAGCGCGGCGCCGCGGATCCCGACTCCCGGGCGCCGGAGCCAGCGACCGGGGGCGCTCGGGGCGCGGGGCCCGCTCGGGACTCGCAGCCGCCGGCCCGGGGCTCGGGCCCCGAGGCCGTCCCCAAGCCCTGCCGCACGGGCGCAGCCAGGCGCGCAACTTTTTCCCTCCCGAGCCGGTGCCCCCGCAGTTCCTTGGCCGGCGGCCGGCGGCGCACTCCCGGCGGGGGACCAGGGAGGGGTGGGCGTGAGGCGAGCAGCCCGGCGAGGCGTGCGCGCGGGCGGACCAGGGGCAGGGGTCCGGGCAGGGGTCCGGGCAGGGGTCCGCGGCGGGGTGGCCCGACGCGCTGCAGCGCCCCGCGCAGGTGATGCGCCCGCGCGTCCGGCCCTCGCTAGGGGGGCGCGGCGAGGGAGGGACGGAGGGACGGAGGGAGGGACGGAGGGAGGCAGGCGGGAGCGGGGGGCGCCGGCGCCCCTGCCGCGCCGCCCGAGGTGCTCCCCGGCGCTCCCGACCGGCAGGCGGGCCCCCGCCCCGCCCCGCCCCCGGCCCCGGCCCGCCCGCGCACCCCAGGGCTCCCATCCCGCAGACTCCCTCCTCCGCGTCTCCCTGTCACACACGCGCTCCCCGAAGCCGCGCGCGCCGCAACTCCGTCTCGGTCCCCGCAGGTGATGTCATGCCCATTGTTTTGGTGCGCCCAGCCAATCGGACTCGCCGCCTGGATTCTACCGGAGCCGGCATGGGCCCTTCCTCGCACCAGCAGCAGGAGTCCCCGCTCCCGACCATAACGCATTGCGCAGGGTGCACCACCGCCTGGTCTCCCTGCAGCTTTAACAGCCCTGACATGGAAACCCCATTGCAGTTCCAGCGCGGCTTCTTCTCAGAGCAGCCGCCGCCGCCGCGCTCTTCGCACCTGCATTGCCAGCAGCAGCAGCAGCAGCAGCAGCAGCAGCAGCAGAGCCAGGACAAGCCGTGCCCGCCCTTCGCGTCCCTCCCGCACCCTCAGCACCACCCGCACCTCGCGCACCAGCAGCCCGGCAGCGGCGGCAGCAGCCCATGCCTCCGGTGCAACAGCTGCGCCTCCTCCGGCGCCCCGGCGGCGGGGGCGGGGGCGGGGGATAACCTGTCCCTGCTGCTCCGCACCTCCTCGCCCGGCGGCGCCTTCCGGACCCGCACCTCCTCTCCGCTGTCGGGCTCGTCGTGCTGCTGCTGCTGCTCGTCGCGCCGGGGCAGCCAGCTCAATGTGAGCGAGCTGACGCCGTCCAGCCATGCCAGTGCGCTCCGGCAGCAGTACGCGCAGCAGCCGGCGTCCGCCTCCCAGTACCACCAGTGCCACAGCCTGCAGCCCGCCGCCAGCCCCACGGGCAGCCTCGGCAGCCTGGGCTCCGGGCCCCCGCTCTCGCACCACCACCACCACCCGCACCCGGCGCACCACCCGCACCACCAGCCCCAGGCGCGCCGCGAGAGCAACCCCTTCACCGAAATAGCCATGAGCAGCTGCAGGTACAACGGGGGCGTCATGCGGCCGCTCAGCAACTTGAGCGCGTCCCGCCGGAACCTGCACGAGATGGACTCGGAGGCGCAGCCCCTGCAGCCCCCCGCGTCGGGCGGAGGAGGCGGCGGCGCGTCCTCCCCGTCTGCGGCCGCCGCCGCCGCCGCCGCCGCCGCCGCCGCCGCAGCCGCCGCTTCGTCCTCAGCCCCGGAGATCGTGGTGTCCAAGCCGGAGCACAACAACTCCAATAACCTGGCGATCTACGGAGCCGGCGGCAGCGGCAGCGCTGGAGGCGGCGGCGGCGGCGGCGGCAGCGGGCATGGCAGCAGCGGCGGCACCAAGTCCAGCAAAAAGAAGAACCAGAACATCGGCTACAAGCTGGGCCACCGGCGCGCCCTGTTCGAGAAGCGCAAGCGGCTCAGCGACTACGCGCTCATCTTCGGCATGTTCGGCATCGTGGTCATGGTCATCGAGACCGAGCTGTCGTGGGGCGCCTACGACAAGGTAGGCGCTCGAACCCCCGCCCCGCGGTCCGGGCCCCGGGCGCCGGACGCCGGCTGATTGGGACGGGCCCGGTGGGAACTCCCTGTCCGCCAGCCCCGAGCCTCCCGGGACCGTCGGAGTCGCCCGCCCGCCGGGACAGCGAGCACCGCTCGGGCGCGCACCCCCAAGGCGCGGGGCAACTCGAGAGAGAAAGCCTTTCCGCGCGCAGCCAAAGTTCTGAAGGCAGGGAGTGTCCAGCGCGTTTGGGGACATTAGATACTTGGCTCCAGGAGTGGGGGGGGGGGCTTGCTGTTTTCCTTTCCGGGTGCTCGGGATTTAGGAGACCCTTTCAACCCAGAGCGCTTAAACTCAGGATTAACTCCCGCTGGGCTTCAAGAGCCCGGGATCCGTGCTGGAGCCTGTGATGGCCCCGACCCGCTGCCCGGCCTCCGCCTGCCCTGTCTCCTCTCACTTCCCTTTGAGGCCAAGTGATCTGAGAGATCACAGGGCCAAGGCAGGTGCTCCCCTCCCCACCCCTCCTCCTCCTCCTCCTGGGAGTTCAACCTCACTGGCCGGGGACTGACCGACCCCCACCCACTCCGGCGTTGGGGGCGGCGGGGGGGGGGGGGTGGGGGTGGTCCTGGAAGGTGGTTAAAAGTACTGGTTTCTTAAAAGTGCTTCTGTCTGACTGTGTTGCAGGCGTCACTGTATTCCTTAGCTCTGAAATGCCTTATCAGTCTCTCCACAATCATCCTGCTCGGGCTGATCATCGTGTACCACGCCAGGGAAATACAGGTAACTTAGATTCTGCTCTTTGTGAATGACCCAGAGCGCTGCCGCCAGCCTGGAGAAGCGCGAGGCAGCTTTTTCCATACCCTCCTGTCCTTGCTTGAGGTTACAGAAGGCACATGCTCTAGTCTTGCCTTAGCACCTGACCTGTTCTTTCAAGAAGTTCAAAACAAAACAGTGCAGCATGTAAATATGCATTTGCCCCTGGGTTGTATTTGTTAAACCCTTGAAGATTTTCCCCTCTCTTCTTCACACAGATATCCTTCCCTAAATCAGACCCAGCATTTGTTTTCCCTAAGGCCAGTTTTGTCCTAGCCTTCGTCTGTAGGGTAAACACGAAGTCTCATTTGATACACCTATCCCCAGTGGGTGCGTCATTATGGAAGATAGTGTCCATCTATCTATATCATCTTCTATAATGGAGCTTAGAGAAGAAAATAGGCTCATGACATTCCTAGCTAGTATATGTAAATAAGACCCGAGAAAAGCTCAAACTCTTTCTGTGTCCCCAAGCCTTAAAGAAAAAAAAAAAAAAATCTGTTCTAATACAAAGGTCAGAATACAAATTCTGTATATGTGGTACTTTGGTAGATTTTTAGCTGCAGTCATTACACGGCCTTTTAAAAAAAAATGTCATTTAAGAGCAAAGGCCACTGCCCTTGTGAGCAGTCCTGTTAGGAAATGTTTTTGTTTAAATGCAGCCAGGAACTCTATTGTTGGATTTGGCTGTTACTAACAATTTCAGAATACTCGTATAAAATTCATAGGTTATCTTTTGAGTTGTTTTCTTTGCTGTAGGCTTCAGTCAAAGGAATATTAAGGTTTGTGAATTAAAATGACTCGAGTTTCCAAAAATGAAGTAAGATAAGATTGGGATTTACTAGTTTAGAATTTGCACTAATACATATTTTCTGATTTATTTTTTGGGGGGGGGGCAGTTGTTAGATATTTGTCAGAACTCTTAAACCCTTAAATTTCGGGTGCTTTTCTTTAGGGATTGCCTTTCAATTTAAAACATCATATAGAACTTGCCATTTAAATTTAATACTAATTATGTTAATTCAGTTTGAGGTTAGTCATTAGCAAGCACAAAGAAACCAATTTTAACTATTGTGCAAACAAAGATGCCCATGACCGTGAATGAGCGGGGAGAATGACCTCTTCTCATTTTCACATTTGCAAAGACTTGGAACAGTGTCCTTCTGAAAGGAGAAAGTTAGAAAATGAGAATTAGAGTGAGCATATTTAGAGGTAAGTAATAAAGCTGCACTGGGCAAAAGAAGACAGACCCGTACCAGAACTCTAACATTTCAGTAATTGACACGGAGGCCCATTTTGATTCGATGCTTGTGATAGTGGTCTTCTGAGATTCTTTCAAACGTTTTTAAGTGATACTAAAATGTGACTTACACATAATGAGTCCATCTTCTCTTTTTGACTTCAAGAGTAGACACTCAGAGCCGGGAGGAACAAAATAGAATTAATGGTACTTTGACTCAGTTTAAAGATGGGGAGCCCAAAGTGAGAAGAGGTGCATGGCTGGCTGGATCACACAGCTGGGCAGGGCAGAATGTGACCTGGCTCTGTCCTCTACCTTCTAGTCCAGCTTGATTCCTGCGGTGGTGTGGTCTGGTACTTGCCAGCGGCCCTGAAGCATGGACAGTTTTTGGTTCATGGTGTCTTTCTCTAAATCTAAAAGTTCGTCATATGAATAGGTTAAGTTTAAAAGGTGGTTGTAAAATCTTCGCAGGTATTTTTAAAAATCAACTAACTTAAAACAACTTTTTTTTTTTTTTTTCTTGGTGCCTGGACTGGTTTTACTTTGTTCACTGTGAAAGAGAACTTGCTAATGTTTCTATTGAGCATTAGCTTTGTACAACTGTCCATTCCTTCTGAAAAGCACACAGATAAACAGGCATTTGTTGGGGAGACATTGGGTGATAGTCCCATCGAGGGCAAAGTGTCTTCCTGAAAACCCTGATATTTAAAGAATTATTGGGAGATTTTTAAAAAGTAACTTATAGGAATTTGTGAAGAATAGCCCAAATGTTAATTATATGTTATTAAAACTTTTTGATACCTTATTAGGACTCTTGAAACTTCTAGAAACTAATAAAAATACAAGAAATCATATTTTTATGGGTTTTTCACACTTGGAATTCCACTCACTGGCTCATTTTGAGGACTATGTCTGTTGCACAAATGCATGGGAATATTGATTAGAAGATGAATAGCATTGGTGGCAAAAATGAGGACTTGGGTTGTTCCTCTAAAACTTACAAGCACAGTGAACTTCTTTATACTTCTCTACTCAACATAAATATCCCAGAATGTTGGATTTTTTAAAAATTGGTTTTATTTTGCATGATATAGTATCTGTTAAAACAGCCACATATGGGTTACTGGGGTGGCTCAGTGATTGAGCCTTTGGCTCTGGGTGTGATCCTGGAGTCCCGGAATCCAGTCCCACATTGGGCTCCCTGCATGGAGCCTGCTTCTTCCTCTGCCTAAATCTCTGGCGTTCTTTCTCGGTGTCTTTCATTAATAAATAAATAAATAAAGTCTTAAAAAAGAAAAACACACTTAAGAGAATTTCAAAATAGATGCTTGGATAGTATTATTCAGTTGTTTTGGTTATAGCTTTTCCACTCAGTGTTTTATCTGAGGGGGGGATTTCTTCCTTATGCTGAAGCTCCAGATGCTTATCTGAGATGCTTCTTAAAAAAATTGAAAACGAAGAGGACCAAATAAACATGAGGACCCTGAGCTAGAAGTCAAGAAACAGAGAAAAATGTACTAATTTATCCAGATAATAGAGTCAGCCATGCTGCCAAAATAGTTGACCCTGAAGCTTAGTGAAACTAAGCACACAGGCTTACGTTATCTATGTTTGGAAAATTATGCATTGTGCCCCTTTCTTACTTCTTGATGTCACTGTTCTAGGTGTATTTGTTTCATAAGTTTTAAGCAAGTAGGCACTTGTCAGTTTACTATTAACAATTCCAAACATACGGAGTACCTTTGAGGGAAAGAAATAAGTGTAGGGGTTATATTGCCAATCAGAGCATGTCTTTGAATGGAGCATGTAGTCTAAAATGACAGTTTTTCTTTTTCCATTTAGCATACTAGCATGACGATTGGATAGGGAGAGCTAGCTAGTTTGGGCTTCTGGTATATGGTATGGTTTCTCACTGCAGTCAGACAAAGTGTCATAGATATGTTCTGGCTCTCTGTCCACCGGAATTGCTTAACGAAGCTTGGGGAGGCCCTGACATTTCCATGAAGAACCTTGGAAAGCAAGTCAGTGTGACCTTTTATAAAATGTTTATACACACTTTGGCAAAATAAGATGGTTCAGGTGAGTCATGGTCGGAAGTGCTTGAATTAAAATAGTGCAATGAGGAGGCTTTGGAAGAACAGAGCTCAGTACATTGCTGTTTTGGTATCATTTTTCAGCACCACAGACAGCTCTGTGCATCAGGCCTTAGTTTGTCCATGTCACTAATTGTTTGAATGCCCCGCCCCCACCCAAGATGAAATCACTATTGTGAATCTATGTGCCAGAATGCTTATACAAAATTAGATTTAGTGGGAGCAGGTTTTCAGCTAAGTAGATCTTAGACCTTTTTCCAGTAGACATTTGGCTTTACTTTCTACATCCATCAGTAAAGCCAAAGCAACAACAACAAAAATAAACAAAAAAGCCATCCAAGAATGAATGGTGTAAAAAGAAATGAGTAAAATGCCTGTGTATCACAGCCTTCCAACAAAGAAAAGGCACTCTGGGGATTTTGTGTGTGTGTGTGTGTGTGTGTGTGTGTGTGTGTTTTAATGTGATTTGGAAAGGTCACTTGATACTAAATAAGTGGCTTTGCCTTCTTATGTCTCAGGTCAAATAATAACAACAGAGGGATGACATCTTATGACTTTCCTTTTTGCCTCCTCTCCTCTGTGGGATCAGGAATATGTCTGGGATGGAAGGAACAAGTACACAATCAAATTCAACTACCATTTAAAATCTTCAACAGAAAATTTGAACATAGATTTCACTTCCATCTTTTCAACTTCAGTATACTAGAATTTCTCATATGGAAGCAATTTTAGTTGAAAGAGTTGGGTAGTATGTTGAGATAGACAAACATAAGATTCTAAATCAAGAAAGTCCCTTGGACCTCGATCCTCCAGGTTTTCATGGGATTTGGAAGAATCGCTGGTACATACTTTGAAGTGAATGTTTTTGTTTGATTTTGTGTTGGAAAAAGCATAATTATATAATAAGTAGCATTAAAGGAAAACACTTGTTGTTCTTTGGTATCTCTTGCAATGCGCTAAACTCCTCTTCCAAGTTAGCTTTTTAGTGATGGGTGACATAGATCTAAAGCTGGAAAAATAGAAATTAAACTTTCTCTTTGCTCATGCATCTAGGCTGCACAGAGGAAGGAGTGAGTGAAAGCAAGGGCCTTAGCAATGTCTGAAAGGCTCTGGTTGGAGAGGAGTGGCTAGGCACCCACTTTGTAAACTCTCATTTGCCTTGTGGTTCCTGGAAAGGAAAGGATGCTCACTTTCCCACTTCTACACAGAGCAAGTGGATGCTTCCAGACCACGCAGATAATATGGCATATAGCTATTATTATTCATACAATAATAATACATATAGTAAGAATAAACAGTACAGAAGAGTTTCAAAGAAATGTGATAGGCACATCGTCTCTACCTTCAGACCTATTTCTGAGGGGCAGCCACTTTGAAGTTTCTCGTATACTCTTCCAGAGTTTTCAGAATTGAATATTTAGATGTGTTTAGATACAGACAAACCTTGCTTTTATTTCCTGATAGATCTTGGAGTTTTTTCCTCCTCAGCACATAAACACCTGTCTCGTTCTCTTTTAGCACCTGCACGTGATCTTATTTTATGGATGTACTGCGTTCACTGATAGGCATTTTGAGTTTTCTAGGTTTTTGCTATTATAAGCAGGACTACAAATGAACATTCTTGTGTACTTATTTTAAACTACTAATTAGAGTATGTGTATATGGTAAATATCCAGCTGTCAGATCGCCGAATCAAAGGACATTTGTGTTTGAAATGGAAAGGTATTGCCCACCAGCCCTTCAAAAAGGGTTTACATTCACCACATCCTCACACATTATCCCCCCACAGCATTGTTAACCTCTGATACTAAAAAAAGGGATTTTAAATATCTTTAGCTTTTTGAAGTCTAAAAAGGTTTATTTTTCTATAAAAAACTATTTTGAAGAAAAAAAATGTAAGGACAAAGCTCATGGCCTCATAGGTTTACTTGTAGCACTGTGTGGTGTCTGGTGGTACCTTATAATGATCTGTTGACAAATTTAACAGTCACTGTAAAGATGCCACCAGAGACAAATATTTGCCACATTTTAATTTTTTCTTACTTAAATTCAGAGATGAAGGAAGCTGAGAGAGTAGAGGGAGGGAATCTTTAATTGGTTCTTCAAAAGGTCTCTGCTCTTGTCAGTGAGGTAGATGAGAATTACCAGTTAACTTGTAAGACTCCAAAAGATAGGGAGGCAGGGAACTTGCCTGAATTGCTTTATTGTGTGGTGGTTAGTTCCTGGGCTGATACCGATGTTGCCAGTAGCTTCCTATATCACTTGTAATGGGACTCTTGGTCCCTTTGACTTGTGTATACTCTGTAGTAACGAAATCACTCAGGACTAATTTTCTCTGCCTGCCCGTGTGAAGATCTCTGCATTATTAATGGGTATGACACTAAATAAAGTGATCGTGGTATGTTTACAGAGCAGCATCACAAATGAATGAAGAGTGCAACTTTAGGTGTACCACAAGTGGGTTTCTGTGATCTGCCAGCTTATTTCTGGGCCATGTTTTGTACAGCTGGGGGAGAAGAGGGCTGTGGGCTGCCGTTGTCCCAAACCACATCTAGCAGGGCATGCAGAGGGAGCCTGTGCTGATTCAATTTCAGAAAGTTACTTATGGTCAGGATATGAAGTGGCTTTGTGAGGCTACTTTTGAATGAATTGCTGCTCAAGAAAAAAAAATAATAGGATGCCTGCTGCTTTGGGAGTATATTTTTAACCCCGAAACTCCTTAAGAATTCTATTTATAAAACTAGCAAGTACGTGGAGGGAATTACCTGGCCCAGTATCCCACCCAGCATGGGAAAGCCCTTGATGTCATCTTCGATGAAAGTGGTCACCCACTTTTCTGCTTGTACCCTCTTCCCATGATTGGGAGTTGGCCTGTACAAGGCTGGCTGTTCCACTGCCAGACAACTCTTAATTTTAGGAAGATTTTCTTTACGTTGAGGTCAGCTCTGGTTTTATTCCTTGCATGCTCAACATTTTAAATGTTTTTGAGCTTTGCAGATCTGATAGAGGAGAAGACGGGAAGGTCCCTTTCCTTCTTGGAAGTGACATTCCAAGGGCACAAGGTTGAGTTAGAGAGGCACACGTTAAGAAACACAATCCTTGCTAGTTGTGATCAGTGTTGTCAGGGGGGCTGTAAGGGCTGAGATAGAAAGTACTTGGAGGAATGGGCGGTGGTACACATCCGAGGGTAATCGGGGGGAGCATTCTCTAGGGATTTGACTTTGAAACTGAGACCTACAAGAAAAGAAGTTGTCAGCAATTGGCAGAGTCTGTGGGAACAGTTTGTGCTAAGGCCTCGGGACCAAAGGGAGTTTCCTGCACTTAAACAAATGAGAGCAAACCAGTGTGGCCCAAGTTGGGGGAGAACAGGAGGACAGTACTGGGTGGAGTAAGAGAGGATGCAGGATTCTCATACTGCAGAGTTGTGGGGCCGTGATAAGGATTTCAGGCCTTTTTTTTTCCTTCTTTGTCAAGTGCACAGTGGGGGAAGTCATTAAAGAGTTTAAAGCATGGGAGAGTCATGATTTAACATACTGTTTAAGCAGACTTTTTGCTGATGTTGTGTGGAGACTGGTCTGGAGATGCTTAGGAGGTTCTTGGCCAGCCATGCCACAGTGGAAGCTGATGTTCATGGTCGGACCTGAGACCTGTGTTGGAGGTAGAGTGTACTTCCTAGCACTGGATGGGATGTGACAGGTGGAGACAAGGGATGTCCCAAAGACAGATCCAAGGGTTCTGGTTGGGGCAGCTGAATGCATGGTGCTGAGAAGAGGAAAACCCACAGTGAAGGGTAAGGATGGGGAGGTGGGAGTTTGTTTTGGCTGAACACATTTAAAAGGCTTCTGATTTTACAGGGAAAGCTAGGGTTCACAAGAAAAGAATGGATAAAGTCACTGAGTGAGAATAAAGATGAGAAGAAGGTCAAGCGTTGATCAACCTTAGACATCTAGAGGTTGTGTAAGGAAGAAGAGCAGAAAGAGATGGGATGAATTGTCCCTGATGTGGAGATTGCAGGATCGTGAAGGAAGGTGCAGTGCTATGTATCACATGCTGTGAAGTCAGTTAAAATGGGGTTGGGAAGTGTCTTTTTGGATTTGACAAATTGAAGGTCATTGCTGACCTTGACGCAGTTTCAGTGGAGTGGTAGAGAAAGAAGACAGATTGCAGTTTCCAGTATAGTAGAATAAATTGATCCCCCCCACCCCGCTCCACAGAATCACAGAGCAAACATTTAAACATTGGTTAGTTCCCCTTAAATGCCCTCCTAATTAAATAGGCCTAGTTTCTTTGAATGTTCCTGATCAGACTTACAATGTCCCTGATCATATTCTTCCGTATTTAACTCTGTTCTGCTGAATTCCCTTTTCCAAAGGAAAAGTTAGAAACGTCCCCAGGTACTTTCAGATGGAACTGTTACCTTCCTCCTTCAAAGATGCTACACGATACTGACCAGTACTGGTCTGAAACGGTCATTGCGCCATAGGAACCATCACCAAGTAAGATTCCTAAAATTGCTATTGAACCAAGAGTACCCTGTTCTGTAGCAACTTGGTTTCAGACTAGTGTTTCAGCCTCAGAATTATTTGAATCCTAATTCCAATGTTTACTTGACAAACACATGTTTCAGTTCAGAAAATGCTGTGGGATGGACTAGTTAAAGAGTTGCTCCATTGCAAGATGCAAATTCGTGCTAAATTGTGTTCCAGAAATGTGGTCAATATTAGTGGCCCCACCTGGTTTGCACACCTGCCACTGACACGTTTAACTCTTCTTCCCGGCTTCTGGCTAGTTGTGAGTTTGAAAAATGTGCCTTGGGAATTCAAGGCATGAGTTCATGAGCCATGGTCAGAGCTCAGAAGTAGGAACTTCTTTGCTGTGAGACATCTGCTCATTCATGATATTTGGTACAGCCTTTCAAGTAATGACAACTCTGTGAACCCTAACTATCAGCCAGCCCACGTTTCTCTACCAGAATGTCATGGAGACTGTCGGATCCCTAGCTGAATCCCCCTATACTGTGAGAGCTGTAACCTTGCGATCTCCCCGTCTGTTAACAGTATCCAAGAAGGAAACAAGACTGAAGTGTTTATTATTTTAAGCATTGTGATGTAGTGTTTGTGACCAAATGCCTTTCCTCTTAAAAATTTCATTTTCCTGTTCAGAGTATAAAATTAATAACTATATTGTATTAGAAAATTGGTAAAATAAAGAAAACGTGAGAAGGAATGTTAGTGTGGTCTCACCACCCAGAGATGATTATTATTTGTGTTCTAATGTATTTACGCAAAGTAGATGGACATGGTATTTGCTGTAGATCTGTAGAAAGAAATTTGGAATTCTTTTCATGTGGTTTTCTTTGGATTTCCCCCTGCCATTAAATACTAGATCCAATTTTTCCCCCATCATATGGCTATAATCAATTTAATCTTTCCCTTACTTTGGAAGCTTAAAAAAGTAGAAAAAACCCTGTTTAAAATAATTTTTTAAAAAATTTTATTTTTAAGTAGTCTCTGCAGCCAATGTGGGGGCTCACACTTAAAACCCGGAGATCAAGAGTCACAACACTGTCTGTCCCCTGTCTGAGCCAGCCAGGTGCCCCTAAAATCATTTCTATAATGAGGACTGTTGCAGATGAACTTTTGTGAGCATCTCGGATGATTTCTTAGGGGAAAGATTGCCAGGAGAGAATTTACTGAGGATATTATTTAAGACAATTCACAGTTTCTAAGTTGTCCCCCAAAAGTTTGTATCAGTCCTTTCATTTTTAAAAAAGATTTTATTTACTTATTCATGAGAGACACACAGAGAGAGGCAGAGATATAGGCAGAGGGAGAAGCAGACTCCCTGCAGGGAGCCCTATGAGGGACTTGATTCTAGAACCCTGGGATCATGACCTGAGCCAAAGGCAGATGCTCGACCACTGAGCAACCCAGCTGCCCTTGGTGCTTTCATTTTTAAAGTGCTTACAAACCATTTCATTAAGAAACCCATTATAGCATTATCTGGAGGTCTAGATAAAATATACTGGTTAGTATTTGGCTTACTGTACTACCTCGAGAGTCTGGGAATTTACTTGTCTATAGTTGGCCTTGTTTTCCTACTTCCCCATGATCTTGGTTTCTAAATCACTAGCTAATCAGGTTTGTAAAAGCGTATCCCTGTTTAACAATTAAAGTTATGTAGGAACAGTGTGAGAGCTGGTATTGGAAGGTAACTTTGTTCCCAGTCTTTTTAATTATAGGAAACTGTACAAATCATAATTTCTGAAATTTTTCTCTGTAAACTTTCTCATTGAGCAGAGCAATCAGACCCTCCTTGGAGTTGTTTGCTGTTTTTCTGCAGCAGAGCCTCGTGGCTTTGTGCACTGCCTCTGGAGCCATTCTGTCTGGGCTCATACCCAGCTCTGCCACTAATTAGCTGTGTGACCTTGGACAAGTTACTTAATCTCTCTGTACCTTGGTATCCTTGTTTATAAAATAGGGAATAGAGAGTATGTCTCTCATCGGGTTCTTTTTCTTTTTAAATAAATTTATTTTTATTGGTGTTCAATTTACCAATATACAGAATAACACCCAGTGCTCATCCCATCATCTCATTGGGTTCTTATGAGGATTATGTGAGTTAATAAGTATAAATACCAAGCACTTGGAACCCTGGCTGGCATGTGGTAAGCACAATTTCGACGTCGGCTGATGGTTATTGTTAGCTATTTTGGAGTTTGTTGGGGTGAAGGGAAGCAATTGGTGCTTAGCCTCTCTGGACTTTAGAAAATAGTGATGATTGGTTGATTGGCTGATTTTTACAAGTCTTAGGAATGGGAACAGGAAAAAAAAAAGTTGGGCATTTGAGCAGTGTTCAGTAGTTTAACTATCTAGAATGTGTGTTCTTTTTTTTTTTTTTTTAATACAAGCTTTGATATCTACTGAGGGCAGCCAATATTATTTTTAACTGAGTTCCTTCACATGCTCCCTCTGGGCACATTGGCTCCCTGAGAAGGTAAGTGTTCATTTTGGCTGTTAGGTTTCAGGTCTGTTAACCGGTGTCAAACTGCTCTATAATGTTATGGCTAACGGTTTTTACCAAAATAGCCATTTCCCCCATGAACCTACCATCTATTTGGCTTCATGCTGAAAAGTAAAGCTGTTTGTGAGCTTCATTAACTCCTTCAGGCACCCAGGCCCTAGCTGATGGCATCTCCTCATCACTAATTAGGACCCTGGTGACTTAAAAGAGTTAAGTGAGGTGCTCTGAAACGTAAGCAAAGGGAATAATTTGGATAATGGAAAGTTCTGGTATTAACCCCCTGCTGAAAGGATGCGAGGTAGTAAACAGCCAAAGGCATGCGTGTAAAGGACTGTAACTGACAGTATTTCTTTCCATATTTACTGTTGGGCTACAGGATATGGAAATCAAAACACTTGCTTTTTTCTGCACTGCGTTTGTCTTTGGCAAGAGTTTGGTTTAGTAGGTCACCACTCCCTGCCACAGTGCTTGGAGAGCAACATTCTAAAGGAATGGAGAATTTTTGTGTATAAATATGACAAGTATCCTCGGGTTCAGTGATTGGATTGACTTTTTCTCAGAGAGCTTACATCTCTCCTGTTCCATGTCAGATAATGATTAGTTGAGTCTGTATTATGCCAGGCTCTTTTTGAACAATGTGTTATTGATGGGTGAGTTTTGGACTTTGCTTTTTGAATCTATAAAGCACACTAGGATTCAGACATGATGAACACTGAACCAAACTGTTGTTGACAAGTTTTAACAGCTGGTGTTCTATAGCAATCATTTGTCCTTTGCTTTCTGGATTATTCTGAGCATGTTTGCCCAATAATGTATTTGTCCATAGTGGTTTTGTCCAGTAGGTGTCAAGATGGAGTTGTTTCCAAGTCATCTGACTATTGACATTTGTATGGTCACTGAGGTAGCCTTCTTTCCTTCTGAAAGCTTTGGTCTTCCTAGGGAGTTCTATGTAATAGTTGTATATTAGTTTTGACACAAACATTGAATTTTGGGGAGGAGGCATTAAGCACTAAAACACTATCATGTGTTTCTCATGGTTTGGACCTTGGGTAGTTGTTTCCTCAGAGTAGAGTCTCCTGTGGTGAGGGTGCAAAAATACATGAGGACCAAATGCTTATACTGCTTCATTTTTTGCTAAGTGGCTAAGGGATATTGTGTCTTACTATTGAATTTATTCGTAAGGTCAGGGATTACTTAAAATATTGAAAAATATAAATTAGGCTGAGTGTTACTGAAGCAGCAATATAAAAGTGATGGCTGTGGGGGTTAGAATCATCACTTCATGCTTTTTCAAAGGCCTTAGACTTCTAGACATATGCCCAAGCAAAGCTTTTACTGAGAACTTGTTTATGTGGATTTACCCATGCAATTTTAAGGCTAAAAGTTTTGGTTTTTAGAAACTTGCCATAGGTCGATTTTTGTATTGGTAACTCTTCCCCTACTTGAGAGAAACATCCTTGTATCAAGGAGCATGAAATGCTATCTGTTGAAATGAGAATAGCTTGAGTTATATTTATTTAGTTAAATATGCTGTTAGTTGAAAGCTTTAGCTCAGGCTTCAACCTGTGGCTGATGTTTCAAAAGTCAAGGCTGCTGTTGGAAAATACTTTGAACAGAACTTCTACTTCTTTCTCATTAATATTTCAGTCCAGAGCTTCACTATTTGTTCTCATTTGTCAATATCAAAAAGGATACTTAATGAAAGTGCATTTGGCCAGACTTTCACAAATTAAGCAGTAACGATACAAAGAGAAATCCCTAATGTGCTCGTTTTGTTGGGGTTGGGGGTAGGAGGAGGGAAACCATAGCACTTGCATTTAGGGATGAAAACTATTTTTAAAAAATAGTCTCGATTTGGAGCTGATTGACTGGCTCTTACATATTTCTTGTATCATTTTAGAAAGGTTCCATCTTCTCTATTTTCTTTTTGTTCTTCAGCGAATCTATTTTACATGATCTCTTTTATCCTTTGTGACAACTGTACCTACTTGGCAGTTATTGGACTTTGGCCGTGTTTCTGCTTTACACCTCAGATGCATCCCCTGAGTGTTCCTCGCATTGGGGGATGAAGATCAAGCCCACTTGCTGTTGTGTTCACGATCTTTGCTTGGTCTGATCCTCTGTATGCCAATTGCTTCACTGGCAGCTAAAATTATTTCAAAATCATTTATCCAAATCCATCTCATTGTAGCCTTATGTAATTGGCCACAGAGGGAAAGCGGATGTGCGTGTAGGACTCCATCCCTCAAACCTGTGTCAGAACATCCTGTGTGGAGACCACACAGCACAGTCAGCGGCAAACGTGTGTCCAGTAGCAAAAGGGCTTCTCTGCATCATTGTGCGGGAGCGCATGTGGCCACAGGAGATGCTCACTGAGATGCCAGGTGGGATGAAGGCTCATTTTCAGGACCTGAATTAGGACTGGTTGCCACATGGGAGTTCACCAAGCAATTGCAAAGGGAGAGGCTTGGGAGGCTGGTGGGATGGAGCTGAGAAGCTCAGAGAACCTCTGTGAGGTGTGCTCTAGCTGCATTCCCAGGCTGAGGGTGAATTTTTGCTAATTTCCTCTGTCCTCTAGTGGTATAGGGATAACCTGTACATTTCCAGTGAGGTCAAAGCAGTCAATGATCCTAGTCCTCTTTTTTCATAACCACAGTGTGGGGCATTACAGTGAAGTGCTACAAATGTGTCCCTCTTTACTGAGGAGATAAGAAGGGCAGGATTTTAAAATCCTCTCATTGACTTTGTTTTTTTTTTTTTTTTTGTATTTTTTAAAGATTTTATTTATTTATTCATGAGAGACACACCAAAGAGAGGCAGAGACATAGGCAGAGGGAGAAGCAGGTTCCTCGAAGGGAGCCTGATGCAGGACTCAATTCTGAGACCCCAGGATCATGCCCTGAACCAAAGGCAGACACTCAACCACTGAGCCACCCAGGCATCCCTGGCAAGTATGGTTTCTATAAAGGAAAGTTTCTGCATGACCCAAGTCCTCAGGCTCCCTGCTGGATCTTGCATTTCTGGGATTGAGGTGAAATGGCGTACTGGAGTTAGACTTAGGTCCTCCCAGGTGGGTCGAATGGCTGTAGTAGAAACTACTTCCATGGGAAGTCTGAGAACCCCAGAGCTCAAGGTCCTGCCAGTAATGGGAGGCTGGTCCTGTCTGTTCCTTGATGCCCCGTAACTTGGGCTTGGGAAGCTAGGCTGGTGGTGGTGTCAGGCTCAGGACACCATGGCTGTGGCTGGCCTCAATCAGGGAAGGGAGGCTCACTTGTTTCATACTTTGCAGCAAGTGTTGTATAGTTGACTGTTCTCTACCTCCAAATTTTACCAGAAAAAAAAAAATCACACATGAAGCTGGGAAGCAGTAAAGAGTGTTGGGTTTTTTCTTTAGGTCTGGATTTCCAGAATTTTTCTTTAAGTCTGGAATGAATAATTGATTGATTTGCTTATTTCTCTTCCCTCATGATTAAAATTCCGTTTCCTATAGATAATCGTCACCCCTCCTAGCTGCCTGTTGGCCCTTTCCCCCTTACCATTCTCACAGGCCTCCTCCTTGCCCTACATTTGCTTACCTAGCAAAGGGCTCTCCTGGCCAACCTCCTAGGGTTCCAGGGAGGGAACTGACTCTTCTTCCACCCCCTCCTCCCTCCCTTCCTCCCAGTGGACTCACAGGATCCTAAAGACATTTCCTTCTTAGTGCCTTTTGCATTACCCCTGCTTTCTGGTGACTTTCTCAAATACCTCAGTTCTGTGTTTCCTGAACTTTAACTTTTTCCTGGTCCTCCTACAATGTCTACTCTATTTACATTTATTTACTATTTTATATTTATGTTGTTTATATTATATGCTATATTTCACATTATATTGTGGTACTATAATGTGCAATGTATTACATATAATATATAATATTATATATAACATATTTTGATGCTTCTACAATATGTACTTCTGTATTACCCTGTGACAATATATTGCTATATATAATCATAAAATATATACCATAGAACATACTAAGTAAAACCTAACACAGTAATTATATGTTGTATATTACACAATGTTATATAAAATATTTATATAAAATATATTAGAGTAATAGTATATGTTATACATTATTTATATTTGAATATTTTGACTATTATTTTTAGTATTTTTCCTTTTTTTTAAGATTTTTTTTTTGAGAGAGAGAGCATGTGTGCATGTGGGGGAAGGGGCAGGAGGAGAGGGAGAATCCCAAGCAGACTCCCCACTGAGGGAGGAGCTGGATGAGGGGCTGCATCTCATGACCCTGAGATCATGACCTGAGCTAAAATCAACAGCCAGACACTTAACCAACTGAGCCATCCAGGCCCCCTGATTCAGTATTTTTTTAAAAATTAATTCCCTTCTTTGAGTTTCATCTTAAGTAATAATATCCATGAAATTATGGATTGTAGTGTAATATTTCATATGTTTTTAATATACAGTACATTAACACTGTAAGTAAAGCACAGAATCATCTCAGAGAAATATGAAAAGCCCCTTTCAGGAATTTCTACCTTGCTTCTTATCCTCATCATTTTTAATGCACATTAATGCTTGATCTCTCTCCCCTGCACCTCATTTCTTTCTGGTGGTCCATCGTCCCCACAGCAGGAATGTCGTCCCCAAAGGTACATCTGAGCCTGTCACATCACATTCCATGGCCCTCTGTTGTTGTCAGGGTGACAGCTTTAATGTACATGCGTCATAACTCAGCTCTTGTGATCTGGCCTTCATCTGCCTGTCAGCCCCACTCAGCCATGGTCTTGGCCCTGAATATATCTCTTCTGCTCTGGCAATACCCAATTGCTTGCAGTTCCTGAAAGATAGCACTCTGTTCCATGCCTCTGGGCCTGAAATACCTTTCCCCTTTATTTGTCCCAATCCTGGTGGTGGGTGAAAATTCACCCCAAGAATGCTGCCAGGTAGCCTTCCCTGCTTCACCCCCTCATGAGTTTGATGGACCTGCACTCCTTTCTCTGGCTGCCCTGGGGCTGAACACTGTGACGATGAGCCCTGGTATGAAACAGAACTCAATTTGAACCCAGGTTTTCCTCACTTCTTCCCAGTGACTTCTGACAACCTGTTAGCCACTCTGAGCTTCAGTTTCTCATCAAATGGGGAGAAAAGGGCATAGCTCGTGAAATGGCCGTAAGGATTATACTGGGATTGCATGCTTTGCCCAGTGCTAGACAGATAGCAATCACACGAGCTGTAGTCTTCTTGTTGACTTTGTTGTCTTTGCCATCATTAATCATGACCTTTGTTAGGACTGGACGGTTTTGGGGACAGTCAGGGTGCAGGAGAATGGTGAAGCATCTGGTTTAATATGTAGCCCTCAGTGCCGTGGAGCGGAGGCATTAATACAGCAGCGTGCATCCGGCTCTGAGTCCTGCCTCAGCTGGTAGCTCCCGGAGGGCAGGTGCCGTGTCTGATCCTGCTGTACATTCCCAGGCTGAGCAGTCCAGGGAGCACACCCGAAGTATCTGCATGTAGGGTTCTGTTAAAAAAACCGAAATTCAGCCAGGTAGATCTGAAGATCTAAATGGCATTATTAAACGGTTCATGAATCAGGCAGCATCCCATCCAGCAAGTAGAGGGGAGCGCCCAGGGGCTGTGCAGAATGGTAGGTTTTTCAAGGTAGAGAGGGAATTAGCAAGGAATGCATTGCTTTAGGCAAGGTCTCCCTCCTAAGGGGAGTGGAAGGGGTCTGTGAGCGATTATAACTAGAAATTCTGGTTTAGCTAGTTGAAGGTTGTGTGGCGGAGGGGGATGTTGAAATTGCATTTAGGTTAGGTACTAGGTCTGGGTTTGCTAACACAGGGCTTTAACATAAGTGATGCCATTTCGGGCCTCTGGTTTTCTTTTTCTTTTCTTTCCTTTTTAAAAAAGGTCTTATTTATTTATTCATGAGAGACAGAGACACAGGCAGAGGGAGAAGACCCCCCCTCTCCCCAGGGAGCCTGATGCGGGACTTGATCTCAGGACCCTGGGATCATGACTGGACCAAATGCAGATGCTCACCCACAGAGCCACCCTGGTGCTGGGCCTGTGGTTTTCTTCTTAACTGTTCATACACTTACTGTGATCTCTGTGACAGTCACCTAAGTCATCCCTGTGTCTTTGTCTTTGAAATGGGAACAGCCATAGCTACTTCTGCTTCTGAGTCTACTGACAGATAATTGACCATCTATGGGAAATAAGGTATCTTAGAAGAGATCGTAAGGGCCATAGAATACTAACAATAGTTTAATAAACATGCTTTATTGTAGCATAAGCTCTTTCTACTCAGTAGTATTTTTCTATTCATAATTTCTGTACCACTCAAAAAATTTAGCTTTCACTATTTGTAATTCAGCTTGACTCTGTATTAAAAACTACATTTATTAGGGGCACCCCGGTGGCTCAGTGGTTGAGCGTCGGCCTTTGGCTCAAGTCATGATCCCTGGGGCCCTGGGATCAAGTCCTGCATCAGGTTCCCTGCAGGAAGCCTGCTTCTCCCTCTGCCTGTGTCTCTGCCTCTCTCATGAATAAATAAATAAAATATTTTAAAAATAATTAAAAATAAAAACTACATATTAAAGTGAGTAAAAGTGTACTTAGATATTGAGACAGAGACCTTGGCAACAGCCATGGGGGACACTGGCTGCTGAGTTTTAATCTGTTTCTTGTAGAGGAGAGCACAGACCAAAGAGCAAGGCCAGATCTGTTCAAACTGATCCAAGACTGGATGGGTGCCAGATAAGACTTTTCACCAACTTTTCCCCTCATTTTAATGCTAAAAAACACGCCCAGAAGTGGAGATTTAGGATGCAAATGAAATCTACCAAGTAGGAAACAGCATGTACTGTTCAACTGCACCTGTGCACCTGCACCCGGTTTCCTGGGATTGCCCTCACACTGTGTTCTTGGGTATCACTCAGTTCCCTCATCAGCCCCTGTGAAACGTTCCCTGACCATCATTGGGGAGTCAGCCCCACACCTTTGTCGGGACTGTGTTTCCCTTCAGCTGCACCTGTTGACCCAATTATGCCTTGCCTGTGCCTTTAAATTTTGGGTCCAGCCTCGTGTCTACAGTTGGGTCCAAGGACCCCAGTCTGGTGACCGTGTCATTAGTTGAAGTTGTAGCTGTGTATTTGTTTCTATTTTTAGTAGTTGTATCTATAGAGACAAATCTTGTACATTTGGCTGAAAGAATGTGGAAGTGATTCTCTGCAGTTCCAGCAGGGCTCTGGATTTTAGGAGGTTGGGAATCAGGAGGCTCTAATAGGCGATAGGTTAGCTTCCAATACTTGTGTTTGATGGCAGAACCTTTCTCTTTGAGGATCACTGTTCCCTGAAAGATGATCGATTGCAGAGTCTCCCACTGCGATTGTCCTCTTTGACTTCCTGGTCCTTATAAAACACCATCTGACTTTTTCAGCTCATCTCAGACATCCTCTTCTCTAGGAAGCCTCCTTTGATTACTTCAGTCACTTGATTCTCTTCCTTTATTGAACAGTGTTTGCATTTATTGTCATTCTGTATAATTGAGTGTCAAAGCCTCCTTGAGTTTTCTGTGTGCCCATGCATGACCTCTCAAGGGCATATTTTTGCCACCAAGCTGCATCACAGGCTGCACTGTTGTAGGCTTCTATCCATTGCTCTTGTGGAATTGAACCAGGGTGTGGGTGAGACTGTCAACACAAAATGAACACACCTTTTAGAATTTCTAAGAGAGAAAGAGACTTTTTCTTTTTTCTTTATTTTTTAAGAGAGAGGGAGTGTGCAGGGGTGGGGTGGAAGGGAGAGAGAGAGAAAATTCCAAGTAGGCTTCCCACCCAGCATGGAGACCCATGTGGGGACTCAATCTCACGACCCTGAGATCACAACCTGAGCCAAAATCAAGAGTCAGATGCTTAACCAATGAGCCACCCAGGCGCCCAGAAAGGAAGTGACTTTTATTCGAGCTCATATTAGGACAGCTGCCCAGGATACACAATGTTCATAAAGAAGAGAGTGCTCAGGCAAGGGAACATTTCTGTGGGGTTATATACATTCATTTTTTTTTATATAAAAAGTTACAAGTCATTAGACAAAGGACATTTCAGAAAGTTACCTTAAGTTTCTAGTATATGCAGGACTATGTAATTTAATATTATGGAAACCAGGGAAGTTTCTTCCTTTTTCTTATCTTTTGTGTTCAGATTGCTCCTTTTTGGTTATTATTTTAATGAAGCAGATACACAGTGTGTAGTTGGGGCAGAAATAGAGCCCATGCTTTCATGTTTTGCAGAGTCATTTTTGACCTTGGTAAATATTTAAGTATAGCTTTTCCTGGGAACCCAGGAGAAGAGTCCACAAACATGAAAAGCTGAAAATTTCCTTTATCAATACCTGTTGATTGCACAGATTCTTCTTTAACCTGGAAAAATATGAGAATGTTCATAGATCTGGAGAATTGTACTTGCAAGATAATATAGACTATCAACCTATTAATAGGTGAGCCATGAGATTGATCTTCTCTTGTGTATATAACTTTTCCCATATTTTAATCATGGTTTAGAATGAGGCTTTGAAAATATTGTGCAGTGGAATGGAATAGAAGGCCATGGAATATGGTTTCCTTTATTAAGAATCTGCAGTAAAGTCTTTGCCTTCTATGGCTCTTTTTTTTTTTAAATTTATTTTTTATTGGTGTTCAATTTACTAACATACAGAATAACCCCCAGTGCCCATCACCCATTCATTCCCACCCCCCGCCCTTCTCCCCTTCTACCACCCCTAGTTCGTTTCCCAGAGTTAGCAGTCTTTACGTTCTGTCTCCCTTTCTGATATTTCCCACACATTTCTTCTCCCTTCCCTTATATTCCCTTTCACTATTATTTATATTCCCCAAATGAATGAGAACATATAATGTTTAAAAATGGGTTTTCCCATCGGGTGCCAGGGTGACCCAGTCAGTTGTGTGTCTAACTCTTGATTTTGGTTGGGGTTATGATCTCAGGGTGGTGAGATCAAGCCCTGTGTCAAGCCAGCACTGGGTGTGGAGCCTGCTTGAGATTCTCTCTCTCTCCCTCTGTCCCTACACTCCCCCTCCCCTGTTCATGCACATGTGCGCTCGTTCTCTCTCAGGGAAAAAATAGGTTTTCTTAGCTTTTTAGTTAGTAGGTGATTGTCATTGGCATCCATAATATTTCCAAGTTGGCTGTCTTCCTTGATCCTTTGTGTGATAGACAGCCATTTGAGAAGTTTAGTAAATAAGGTAAATTGTTGTTTATGGTGCTTATTTGCCAGCCTGAATTGGAGTTCTCATTGTCTGATGTGTAGGTGTCTACAGGAGATTATTGCCATCTCTGAGGACAAAAGTAAGTCCCTGGTCTTATGTTCACTCACATGTTGGCATTTGTGTTCTCTGGGTTCACATGCTCACACTAGCAGACCCAAATAACTGCCTTTAGGCAGGGGGCAGAGATGCCTCTTTCTCTGGAGGTTAAGAGAGAACGCCAACAGAGAAAAAGCACCTGGGAGACAGTTCCTTTCTCAGGAATCTGTAGTTCTCATGTTTAATAAGAGACTTTTAGTCCCTCGTCCATTTTTGCAGCTTCCTGCCATAAAACAAACAGATAGATGGCAGCTGCTCTCAAAAATGCCTGTCATGTGTCCATCTCTGGAAATCAGTCACTCCCAGGATAGCAGCTTGCTTCTGTTCAACTCATGTGATTGGAGCTGCTCATGTTCAGAGCCTGTGCTTGGGCTGTTTGTGTTTAGTGTCACGGTTGAATATGTGAGCCTTCTTGAGTCTAGCAGTTGAGATTAATAGGAACAAATGCATGTCCTGGTAAAGTGTTTTCTAGTCTTCCTGGGTGTTAAGCTACAGTAATCAATCTGTGACATCCAGTGGAAGGACTGTGTCTTTGGGTTTTGTGCCATTACAGTAAGGGGTTGGCTAGGTTTTCTTAGTAAAGTCTCCTGTTCCTGAATTGGAGCCTCGAGGCTACAATGAAGTCTGCATGTGTCAACTCTGAATTTGGTAATTATCTCCTATAGTATTTGGGGATTATCTCAAAAATTAGATTTGACAACAAAGGTAATGATGAGATGAAGTGATATTCCTTAGGGAATATACTGAAGATTGACTGCCTGAGGAGAAATACGGTCTTAGAAGAGAAGGTGAGGCAAAGGCAAGATAATAGAAGACTTAATAAACATCCTTAATGCTTTTGAGTGGGCATGGGATGGGAATAGAAGACCACAGACATGACTAATTGATGAACAGGATAAGAGAGAAGACAGGGTTTGTTAGCTACAGCTTTATGACTATTCCTTGGAAAGGTAAAAGCACTAATATGTATCTAAATAGGCAATATGTGTCCTATACTCCCTATGAACAGGCACAGTGTAAGTATATGTATACATATTGTCTCATTTAATCTAGATTGTGATTCTTTTTTTTTTTAGATTATAATTCTTATTTCAGCTAGTGAGTAGCAAGATTGAGCCTGAAATCCACATCTCTACCTTTGCATTTTCTTTTCTTTTGCAACCGCAGCCTTTACTGTTTTCAAATGATTTCACCTGGAATATTCGAGAAAAGCACCATTTTCCATGTCCAGTTAGTAACCACTGTAACAAAGTAACCATGTGAAACTGACAATGCTCAGACATTTAGTTTACTTTAATAAATAAAGGAAGTCATTTCTTCTGAATTTTACATGATTCCAGTTCACCCAAGATGATGCAAGGAGACTGTGGTAGAACCATTTTTATCCATAACTAATTGTCCTGTATAATATGTTTTATTGAGTCCTTTTCATCAGTCTCTACACAGGTGTTCAGAAAGACCCACAGAGATGGGGTTGAAGCCAATATTTAATGATCCGCAAAGGTGAGGTAGAAGATCACTGAGGACTATAATAAAACCCAGATGGTGCCTGAGCCTGCGCTGTACTTTGGGATTCCCACCTTAGCCCCTTATTCAGATCGGACAACTTCTTCACATATTTCCCTAGTGGAGCTACATACATCTCAACCAAACCACATGGCATGGTGGTCCAGGGAAAGATTCTTGGGAAGGAGATATGGATGATTCTAGCTGGTTGTAGCAAATAGGTTTCCTCTCTTAACTCCTCTCAGTTGTTGGTCACTGTCTGTAGTAGCATGGAAGTGAGAATGATTCTTTAGCCCCCAGAAGGGCCAGACTGGCCAAGACCTTGATTGGTTACTTATAGCTGCCATGAGGAGAGGATAGGGAAGTGAGTGACCTGGGTGACACATACTTGCCATCCCTTTTTTGCTACCTGAAACAGATCATTCATGTTTCCTTCTCTGTGCAGATAAACTCTGAAGCCTTGAATGAAGAAGTTACTCCATTTCAAAAGTAATCGTTAAGGAAACTGTCTTCATTATGCTGTTTGACGTGCACAGATTGGTTCGTGTTTTAAGAATGAATGAATGATTTTTTAAAGATTTTATTTATTTGAGAGAGAGAGAGAGAGAGAGAGAGCACAAATTAGGGGGAGAGGGAGAGGAAGAGGGACAACAGAGAGCCTGATATGGGGCTTGATCCCAGAATCCCAGGGCTATAACCTGAGCCAAAGGCAGATGCTGCCAACTGAGCGACCCAAGCGCCCCCTGGAAGGTTCTTTGTGATCTGATCTCTCCCACCCCTGCAGCCTCATAATTTGTTAAGGGCAGCCCATCCTACCCCTGTATACAGACATGCAGACCCCTCATTGGAACCTTCCTTAACTGTTGGGAGAAAGCCTTGCCGTTCTTTCAGTTTTCTGTGTATATGCTACACCTTTTTTTCTGGAATCTACTACTTACATCCATCTGCCTTTGGATCCAGTTCAGGTCTCTCTCTCTGGCAAGCTTTTCCTGACCTAGTTTGTCCTTCTCCTATGTTAGCATCATATAATATACCAGTACTGATCTACTACTGTTATAAGTCATGGTGAGGATGCCCCGGGTAATATTTGTTCAGTCGTTTCTGTGTGTCAGGGACCATGTAAGGGCTGTACTTGGGTTATCTTGTAGTCATTTAATAACTTAGTGAAGTAGGATTATGATCTTACTGCAGAAAGTGAAGTAGACAGAAGTGACTGGCCCAGGAGCACAATCGCCCAAGTGTGGTTGAGCCTTTTCAACGGAACTTAAACGGTTGTTTATAGATTTTGGTCTCCTGACTTGTGAGCTCCTGGACATCATGGACAATTTTGTTGATTTTGTGTCTCTACTATGATCTGACCTGTAGTATAGGCTCAAAATGTTTGCCCCATAAAATTTGAAATCTTAGTTATGATAGGCTAAGCAATCTTTTTGTTTTCTCTCCAAATTTTAGAGTGTAGGAATATACAATAAACTGGTTTCTTTTATTTATTTTTCCTCAGATTTGTGTGTATTCTCTGCCAATTTAACAATCACGTATCCTCAGTATCACATCTTGGCAGTAGTCTTACTTTTGAATTTAACGTGTTCAAAAGGAATAGGGAACTTTAAAATTCCTGCCGTCTGAAGGATTGAGCGGGGTTTCTTTCTCTGATTCTTAATCGCTGTGTCCTTAATGTAAACATTAAGGAATTTAAGGGACAGATGATGTCATATATATAAGGTAAAGACCTAGGTGGTTAAGTGACCACAAATACATTAATTCTGCCTGTCAGAATTCTTATACCACAGAATCTTCCCTCTATTTTTTAAAAGATTCCATTCATTTCATTCATTCATTCATTCATTCATTCATTCATTCATGAGAGACACACACAGAGAGAGGCAGAGACATAGGCGGAGGGAGAAGCAGGCTCCGTGCAGGAAGCCTGATGTGGGACTTGATCCCGGGACTCTGGGATTATGCCCTGAGCCAAAGATAGACACTCAACTGCTGAGCCACCCAGGTGTCCCTCTCCTCTCTATTTTTAAAAAGGTTTTATTTATTTATTTGAGGAAGAGAGAGAGAGAGCGAGTGAGCGAGCACGCACAAACTGGGGGGAGGGGCAGAGGGAGAAGCAGGGAACCCAACTTGGGGCTGGATCCCAGGACCCCGAGATCAGGACCTGAGCCAAAGGCAAATGCTTAACCAACTAAACATCCAGGTGCCCCAATTCTACCCTCTGTGTACCACCACTGATTTATCAGCAAGGTTGGTGGTTCTTTTTTTTGATGGGGAACCTTCCTTGAGAAGAAGTATGTGGGGCTTTACTTTCTACATTCCTTACTTTCTGCATTCTACCTTTAGGATCAATCAATACTTATATGTCAGGCCAGTTGGTGATCATGGGATCCAGTCATGACTGGATATGTGTCACTTCCCATTGCGTTAGGGTAGAAAACTGGACCTCCTATGGGTTCTGGAGAAAACCAAACTTCATTGTGCCCTGATTATTTCCCTTTTAATGAAACAGTAAGAAAAAAATACCTGACTGATTTAAATTCAAAGCATACAAATTGATAAGGTTTAAGCTTTATTACAAATCACCAGTACCAGCCCTGACTGATGGGTCTGACCGTGTAGGTGTTCCGAGCTGGGAGTCATGATTTGGACTTAATTACAGTTAATTACAGGCATGGCTAGTTGTAACAGACTTGACGCTTAATGTTTTATTTCGTTGTGTTGTTTTTAAAATCAGGAAAGTAACTATTAATATAACAGCGCATGGCAGCCACAGAAGAGTAAAGTAGAATGTTTTTTAAAAAGGAAGTTTGAGGAATTAAACACTAAGCTACAGTGTAGTACACTTTTCTTAACCTTGACTGTCACCAGGCTGGGTTTAATGTGTTTCATAATGCTCCATTGGAACTAACTTGAGAAAAATTTCAAATTAAAAAAAGATCTAAAAAAATTATTCCTTGTGGTCTGTACTTTGGGCTTTGGGCTCTCATATCCTGGGCCTCTGGGATGTTTACCCAGTTGCCAAGACTGAGCACTTAAGCTCCAAGAATCATTCTGGAGACTCCTCCTTCACATCTTCTTCCCTGGTTTCAGTTCCAACAGAACCTTTTGTTGTCCGCCAGAAAGGAAAGAAGAAAGGCCTGGAGCCCCACGCTGGGAGGGAGACTCAGAGGAGCTTCCCTGACATTTCAGAAGTGGTTCCTTCCCAGAGGCTTCCTTGCTTTCTGCCTGTCAGCAGTAGGGCTCTTTTGTTTCCTTTTCCCTCCAGATCTTATCTCTAGGTGAAAAAGAACATCAGAGTCAAAGATGAATTGTTCTTCATTTTCTTCCCAATCACATTTTTCTCCTCATACCCATAGAGGCACCTGCCATTCAGAATGGTGTGCGTAGCCTTCCAGCTCATGGTTTTATATGTTCACTAAATGTTAATGTCTTTATAACCCATCTATAGTATTTGTAATTCTTTACATTTCACATAGATGCTATGCTATACCTGTTATTTTACAACTTGCTTTTTTCCCCACTCAGCATCATACTTTGGATGTATAGGCTGAGGCTGGTTCATTTACATTCATTATAGCAACGGTTATTATGGTGCCTATTTCTGATATTTATTTTGACTTCAAAATGTTTCCCACTGCTTCTATCTTTCTCCTTTCTTTCTTTATGTTGGGTGATGTGAGGATTTTTAAAAATTCTTCCCCCCCCCCCAACACCTTGGATGTTACACAATTTGTTTCCTCTCTTTTAGTGGTTACTCTTTAATTTTTAGCAAATATATATATTTAGTGATGTCTGAAATTAGAATTCCTCTTCTTCCACACAATGCGATGACCCTTAGAAACCTCCATTCTAATCCCCTTTCCTCCCTCCATCTACATTATTGATGTCCAAGATTTTATTTATATCTTTTCCAACCTTCTTCAAATTAGCCCATTATGATTATGTTATTGACAGTAATGATTTACAGTCAGTTTTTATTCAGCCTTACTAGCATCTGACCTGTTTCTTGGCTCCTCAAGCTCCTTCCTTCTGGATTTGGTTTCCTTCTCACTTTTCTTCCTTCTTAGCATGTCTTGGAGTAACCACTTCTGCTCTTAATCTTTGTGTCTGAAAACACCCTTCACCTTTTTTTTTTTTTCCTCCTTGAAAAAGGTAGCTTACCTGTGTGGAGACAGCTAGGCTGACTCATTTCCTTGTAGAACTTTGAAGGAGAGGATAATCAGTTATTTCACATCAATTTTTATTTTAACAGTCTAGGTCGAAGCATTTCTAAAATGTAGACATAGGTATAATGATTTTGTACACTCTTGATTTCAAGAAGAGGATCTGTTGAATCTCATGGAGGCTGTGTTAAAAGTCAGCATTACTTTTTGGAACATGAAATACTGCATTGTATTATAATGCGCTGATGTCCTTTTGGTGATTGAGCTGTAGAAGATTGTTCGGTCTTTTGAGACCTTCAATCTGCTTTTTACTGTGTGTGTGTGTGTGTGTGTGTGTGTATGTGTATGTGTGTGTGTGTGTGTATGTTGAGTGCCTTTTCTCTCTGCCACTACTTCTAGCTACAACTGATTTACAAAATGTAGTAATTCTCCTTCCTTCAATGCTGTTTGCTTCTCTATTGATACATTTTCTCCTTGGTTACCTGCTAGAGCCCTAGATAATCAGACTTGTCAATAACATATAGGTTCATCTGATGTTGTTACTGTGTTGTGTGTGTTCTTAAACTTGTTTTATTTTTTGTTGAAGATATTGTTATTTATTTTTAGAGAGCATGCACATGCACTTGGAGGGGGAGGGGCAGAGGGAGAGGGAGTCTCCAGCAGACTCCCCGCTGAGTGCAGAACAGGATGTGGGGCTCAGTCCCAGGACTCTGAGATCATGACCTAAGCCTAAGCCAAGAGTCGGATGCTCAGCCAACTGAGCCAACCCAGGCACCCCTAAAATTGTTTTATGACTGGCTAAGTGATGGGCAGCAGTCTTTTTACTCTGGACACGCGTTGTGAAGCTGGGTTGCTTGGGTTCATATTCTAGCCTTTTCCTTCAGTACCGTACAACGTTGGCTCATTCTCTAACCCCTGACCCTGTTTCTTCATTCCTAAAATGGGGATGATGATAACAGTATTTACCTTCTTGAGTGGTTATCTGTTTTAAGTCCATGAACACACGCTAACAGGTCAAAGCAGTGCCTGGCCCTATAAACATATAGTGAGTCAGACACACTTTAAAACAGCTCTCAAATTTCATCTCAAGTACTGTGTACAGTTTGAGGCTCTGTCCAACCAAAGGTAGAAAAAAAATGCATCAAGGATGAAGGATATCTGAGTTGGAGAAAGCCTGAACTAGGAAGCAGTCTATTTCTGTTACCATGGGACATTGAGTGCAACGTGCGGGTTTATTCAAGTGTTTGCTCCTGCTAGAGAAATAGGAGGTCCAAACAACGACCGTCACCCAGGATCATCAGGGAGTGAAGATGTGACATTTTAGAAATCATAATGTAAATTAGTGGGGAAGCGTTTGCTTTATAAATATTTGATCTGCATCCAACCTTTCAGTTCAGCCTGATGCCCTCATCAAAGGATGTGAATGCTGGAAGGCATGAACCTGAGCTGCGTCCCCCCCCCCCCCCCAGTAATTCGTAATTGTGACCGTGACCAAGTTCTTTCAATTGTCTGTCCTTTAATTGGACTGTTATAAGGGACAATGAGATAATAAATGTGACTGGCTTTTAGCTAGCTTTTTAAGCACTTAAAAAAACTAAGGGGATGATAACACATTTTAGCTATGCAGCAATAATTACTATAATGCTTCAAATGAAAATATGCGGTTTTTATAATTTTGGATTGAATTTTTCGAATCAGCGGAGTTGGTTCATATTTAGTTATCTCGTGGCTTTTTAGGACTTGCTGCACCTGTTTTACTTTGCTTAAGATTTATCCCCTACCAACCACCAAAATGATTTAAGGACACTTCTCAAAAATGTATATATGGTATATATGGTCAACATAAGTGTTGTTGATGAAAAACTAGTTAAAAAAAAAAGTGACCCTGGAAGAATTTTATTCCAGTTTCTCATTTCCTCTAATCTGGTGGTTTATCCTTTCCAGTAGCTATAAATACTCTGTATTTGTGTCAGTATGTCTGTCCTTCTCATCTTACTCCATAGTTCATTAAGAGTACATTCATTCATGGGAGGCCAGCTGTGGTCCCAGTACTGACATGAATTACTATGAAGGAAACTAACATTTGTTGAGCACTGTCCGATTCCATGAGAGAGATGCTGTGATTAGACCCTCCTTGAATGATAAAACTGAGATTTGTGGAAAGTTTAAGTCATTTTCCTGAGATCACAGAACTAGTCAGAGGTGGAAAGTAAAATGGGACATAAATCTGCCAGAATCTGGATCCTAGAGCACAGGCTCCTCAACCATTCACCTTAGCGTTTTCTCTGACATCACTGTTGGGAGAAGCCAAGGAGGGAAGAAGAATTCTTTTCGCTTTCTGGAGAAGTTCAGAAGTAATTTCTAGAGTGAACTTACATAGATTCCCAGGCTGCATGAGAAAAATTGCCTGGTAATACATCACCAAGTGTAAAATGCCCAAGGGCTGCAGGAGATGTGGACACAGTTGAGAAAAGCCACATGAAAGGGAGTGAAGATTTTAAATAAGTTGTAAGAGCAGCAGGGTATAGATTTATGATAACCTTACCTATTGCTGGACCTCAGCAGGTAGTTCTAGGATTTTGGTCTGTAGGTAGAGCTCTTGTGTAAGTCAGGAGGAGAGAATTTCAGAAACTCCCAGTTTGAGCAAACGATAAGAATTCATTTAAAAACAGGGCCAATGGAAGTTTCTAGAACTCTTTTCAACACTAACTGCTTTAATGACCTTCCTTACCAAATTCCCTTCCTCCTCTGCCATGAAGGCTCATGGAATACTATTACTTATTCATAGGGTCACTTTTATTCAGGTCAGCAGAGTGGCTCTTGCCTCATCAAAAACCACACGAGATTGACAGTATTTTAAATTTCTGTAGATGAACAAACCAACGCTTGGAGAGATTAAGTATCTTGCACACCACCGTTTAGCTAGTAAGTGGTCAAGCCAGAAATGAAATCCAAGCCTCTCTGGCTCCAAAATGTGTGTGTGTTTCCTATGAGTCACACTACACGATATTCTGAGCAGTTGGTTGATATTTAAAAGGCATGAACCAAAGCCACCCGCCCAGAAGTAACTCCACTGCTCAATAGTTACTGTGCTTTAAATTCCAATAATTGAGATGCATCCCTTTTGAATTGTTTGGCCGTTCTCTCCATGAAGTGTTTTAATTAATGATTATTCTTTATCTTTTATGGAGCCTCACACGGCACTTCAATGTGTATTAAGTTAAATGTAGCAGTGACTTTTGGCTGCTCAAATGGGGGAAAACCCCCAGCTAACAGTGAGTGGCTCGCACAAATAGGACGATTGATTCCTGGCTCAGTGGCTTCAGATGTTGGGGCTGGCGTTCCTGTGATTCTTGTGGCCTTTTTCTTATGGTCACAAGACAGCTGCTGCATACCCAGCATCACCTCTTGTTTGGGGTTAGAGGAAGGGAAGGAAGAGAGAGCATTGCCAGCCAGCTGTTAATCCTACCCAAAAAAGCAAAGCCCACCTAATTAGTCCTCCAACAATCTTTTGCTTCTGACTTCTGGTCAGAGCTGCATCACATGGCTACGCATACCTGCAAAAGAGTGTGGGAACATGGGTATTTCTGGAATGGAGACGACCGAGGGAGGAGAGGGATGGGAATGGCTTTGGGTTAGCCGATTGACAGGTGATCCATGATGTACAATGTGTGTTCATCACAAACAGTTTCAGAGACAGCACATTATCTCCATGTGACAGATGATGGAAATAAGGTCCATGAAGTTTAAATGACTTCTCAAGGTCATATGACAAGTTAGAATATCTGGAATCTGAGCCTTTGGTTTCCTGCATTCCAGGCAAGTTGGTTTGCCCACACGCTTTGCCCAGGGAGGAGTGAGCAGTTCCAGTGAATATGACTTTACTACATTGGCTCTGAAATCCTCCTTCTTAGAGGCAGGAATCTCTCAGGGCAGTGCAAGTGTGCGGGAGGCTCCAAAAGCCAGGAAAGGTAACAGGCCTGGGGCAAGAGAATGACAAATACCAGTGCTGTTTGTTTGTTTCTTTGCTCAGGACTGGACATTGAACATGAATTCTGAACATAGCTCTCCTCTATCTGCCTCCTACGGTTCTGGGCGGAGGGTCATGTAGGACATTTTAATGAGGCCGTTGAAAAGACTTCTCTCTTTCCCTGTTTGTCCTTTGGCCAATCTGCGATGGGCAGTCATGTTCTCACTTCGGTGTTGACTTAGTCTTGGCCAGACTTCAGTAAAGAGACTCATTATTTGGCTTGTGTCTGTAGTGGCTTTTTTACTCATTTTTATACAAAAGCCAGTTTCTCAGGAAGGGTTTTTTTTTTTTTCAGATGAACACATTGCCCTGAATTTTCTTGGGGACCATTATCCTGCTGATATCCTAGAATTGAACTTGGAAGGCCATGGTCCTGGTTTTCATGAACGATCCAGGAGAGGAAGGGAGGTGTGTAGGTACCATGTCCTGTCCCATGAGGGAGCCTCCTCCGCTGGTCCCTCCTCTGCTGGGGCTGTTTCCACAGGCACTGTAAACATTCATTTGTATTTCTCTTCCTCATCAAACACCGAGAGGCTTTTTAATCTTTGTAGTCACACAATTTGACAAATAGAAGCATTCAATAACCGAACGGGGTGAAAAAGAGAGAGCTTGGTTTTATTGAATATTTGGTTTAAAGGTTAACCAAGAAAGCTTATTTATTTTTGTTCGTGCTGCTAGAAACAGTTATGTAATGTCATGGTTCAAGGTTCCATTTAGCAGCAGAATATTTTAGATATAAGTTGGATTCGCTGTGTTTTGTTCTGTAGCTTGTATTTGTGGCTAGGGCTTTCTGGTTTTGCAGTCTTCCACATGGAGACTGTTTGTGAGGATGCTTATGAATGTCTCACGACCTGATTTTTTCCCACTGTTCCTTTATCTCTTGGGTACCAATAATGATTCCTTATTTTTATTAATTAACCTATTAATTAATAAAATTTATTTATTTACATGGCTCTGAAATAGAAAGGTATTCAAGATTGTGGAATTGAATGTCCCCCTTCCATTTCTGATCCCCTGCCACTCAGTTCAGCTCCCCTAAGCCATACTTATCATTGTTTCTAGAATATTCTTGCAGAGCTATTTTATGCACATAGAAATATACGTTCTCCCCCTTAACTATACAAGTAGTAGAGTTGTGTTAGCTGTTAAACCCAGTTACCTCCTAGATCACTTTCTTCAATAGCATTTAACGGTTTTCCTTATCTTGTTCTAATACCCTGCTATTCCATTTTGTAGAAGTCCCTAATGTGTTGAACCCCTTCTCTTAGTAATGAATATTTAGATCATTTCTAATCTTTTGCTAATATACAAGCGATGCTCTAACAGACGATCCTCTATGTTGACAGTCACATGGGCAAATATATCAATAGGAAACATTTCACTTGAAGAAGTGGAATTGGTTGGTCAAAGATTGTGTCCCTTTCTGACCTGGCAGCCTGCCCCCCTCAGGAGTCATATGGGTGTATCCTTCCACCTACAATGTATGAGCATAGCTTCATCCCCATCCGTCTACTAGCATAGTGTGTTACAGAGCTGTTTGATCTTTTTGCAACATAACAGGTCAAAAAAATCATTTCTTCCAATGATTGAGGTTGAGCATCTTTTTTTTTTTTTTTAAAGGTTTAAGAGACATTAAGAGACATTTTTAGGTGCACCTGGGGGGCTCAGTCAGTAAAGAATCTGCCATCGGCTCAGGTCACAATCCCGGAGTCCTGGGATGAGTCCCATATCAGGCTCCCTGCTCAGCAGGGGAGTCTGCTTCTCCCTCTCCTTTTTTTTTTTTTTTTTTTTTAAGATTTTATTTATTTATTCATGAGAGACACACAGAGAGAGGCAGAGACACAGGCAGAGGGAGAAGCAGGCTCCATGCAGGGAGCCTGACGTGGGACTCGATCCCGGTGACTCCAGGATCACGCCCTGGGCCAAAGGAAGACGCTAAACCACTGAGCCACCCAGGGATTCTCTCTCCCTCTCCTTCTGCACCTCCCCGACTCTTGCTCTCTCTCTCTTTCTCTCTCTCTCACTCTCTCAAATAAATAAATAAAATATTTTTAAAAATTTTTGAGTTCCTTTTCCATGACCTCCTGTTTATATCCATTATCCATTTTTTGGGGGGTGGACTGCTTGTCTCTTAAGGACTTGTAGGAACTTACATATACTAGGGAAATGAGTCCTTTGTATGAACAGTTGTGAATATTTTCCCCACATGGTATTTGTCTTTTTAACTTCCTTTTATTATAGTTAAGACCAGGTACAGAAAACAGAAGTTTGATGTAGTTAAATGTATCCATGTTTTAAGGCTCTGGTGTTTTTGTCAGTTAAAAGGCCTTTGTTTTTGTGAGCTTACAAAAACAATTCTTACATGATTTCTTGTTGTTTTTAAAGATTTTATTTATTTGACATATACAGAGAGAAAGAGAGCGCACACAAGCAGAGGGAGAGGCGGGCAGAGGGAGAGGGAACAGCAGACTCCCCACTGAGCAAGGAGCCATGTAGGGACTGGATCTCAGGACCCTGAGATCATGGCCTGAGCTGAAGGCAGATGCTTAACCAATGAGCCACCCAGACACCTTTTATGTGATTTCTTATGTCAGTAGTTTCATTTTTTAAATCTTTCTAATATCTAAATCTTTTATCCACCTGGGTTTTTTCTTGACGTATTTGCTATAAGGCACTGGTTCAAATTCCTATCTCTCCACATGGCTACATGGTTGTTCTCAAATTATTTTTCAATACACTCTATTGTCCTCCCTGATGTAATTGTCAGCCTTTATGGTTCTATGAAATTCTCAGGGTATTGGGTCAGTTTTGGACTTTCTGTCCTTTTTTTTTTTTTAAGGATTTTATTTATTTATTCATGAGGGACAGAGAACGAGAGACAGAGAGAGGCAGAGGGAGAAGCAGGCTCCATGCAGGGAGCCCGATGTGGGACTCAGTCCCAGGACACCAGGACCACGCCCTGGGCCAAAGGCAGGTGCTAAACCACTAAGTCACCCAGGGATCCCCTGGATTTTCTGTTCTATTCCTCTGGTCTCTCAGTTATTTTATATGCCAGTAGCACATGGTTTTAATTATGACTGTTTAATAATCTATGGGGGTATCTTCTCCCTTATTATTTTTGTTCCTTTATAGAATTTTCCCGACTAGTTTACCTATATTTACTTTTTCTGGCTATTGAATCTATATTTACTTGTATCCATGACTGCATTTTTATTCAGTATTTTTTTAAAGATTTTATTTATTTATTCATGAGAGACATAGGCAGAGGGAGAAGCAGGCTCCAGCCTGGGAGCCTGATACAGGACTTGATCCCAGGACCCCAGGATCATGACCTGAGGCAAAGGCAGATGCTTAGCTGCTGAGCCACCCAGGCGCTCCTCAGTATCTGTGTTTTCAAGCACCACTTTTGTGCTGAGCACTGCCCGGGGTTTTTTACTAGAAAGGAAATGCAGGCTGTGTAAGACATTGTCCCAGATCTGACCCCTCCATGGAGAAGGCAGTGAGGGCTTCTGCATCAGAGCCCCTCCATCCAGAGAGCTGGCTCAGCAGAGGTCCTGATGCCAGCAGGTGACCTGATCCTGAGGCAGGCCTCTCTCACTACACTCCAGACCCTCTTCCTGCTACTGACACTCACTGCCAATTCCTCTTGGAAAGTGGGCTTTGAATATAATGTTTTGGGCATCAGAGCAGTTATAAAACAGTTGCATTGGGAAGATGAATCTTGTGGGAGGGTATTTTCTGGGGACACATTCTGTGTTATGCCTGCAGGTTACCCTAGACCTGTGGTGAAGACTGTTGACCACAGCTCTGGAAGGTGAGCATGGTCAACTGTCATGTCTGCTTTTTAAAACCTGTCTTATGAACATCCACATGAAAAATGAATATAAAGATGTTTTAGTATCTGTCATTGGGATTACTCTAAGTCCCTCAAAAGTGAGCTAAAAACCAATCATATAGGTTATGATCCCAGGGTCATGGGATGGTTCCCTGGTCAGCAAGGAGCCTACTTCTCCTCCTGCCCCTCCCCATCCTGCTCATGTGCGCGCGCTCTCTCTCTCTCTCTCTCTCTCTCTCAAATAAATAAATGAATATTTAAAAAGAATCCTATCACATATATTGATCATATGGAATATAATCGGAATACTTTTTGTAGGTGGGTTTGAATGCTTGACATGGGATCAGTTGTTGAATAACTGCAGTGTTTAGAAGGGTACAGAAAGTATATTGTTTTGCAGTTTCGATTGACAGCCCCCACTCTTGACCCCTCACACACTTTGCTGTCTTCCTCGCACACAGACCAGCTTGACCTTCCAGCTGCCCTCTGCATTTGGGGTTCTGCAGGTCATGTGTCCTGTCCTTTTCTTTCTACCTCATCTGAGAAAAGTACCTAGATGCTGATACCTTCCAAGTTCATCCCCATAGTCCGGGCTTCTCGGTGGCTTGCATATACTGCTGCCTACTTGGCGTCTGTACTCAGATGATGGTGGCCAACATAGAATCTTTCCTTTCCTCCCCTGCTCCCCCCCACCAGCCCACTGTAGTCAGGAAATGGCAAGGCCATCCACTGTGTTTTTCATAGGCTCAGCCACCTATGATTCTTTTCTTTCTTTTATCACTCCCACATTCAGCCCATCAGCAAGTTCTAGCAAGATCTGCAAACTCTATCTCTAGCACGCCCACTGTCTCCATTTCCATGGCAACCCCCACCCCCCCAGTCCAGGTCAGAGGGATATTAACTACAACCAATCAGCTGCAGTAGAACTTCCTCCCTTGTAGCCTCCCTTGTGTCCCCTGGCTTCCCTTACAGTCAGAATGAACCCCTACAGCCATAAACGGGATCATATCCCCCTCCTGCCTGATACCCTTCGGTGGGCTCCCGCTGCACCTGGAATGAAATCCAGTTTCAATACTGTGGCCAACAGCGCCCTGCACGTCTGATCCCAATCTGTCTCTTCAAATTCATCTCTTTCCAGTCTGCCCGGTCATCATCTAGTTTCAGACACCCTGGCATCCTTTTATTTCCTTGAGCACGCTAAGCTTTGTGAAGCCCACAGCCTTTCCACGTGCTGTTTCCCCAGCCTAGAAAGTTCTTCTCCTGGCTGTTTATATGGCTGGCTCTCCATCTTATCCAGGGCTCTCCTGATAATGGTACTCCTCCACGTGTCTTCCCTGATGCCCACATCTGCTGTCACTTCCAGTTTATTCTTCCCTATTTCATCTCTTGAGTGTTTCCTTTATGGCAGTGTCCACAGACATAATTACTTTATTAAATTGCTCCAGGTCTGCTCTCTTGACTTTGTCTCTCTTTCCTGGTGAATGTTAGCTTCATGGAGCTGACCTCTTGTCTGCTGTAAATCCTGCTGTATGGCTAGTAGCACATTACCTGGTGCATCGTGTGTATCCAGTACACTAGATATTTAGCAAATGAAAGGATAAACAAAAGGATAAGCAGCCATTAAGGCTGGGGATTATGTGAAAAGTAGAAGAGAAAAAATTTTTCTCCCTTAACTCTAGCACTGAAATAGGTACCATGATAAAATGAAACCAAAATAAACTAATTTTAGGTGTCGATTAAGCCCCTTGTGGTGAAAAGCAACTCTGTGATAAAAGATATTTCTGGGGAAGTTACTGAAGAAGAATGTTCTCTGGACTTCCTGTGGAATTGCAAAATTATGTTGCTGTAATGACTTAGCATTTAGTAGGATGTGTCGTATACAAATTTGAGAAATGATGTACATTTATTTCGTTCGTATTATGCTTTAGTCCCATCTCCCGTGAGCTATCCAATTAACATTAGGACCTATGCAGTGGTTAGGATAGTTCATTTAATAAGTGTGGTTCTTGTCTTCGAGGAGCCTCACTGATGAGTAGGGGTGGTAATCTTCCACCCCAAGAAATTGTTACTGTCCTCTGGTATCAATAAGCACCATTAAGAGGCACATAGAGGAAGCATGGAGCGGAGGAGTGGGGATGTATAGATTTGGCTAGGGCATGGCCAATGTCCTGAAAAGAAGTGACCATGGAGTTTGGTCTTAAAGGAGTAAGAATTTGCTAGGTGGGAAGACTTTTCAGGCCATGGGAAAACATGGAAGCACCATTGGGGTAGTGTGTTCTGGAAGCCCTGCAATCAGAGGCAGTAGGCACTGAGTTTGAAGAGATAGGGAAAAGCAGATTGCAGAATGGGGGCTCTTGAATGCTCTTCATCTTGAGGACGATGGACTGCTACCATGCACATTTTAGAGAGGTCATTAAAGGATGGAGGATAGCTGCCAGTAGAAGACTCTAGTAGTGGAGATGGAAGGCATGGAAGAGATCTCCCAAGAAAGGACAGAATGATAGAAGTCAGAGATGGACATAGTAGAGCAGCGGCACTTGGTTGGGGAGGAGAAAGGTGGATTTTTTTAAGGAAAGGGTTGGATCTTTCGCAGTGGCAGGAGATGGAAAAAAAAAACTATATATGAAACAAGCCGAGAGAAGAGCTCTTTTTTAGGTGGGAAGGGGTGATTGATGTCAGGTAGATCAAGTAACAAGTCAAATGGAAGGGCTAGATTTCATAATTAAGGTATCTCAAGTGTCCTTAACAAGAATAGTGTTAGTGGGCTGGTGGGGGCCAAAGCCCCATGGGCGGTGTGTTGGGGGAATTCTGAAAGCAAGTTGAGAAAATGAGTATCACCTGCAGTGCAGAGCCAGTGGGGGTTCTTGTTTGCTTGCTTTCCTTTGTCACAAACAGTTGAGATTTGCACTTACTTGTGTACTCTGCTGAGGGAGGAAGCACAGAAACCCTGTTCTCAGCGCAGAAGACCTGGTTTGGGGTGCAGTATTGCTTTAGACAGGTTGGACAAAAGAAAAGGAAAACAAGCAGAAAAAGGTGAAATGTGGCAAGTACCAACTTGCTGAATTATAAAGTAGAGGGCATTTCTGATCTTGGGGGCACTGCTTGTTGAGAGAGAGAGGGGTGCCAAGAGAGGGTGAGGGGAAAAGATGATGGTTCAGAGCAGCTGCTGGGGAGGATGGGAGAATGGTCCCGTGGGATACTGAGAGTTCAGCTGAGTACAAAGGCACAGGTGGCCCCAGTCCACCTATAGCAGCCTGGATGTTGAATCCAGGGTTGGAGGTTACCTGGGCGGACCCACCTGTAGGTGAAAGGGGAGGCTGCTTAGGCTGTTGGTGAGATCCCAGGTGAAGTGATGGGTGAGAAGCAGCATGGGCAGTCAGAGGAGCAGGTGTGTTGTGAGTAATGGAGGGAGGGCCAGTCCTGGAAAGGTTAGGAGACTCTTGGGGAGCAGTATCCAAATTCTCCGCCTAACCTGGCATTTCTTCCCCAGTGATCCCGGAAGGTACTTCTGCATTTATGCTGCTCTTGCCCAGAATGGTATGTGGAAAGGCTGTCTTGGAATTGCACGCAGAATCTGTGGCACAGCTTATGGCTATCTGGAGTCTTGGGGTGGAGTTTTTGGGGGTGGCTTTGACTTTTTTGCCAAGGCATCCAGAGCCAAGTTTGGTGAAGAAAGTAGACAATCAAGCTGGGTAATACCGTTTTCAGTAGAAATGGAAATGTGGATTTAAATAACAGAACTGTTTTTCTTATGTGACTTGTGCCAGGCCCTGACAGCAGTTTCTAAAGAGAGCAGTGACAGCATCTTTGGAATGTATATAGCCTCTCAGAGTAACTAGTTTGAGGGCACATTCTTTTGGATGTAAACATCTTAAGAAATTTTGGGATCACATTCCTTTAGAGTTATACAGTACCCAGTAAACACTCACTGGTGCAAAGCTGAGCAGGTTCCCACCATTATATCAGTACAGTCTTTTTGTATATATTATTCCTTTATGCCAACGAGCTATTGGAAGTGGCGAGACTGAGCAAGGATATTTCTATAGCCCACTTGGCCTGCTCTGTGTTTGTGATCTGTTTCTTTACTGGAAACTGGAAAAATACCATGTTTATTAGCATTTGTCAAACATTGCAAGGTCCCTAGATGAAAACTTTTGACAAAGGCATATGCCTCAAGCCATTATATTGCCCAATCTAACTGAATTTGTTAAAATTTGGTATGTTTATGAGAGATTCTGCTGGTTATCCACCTCCTCGAGGTGCCAGGTAAATTTTGTTGTCAGATTCCTGTCCTTGCAAAGTGCCACCGATGGCAGTGTTGGACTAGCACCATGGGAAATAGCTTGCCCTGCAGACTAATTAACTTGGAATGAGAATTTGTAGCCAAAATGGGAAGATGGCTTTCCTGACTCTAGAAGAGCAGAGTACATGGGATCCAGCCAGGGAACAGACCTGTTCTGCCCACCTCCTTTGCGATTCATTTACCTGAGGAGGCACTGTTCTCATTTGGGTGACTGTCATCTCATGCTTTCTGCTTACTGCTCCCCAAGAGTCTCCTACTTACCAAAAGGCACAGAATATGTCATCTTTCTTAGTGGGGGAGCGCCACTGGCATTCTGGCAGACAGGTCCTTCTTGTGCGTGGGACTCCCAGAACTGCAGCGTGGTTGGCACCCCTGGCTTCCTGGCTCTAAATGCCAGAGCCCCCACAAGTCACTGTGCAGTCAGAAATGTCACCGCACAGTTCCAGATGCCTCTGGTTGTTTACGGACTCCCAGAGCCTGGTGGACCTGTTTACTGAGAAGCCAGGGAAGACAGCAAACTTTCTTTCCTGTCCCTTTTCTTGTCCCCCTGCCTGCCTGTCTCTTTCTCTATCTACTTACACATCTATTTCCTTTTTCTTTCACTGTGGTGTGAGGAGTGTTAGAAATTTCTAAAAAAGAATCTTTAAAGAAAGATTGGAAGTGAGTTAATAATCAAAGGGAAGGCTGAGGAAGAAGAGAAGACAAGAGAAGGTAGACTAATAGGTGGAGAAGCTGGAAGAAATGTTTCTGCCCCATTTGTCTGTGGTCCCTTGTGATTTTGTCCCCGAAGCAGATGAGATTTCCTGTAAGGGCGCTCATGTGCAGTTGCATTACAGGCTACAGCTGACCACAGAGGCACTTTAAATAGATCCCACCTGGAACATGGTTAGACATGAGGAAAGGGTTAGATCCAGACGCTTGATGAGGAGAACAGATTCCTCCTAAGGCAAAGTCCAGTACGGCTCCATCCAGGCAGGATCACTGTACCCATCAGCCCCCAAACCCCCTCTCTTAAAATGATGTAACTGACCCAATCCTGCGGGAGCATCGACCCCAGAATAATTTCAGCTCCCATGGAGCAAGTTTCTCATTTCGGTTTTTGCCAGATGCAGTTGTCCTTTCGTGCCAAGACCATTTTCTCAAAATAGCGTCCCTGGCTAGCATTTAAGCATTTTACACCCGTTAGCTCGCCACAGTCGCTAAGAGTCATGCGTTATGTATCTTTCAACTCTGCACTAACCCTTGTAGACCATTCATGCCATACTGAAGCTGACTTTCTACTTTATTTTTTCAGTTGTTCATGGTGGACAACGGAGCAGATGACTGGAGAATAGCCATGACTTATGAGCGTATTTTCTTCATCTGCTTGGAAATACTGGTGTGTGCTATCCATCCCATACCTGGGAATTACACATTCACATGGACGGCCCGGCTTGCCTTCTCCTATGCCCCATCCACAACCACCGCCGATGTGGACATTATTTTATCTATACCGATGTTCTTAAGACTCTATCTGATCGCCAGAGTCATGCTCTTACATAGCAAACTTTTCACCGATGCCTCCTCTCGAAGCATCGGAGCACTGAATAAGATAAACTTCAATACCCGTTTTGTTATGAAGACTCTAATGACTATCTGTCCAGGAACTGTACTCTTGGTGTTTAGTATCTCGTTATGGATAATTGCCGCATGGACTGTCCGAGCTTGTGAAAGGTAAGTTTGTTTCTTTTCCTGGGAACGTGATTTGGAAGTGGGAGGAAGAACACATTTCAGACCAGAGGCATGCAGTGACTCATTCTTCAAAATGTTGGGTTCTCTGGTGTTTTAAACGAGCCTGACAAAACTTTACTTAACATTTGTGCTTACGGTAATGCCTTGATGATTATGTCTTTCTTTCTTTTTTTCTTTCTTTCTTTTTTTTTTTAATAGAGGGAGAGAGTGCGAGAGGAGGGCAGTGAATTTTGGGGAGGCAGAGGGAGAGAGAGAGAGAGAGAGAGAGAGAGAGAGAGAGAGAGAGAGACTCTTAAGCAGGCTCCATGCCCAGCATGGAGCCCTACTCGGGGCTTGATCTCATAACCCTGAGAACATGACCTGAGCTGAAATCAAGAGTCAAACGCTGAACCAATGGAGCCACCCAAGTGCCCTGATTATGTATTTATCTTTCTGATTTGATGAGTTTTCAGTGAGGGCTGTCTTTATAATTGGTGTCAAAATTTGGAGACCTAAGAATTTTATAGGAGATTTCTATTTGAAATGTCTGTTGAATGGTAATACTGATTCATTTTGGTCATAGTATGGATTATTGTTGAGACAGAAATCTAGTGGAAATGTGGTGATTGGGGCTGTCTGAACTTTAGGAAATACCTCAGTGTGGTTTGTTGATTGCAGTGCTTATTTAACACAGTGTCCACCTGATTACTGATAAGGAGCTTATAGGTATAATACTTGGTTTTTTATTGAGCTCAGCAGTTAGAAGGGGAGGTATGTATTTGTTTTATTGTCTGAGATGCTCTGGTGGTTTAGAGCTAGACACACATTCTCAGAATTTAGGAGCCATCCAGTGAATCTGAATTAATTAGTAGTAGCATCAAACTAAAAAATTAGTTTGCCATTTAGCAAACAAACAAAAATAGATTTGTTACATAAATAGGAGGACCTCTGTCCTAATGAGGGGAGAACCTCATGTGACCTTGGTTAAGAAAATTCAAGTTGAAATTAGCAATAGACAGTTAGGACCGATTTAGTAGTTTATAGAACTGTTAAATATTAGGATGTTCTTTGTAGCCACTGGATTTTTTTTTTTAAATTTAGCTTTTGCAGGTTCAAAGGTATGCAGGTACACAGATGGTTTAATGAAGAAAAAATATCCGTATGAGAATTGTTGCAAAAATAGTAAACCTACAATTCCCTTTCCCCATTTTGATTTTCCAGAAGCAACCACTCAAAGATCTTTTAGTCTTTTTTTTTTTTTCTTTCTGGTGATTACTCTTCATATTTCTGAATAATATTGCTTATTTTGCTACGACTACTAGGTTTTTCATCTAGTATTTTATGAAAGTTGAGGTTTTTGTTTTCACACATAAATACTACTTTTAAGATTCTTCCCAAGAAGTTATGTAAACAATGCTCTACATTCCACACTCACATCCACATGACGATGTGAACCGCATTTGTGATTGAACAGTGTGTAGTATCTTATTAACATTTTGCTCTTTCTGCACATCTTTTTATTTTTCCTACATTCTTCCAGATTATGTCAGTATTCTTTGGCCAGATCCGTGTATATTGAACAGTCTGTCAATTTCACCTTGAAAACCAATTTTGACTTCTAACCTGCTTGTCTATCACACTGGGGATTTCCTCTGGCATCTTTGTATGTTGGGTACCTTTTTTCTCGAACCCCATTTCTCTGTTTTTTTTCCACCTTTTCTTCATTTTTGGCAGAATTCATCTTCCAGTGGCTTTTAAGAAAAGGTAGCATGGAGGGGGGGGAGAGATTTTTTTGGGAGTTTGCAGATAATGGCCATTCTTCTTTACTGCTTCTTTGATAATGGGGCTGGATATAAAACTCTAGATTGGAAATCACTTTTGCTCAGAATATTGAAGGCTTTATTTTCCTTTGGCATCCAGGATCCATCAGTCTGTTACTATTCTCATTTTTTTTATCCTTTTTTTCCTTGGAAATTTGGAATCAGTGTTCTACAGTTGCAGCAGGATGCATATTGGTGTGAATCTGTTTTAATCTGGAGGACTGTGGGGAATTTAATGGGCCTGTTCAATCTTGGAATTAATGTCCTTTAGTTCTTGGAAGTTTTCTTGAATTATTTAATGATTTTTGTTCCTCTGTTTTGTTGTGTGGATATTAGCCCTCCTGTATTAGTTCTATAATTTCTCTGTTTTCTTTCTTATATTCTTTTCTGTTTCTGTCTTTGCTCTGTCTGTGGGAGATAACCTTAGTCTTATCTTCCATGCTTTCTGTTGGAATTTAATTTCTTTTTAATGTATATGAATTTCCAGTGTCTCATTTTTGGTCCCTAAGTGCCCCCCTTTGAAGAAAATAGCATTGTACTTTTGTTCTTAGACACATTATGTGTTCATAGATGTTAATGATAATTTTTGAGATTTTTTTTTCCCTTTGTATATGTACTGTTTCCCCCAAAGATTCATTTTTCTGTTGGTTTTGGCTTCTAGCTTTCCTTGAGTAGCTAGGTAACCTAACTGTCTGTTCATACTTGACAGTGAAACACTCAAGAGCTGAGTGAGTGGAACTTTCTGTGCAAATCTAAAAGCTGTCAACTGTGGGCTTTCCAACAGGATCATTGGGGGTGGCGGGTACAGAACACCAATTTTAGTATCTTGATGTATTTTCTGTTTCCTCTGAGCAATCTGACAGGCATGGGAAGTTGCTTCTCCTGTCCTGCCTTGAGAGTATAAGCCTAGGTGAGAGCATACCGTGAACTGAAAGGGCAGAGAAGAGGTCTCAACCATTAATTTGTGAACCTTTGTTTTCCTAGTTGTAGTAGAGTAGCCTACTCCCTATGATGCTTGATACTCTGCAGTCAACCCACTGACCTTGTGTTTTGCCTCTCCAGACAACAAACTTCTAGGCTTTTGCCAGTTGGCAAAAGGTACTATAGTTACAAAAACTGGAGAAGGGAATCTAGGTATCTAACTGCTTTTATGTGGCTGGTATATGAAGCTGTCCTCACATTTAAAGCTCTGTCCCAATCTCCAATTGCAGAGGTACTGGTACCAAAGATTACTGAGTCTTTGGGCGGGATAGGGGGTTGGTTCTCAATTCCAGTATGGTTGCTTCATGATTTTTTACCACTCCTGGTCTAGAATTCTCCTTTCTCAAGTCAGGTAAGTCAGTGATTATGTGTCCATTGGCTTTTGAGCTCTCTTAATACTGTCTTACAACTCATTCTTGCTGTCCTTATGCGTTTGTGCTCTTTGTCTCTTTTAAAATTATTTACCGTCATTTTAATGGGGTTTAGGGAGGGAGCTGAGGTTAGCATATTTGTTAAGTCTGCTGCCTATTTGATAAGAAATTCTGTAGTGATTAGTTTTTAATATCAAGTATCTCAATCTTTTTTAGACCTCTTCATAGGTGTGGCATTTGAAGGATTAAAGTTTTCTTTTCAAACAAAAGTAGACTCCTTATGGTAGGGCTTTGTTTGCTAGCTGTCATGGTATTTAGAGGCTTATGATATTTTCTGGAGTGGATGTACCTATAAAGTTTGAAGAATATGGAAAATCTGGAAATATGGAAAAATATGGAAAATCTTAGTTGATAAACCCAGTTTATGAAAACTACTCTTAGTTGAAAATTAAAGGTAATACTACATTGGGGGTAAAAGCATAGTTTAACCGTATGTACATTTGTATGAGTGGTCCCTTGTGCATCTGCTCCCCAAGGGCAAGAAATAAGTGGCCTCAAAACTGTGTACATCCCATACATTTTCTTTTCAAAAGTGGTCCATCTTAACTGTTTGAACCCATCTTCACTACATTCAGAATGCCTAAGGCAAACTGTGCCACACTTTCCTAGCAGCACAAAGTATGTATGTTTTTTAACATGCCGAGATTGTTAAGTGAAAGACCAATCCTGTGTTCATATAAAAAGACACTAGAGGGATCCCTGGGTGGCGCAGCGGTTTGGCGCCTGCCTTTGGCCCAGGGCGCGATCCTGGAGACCCGGGATCGAGTCCCACGTCGGGCTCCCGGTGCATGGAGCCTGCTTCTCCCTCTGCCTGTGTCTCTGCCTCTCTCTCTCTCTCTGTAACTATCATAAATAAATTAAAAAAAAAAAAAAAAAAAAAAAAGACACTAGAAAGTGGAAACTGCCCATTTCATATGAAGACTGAGAGTCTGTCGCCAGCAGTTACATAATGGGAACATACTGTGGCATGGCAGGGTAGGGAGGGAGAACAGACTGTGGACTGGGACACTGGGATTTCATTCCACTGGTGCAGTGGAGGGGCTGTGTGCCTTCAGGCCAACCAGCTCACTTCTTTTTGTCTTAATTGCTTCATTGCAAACTAAATGGATCGATAGGCTTTCCTCTTCCAAAGGTAACATTTCCTAATTGTACAAATGTGCAAAAGAAAATAAAATCATTAACCAGTGTTGTGATAGTAGATTTTCTACACTTTGTTTTTCATTTGATTTCCCATTTTGCTGCACAAAATCTCCAGATAGTAACTTGTAAGATACAAAGAATAAAAGAAATTAGCCCTATTTTTTACAAAGTTGATTTTGATAGATGTCATTCACATCTTACCCTTCCTTAAATGTTTTCCTTCCTTCCTTCCTTCCTTCCTTCCTTCCTTCCTTCCTTCCTTCCTTCCTTCCTTCCTTCCTTCCTTCCTTCTTGTTAAATTTGCAGTACTTCATACAACACAGCTTTCCTATTTCTTTGGTTTGGGATTTGGATTTGAATGAACCCCACTATTCTCTCCATATTAAAGGAGGATTCATACCTTCATAGAAATTCTCTTCTTAGTAAATTAGAACAAGTTTAGCAATATTTTTTATAAGGAGGAAGCTTTTAGGACACCTGAGTGCCTCAATTGGGTAAGCAGCTGACTTTTGATTTTGGCACAGGTCATGATCTTAGGGTCCTGGGATCAAGCAAGCCCTGCATTGGACTCCATACTTGGCTTGGAGTCTGCTTAAGATTCTCTCTCCCTTTCCCCTCCCCTCATCATGTGTGCACTCTCTCTCTCTCTCTCTCAAATAAATAAATAAATAAATCTTTTTAAGAAAATGGTTAAAAGAGGGAGCTTTTGAGAGAGAGAGAAGCACATGGCTCTTGGGAGAAGTTTGTTTCACAGACCTATCCCTCTCCTTCCACAGAGCATAGCACATTTAGAGGTTTCTGAAAAAATGTTGTGTACTGATGAGGAGGACATCCTGTAGGATGTTTCTCTTCCTGGTGGTATTACTTTTCCTGACAGATCATGTACTTTTGATTTACCTGTAAGAAATAAAAACTCCTTTTTTGTTTTATTTCTCTCCTTCCCTTCTCCTACCCCTAACCCCCTCTTCTGTGGAAGGCAGGAAGAAGCTGAGTGGCAAGTATATGACATTATGTCTATAGCCTACATTTGTTGTGGAGGCTGCCCCAGACCAGTGTCCCTTCTCTCTCTGGTTTTGTTTTGGCTTTATGTTGAGGTGGATCTCAAGCCTGGAAAGAACACTTTCTTATAAAACAACCCATAAAGTATGACCTGATGCTGTTAAAATTATTTTTTTTGGTCTTGCAGACATAGACCACAGCATTGAATCAGATGTATCAAGAGAACTTTCAGGAACATTTATGTTTTACAGGAAGTCTGAACCCCATAGCTTGGGGTCCTGAAAGCTGGGAATTATCCCATTTTGACTTTTTGAGGCTTCACTGTTTTGGTGAAGAGCATGGGTGAGCATTCAAAGCAAGTGTGTGCTTCACTGGACATGGTTTTGAGGAAACTATTTTGCAAAGGGGTAGGATAGGATACTGTGGGCCGGGGCTGTGTTACACAAAGGAAAGTGTTTTGCTCTGTTTTGTTTTTTTTCTTTTCTCCTATAAGGGTTCCCAGAAGACTTTATATGTGTATGTACTTTGGATGTATCCAGGCAAGGAAAGGAACGTTGACTTGGCCACATCTGGGAACCAGAGTTGGCACATATCAGTAACTGAAGTTTCAGAGATGGAAAGGCATTTTAACTTTCTGCACAATATTATTTTCCTGATTTCTACAAGTCTTATAATGTGGAGGTGGGGGCTGAGTTTGGGATGGACAGAAAGAAAGGGTAAAGCGTGGGGAGCTGGGGACCTTGGTGGCAGTATTACCATGGAAAGAAACAGACACAAACAATCTGTAATAATAACGTAAAAATGTACAAATGTCAGATGCTTGGTCCTATTTGTTGTTAGAAAAGATTAATTTAGTTAAGACATTCATGGTCAGGTAAATTCACTGTGTTGTTTTTTTAAGATGTTATTTATTTTGGAGAGAGAGAGTGAGCATGCCTATGAGCGTCAGGGGGAGGAGCAGAGGGAGAGGGAAAGAATCTCAAGCGGACTCCACATTGAACATAGAGCCCAACATGGGGCTCAGTCTCACAACCCTGAAATCATGACCTGAGCCAAAACCAAGAGATGGGTGCTTAACTGACTGAGCCACCCAGATACTCCTAAATTGGCTGTTCTTATTTATCTCATTGCTTTATCTTTGAGAGTGCTTAAGTATGCCTTAACTAGTGTGCATTAGTTAAGATGAAAAGGCTTCTCAAAATGGCTTTAGAATGGTTTGCTCTTTTCCCAAGTGGGAAAATTGGAGAAATGAACAATGGAAGTAGTTTTGTAGAGCTTCTCATAAACTAAACTGCATTTTAGGCAGATTAAGAATAAACTCTTTTCACCATTCAAAACTAATAGATAAATATAGGTAATAAGTATTTATTATATAGAAATATTTATTTTTATAATATAACAATATATATTATAAAATCAGTATTTATTTTTTCAAATTATCAAAGACAAAATTATCAAAGACAACTGAGGAATGGAGTTTTAGTTGTGTTTAGAATCTATTATTCAGTCTTAAATATATGTTTTAAAAATATGTTTTATTTCTTGCATTAATCACATAAGATTTCTCTTTTTTCTTAGTTAAGTTTTTAAAATAATTAAGAAAATTGTCACTAATAAATAGTCTCCTACGTTGCATTTTTTTAATTGCCTGAAATGAAATTTAATGCCAAAATGATTTCTGAAATGCAGCTGAAATTCCCTTATTATAATAGTATATTGTGGAATATTATAGTCAAATTATGTCCCATAATAAAATTGTATCCAACATAAACTTTATATAAAATAGCTGCTTTTAACACAAGGATTTATTATGTCTTCCAACATCAGTATTAACGAAGGAGTCGATAAGGAAAGCCCTTGCAGGATGAGAAGAGCCAATTTTAGCACCACTTCATAAAGGATATATGATTTCGGGTTCCACTTTCCATTCCATATGGGTCCTGAATACCCTGTCATTTTTGTACATACTAAAGTTAACGTGAATATACCCTTCTTCCTGCAAGGTCATTATTGACATTTAGAAAATTAAGTCAGGATTGTTTTGGTTACTTTTTTGTAACCAGATGTGAATCTGTTCTTCTAAACTCAGACATTTTTGACTTCTTTATAGAGCATGATTTTGAATAAAACAACTTCAGTTTTTAATAGGTGATAAACTATTTAGAATGTTTAAATGATCTGGATTCTAATTTTGAACTTCCTCATTTCAAAGGAGTTTTAGTTTGTTTTTTGTTTTGTTTTTTTTAATATGATATAAGCCAGTTTTTCAAGGAGGAATAAATAAATGGCATCTGAATCTCACTTGCTCTATTTATTTCAAAAAATTATTTATATAGGATCAACCACAGGGAAATGTGAAATAGGGAGCTATGTTTTCGAATGTTAGCTTGCTTTCTTGATCTGCCATCCATGATTTTATTTTATATTTTTAGGAGACTCACTGGGAGGTCTACACTTTTTCAAACTTTGACCATCAGAAATGCTTTATTTTCTGTTGATTTCCTTAAATTGGAAGCATGTTACTTGGGATCGAGTTTCTTCAGTAGTTGTGAAAGTAGTCATAAATAGCCATTGCAATGCTGGGGAAGCATCCTGCTGATACCTTGATTAATCACGGTGTACTGGATAATTAGATTATTTCTTACCACTTAAAGTTTCAGCTGTTGCTAAGTAAACTATAAGCATTTCATCAATGGATTTGTAATTTGTAGTTGATGGTAATGTATTACTTTATAAACTTAGACTTCCAGAGTCTGATTCATACATACGGATATAGCCTTTTCGGACTCATAAATGAGTCACAACTTTAAAATGGGCCCTTTCAAGTTATAAAAGTCAACAGTTTGAAAGCATTCATCATGCATCTGTGACTTGGAAAGCATCAATGCTCAGTATACTGTTTGCCAAATAAATTGATCATTAAAGTCTTATGGAAAAAAAGCCAATACTTTGTCAAGTTCAGTTTTCTCTTCATTCCTCCATAGATATGATTTGGTGTTCTGTTTTTGTTTTTGTTTTTTGTTTATTTGGTTGGTTTGTTTGTTTGATTTTTTTTTGGATCAATCTCCCAAGAAAACGATGAGAATTAATATTTGTTGACAAGATACTTTGAGATCCTGTTTTGAAAAGTACAGTTTGAAAATACCAGCATTGATTATATTCAAGCTAAAAAACAAAACAAAAAACAAAAAATCCAAACCAACCCAAGAACAAAACACCAAGCAAAAAACATGAAGCCAAAAATAGCTCAGAAATCCAACCTTACAGGTCTTATAGTGAATTCATTATAGTCCTCCCCATCCTGACATTCATGCTGATGTACAGATTTTATAGAATATGGGTCCTGATTGCCTACTAACTTTGGAAAATCCACATAGTACATTTGGGTGTGTGTATGCAATCCTATGCAGCTTTCTCATGCTGGAGCTTCAGAATAACTGTGCCAGATAAAAAGAAAAAATATAAAGTCTAAATCTAGATGCTCTGACATTTCATGCTATTTTATCTTTAAGAAAATTAATATATTTCTTAAACATGTATAAGGCTCAACTGGAGAAAATTCAACTTTTCCCCACTTGCCTGCAGGATTTTGTACATTCCTTTTTCTTTTTAAAATTTATATCCTTTATGTTTAATGTGGTCTATGACAAAATAACATTAAAACAACAAAAGCAATTTGTGACAAGAAAAGTGCCTTTATAAGCAATAAAATGTACAAATTTTGAGCATTTCCAGAGCTTGGACAAATCTGCCTTCTATCATAATGTTAAACTTTTGTAACCTTAGTACATATTAATGGGCTTGCTTCATGTTATGATTATCCATTTAGGAAATGAAGTGGGTTTTAGAATTATATCCCAGAGCTGGTGATGGGGGAGAGAGCACCTCCTGTTGTTCAGGCAGGATAGGATGCTTGGCTGGACTCCCCAGTAAGTACCGGATGAACTGTTTCTCTGGTGCTTGCCAGCCAGGCAGAGCCATACCTAGCCTTCACAAAGGGGAATGGCAATCCTTGAAATCTCCCACCCTACCATATCCAGCCCTGTTTTGTCCCTGATTCAAAAGCCCATGGATTAATAGTCTGATCACTGACAAATTCCTAGGCTAATCAGAAAAGGCCCAATCTTCAGATACTTTAACTTAGTATGGTGGTAGAGTCAAAGCCATTTTGAGAACATGGTCATTATTTAAGAAATGCTTGGTGAATAAGTAAAGGAATTAAAAAAAAAAAACCAACCTCATGCAGAGTTTCACCATATTTTTCGTGAAAATGTAAGAAGAAAAGAGGATTTTTGTCATTCTTCCATTTTTTTAACAACTTTATTGAGATATAACTTCTATACCTATTTTAAGTGTCTATTTCAGTCATTTCCTAGTAAGCGTTGAGAACTATACAACCATCACCTCTGTTGAGTTTTTTAAATTATTTATTCTCCTTTATTTGTTTTTAAGATTTTATTTATTCATGAGAGACACACAGAGGCAGAGACATAGGCAGAGGGAGAAGCAGGCTCCTTGTGGGGAGCCCGACAGGAGCCTCAATCCCAAGACTCCAGGATCATACTCTGAGCCAAAGTCAGACGTTTAACCCACGCAGTGCCCTAACCTCTGTTGAGGTTTAAAAGCTTCATCACCCCCCAAAAGACCCCTTGTTCTCGTTTGCATGAAGTCTCTGCTCCTCTGGTTCCAGGCAAGTACTGTTATATTGTGTGTCTCCATAGACTTGCTTTTCTGAGCATTTTATAGATATGGAATCAGATAATATGTAGTGTTTTCTTTGATCTTGCTTAAAGATTTTGATGTTCATTCCTGTCATTGCATTGAGTTTGCTTTATATTGACAAGTAGTATTTCATTATAAGGATATGCCACACTTTGTCCACTCATTCACCAGTTGATATACTTTTAGAAGGTTTCCTGCTTGGAGGCTGTGATGGCTAGACTCACTGTGAACTTGTGCACAGAAGTCTCTGAAAGACAGGTTTTATTTTTCTTAGGGAGACATCTAGAAGTGGCCCACACCATCTTGCCTTCCTGCCAGAAATCAAGCCTCTGTGAGGGTTCCACTTCTTATCACACAGCTTTGACAACACTGTGGGTCATCTCCACATGCACACATATATTTATTTCTATAATCTTATAACCATTCTAGTGAGTGCAACATAGTACCTTATTGTAGTGATAACTTGCAGTTCTCCAATGATCAGTGATGGCCAACACCATTCATGTGATCATTTGCCATTTGTGTACCTTCTTCAGCAAAACATCTAAAGCGTTTGCCCATTTTTACACTGGGTCATTTGTCTTACTACATTGTAAGAACTTTCTATATTCTGATTACTGGGCCTTTCTCAGATGTATGATTTGCAAATATTTTCTGCAGCTTGTCTTTCCATTTTCATTCATGTGTTTTTTGAATGCTGTGGTTTTCTGAAGCCATGCATATTTGCCTTTCACTAAAGCAGTCTTGCTTTGCCTCTGAAAGCCAAAGGGGGAAAAAAAAAAGAAAAAAAAGAAAGCCAAAGGGATAAAAAGCCAGCTACACACACCCAGGGAGCTATGGTGAACTCTTTGAAAAGGCTACACTCCCTTGTTAAGTTTTTCTGCTTTTGTATGCTTCTCCTTGCTGCCTTTTGCTACCCCAAAGCCTTGTGTTTCTGGTATCTACCATTTGCTAGTTACAGGAAAGTGAGGAAAGAACAAGGCACATTGTTTATTCAACCTGAATTGAAAAATATCTGTCCAGGTCTTGCATCACTGTGATGATGGTAGTCACTGTGAAAACGGAAGTCCAGAGAGCATCTATCACTTTAATCCTTAGGTTCTTGACTTGCTTCTAATGGGGATATTTAAAATTCTTTTATTTTCTTCCCAATTTAGGCAGTAATTTGTTTTAAATGATCTACAGGTATCTTCATGACCAAGGGTAAATGTCTGTGACAGGTGTGACCCCATTTTAGAGATACAGCTAAAGATTGTTAAAAACCAAGCTCCTCCTCCTGCCCCTTTATGTGACCTCACTGAATTCTATGACAGTCTGGTGTCATGTCTTTGGAAGAGTGATGCTCTAGCCATGGGCTGCCTGACCTGATGACCATTGATTGATTTTCTTCATAGTGTGCTTTGTATCAGAGTGACAGGATATCATAGTACAACTCACAGGGAAGTGGCAATTGATATCTGACATTCAGTTTTCCACATTGGCTCAGGAGCCAAGAGATTTTCGAGTAGCCACTCCTAATATCTATTGTTCATCATAGATTTAATATTCTAAAAGCTTTCTGTGTTATGTAAGGAGTGCCATTTTAGCTTAACAGAATTGTACTGAATAGTCTAACAGACGAGGATACAATTTAAAAATAAATTTTTGCAGACTTTGTGATATCTAGTGTCAGGGCTTTAGAACTTCTTATGAAACCTTCATGTAAGAATCATGGTCTGGTCTGTAAATATGAAAGCCACGAAGTAAGGCACAAAGTATTCAGATCAAGCTGGATTGGAAGAAAATACCTTTTGGCAGTGATCAGAGTGAAAAGTTAAATTTAATAACTTTCCTGACTTAGGTAAAAGGTTCCTAATATTTCATGTGATTGGGCATTTTAGTGATCATAAGCTCTCTGTTTTTAACAAAACCAAAGCTGGGTTAGGTATTTATGGAGAATCATCCTGAATCTCCACTTATTATTATTTGGAGGTAATTTTATGCTTTTGTCCCAGAAAGCATCACAAAACAAAACATCCAATACAGAAAGATCAGCTTTGGTCAGTAATTTTAATCTGGCTTAGTGATGGCCAGCCCTTAGAAATCTGGCTTACTGGGTGTATTTTCTGAAAAGGAACGAGTATTCTTAGATTTAGTACTGTTATTTTTCTCGTTTGCCTACTGGGCTTTCTAGTGGATGGTAAGGCATTTTTGCCTTGGTTCTTTTTTTTTTTTTTTTTTTTTGTAAAAATTTTATTTATTTATTCATGAGAGATAGAGGTGCAGACACAGGCTCCTCGAGGGGAGCCTGATGTGGGACTTGATCTCAGGACCCAGGATCACTCCCTAAGCCAAAGGCAGATGCTCAACCACTAAGCCACCCAGGCAGTCCTGCTTTGGTTCTTTCGGTTCTAAGAAGCTCAGGATGTCCCTGTGAATTGAGAGTCTGTCAGGTTTTGTATTCCTGTTTAAAGATTCTTCGTTTTTTATGGACTGATAGCTTTTCTTCCTCTTCTCATCTACCGTTCACCTACTGTGTCCTCTGGAATCCTGTCATTGGCACATATAGTGATGGGGCAGGTGTTCTGGATAGGTATGCAGTTGTATGGTAGATAGGATGCAGGTGCCATGATAGGCAGGTTGGTGTGGTCTTGAAGAAGAACAGGAAGACTATTGACGTCCTGGGTCACTAGCATAACATGCTCCAAACTTTCATCTGATCCTGGCTAGGTGAGGGGATGAATTTTCTCCAGTGTCAAAGTATTGAATGCCTAGGGTATTCTCCACGCTGTACCAATGAGGATACAAAGCCCTGCTTGAATCAAACTGCAAGGATAAAGACCATGTCTAGTAACATCTTGATCCCAGCGGGCCCAGAACCCTTTAATGCATGGGTCTTGTAACATCTTACGAGTCTTCTAGTTCTATCAGATCAAGAGCAGTGACAATTACTATCACTCCATGAGGACTTGCGAGGTGAGTGTTTCTGCACAGATGTGTGCCCATCAGAACAATAGAGGGCTGACTACTAATGCTTCATGAGTGACTTCATGTCATGAGTTTAACTCTCCAAGAGACGTAAAGAATACTTCCCATGGGAATAATGTATCTTAAATGGGGAAAAAATTCTAATGTCTTGATTTTAGTATCTTCTAGAAACTGGTTCATTTGAAAGCAATTAGAGTTTTACTATTTAGTAAGTTAACAAAGCTTAATGAGCAACTCTGTGTTAATTTAAAATTTCTTTGAAGCTGGGGCAAAAATAGCACTTGCTGAATTTTTTTTCTTTTAGTCAACATTGGTATGTAACATTACATAAGTTTGAGATATGCAACATTATAATTAGACAACTGTGCATTACACAGTGATCACCACCAAAAGTCTAGTTACCATTTGTCACTGTACAGTTGACCCCCTTCACTCATATCACCCACTCCACAATCCCCTTCCCCTCTGGTAACTGCCGATCTGTTCTGTGTTTGAGTTTGTTTTTGTATTTTTTGTTGTTGTTGTTGTTGTTGTTAGCTCATTTGTTTTTTCAAGATTCCACATATTAGTGAAGTCGTATGGTATTTGTCTTTCTCCATTACCTAGCATAATACCTTCAAGGCTCATCCATGTGGTTGCACATGGCAAGATTTCATTCCTGTTTATGGCTGAGTAAAATTCCATTGCATATGTATATACCACACCTTCTTTATCCATTCATCTGTTGATGAATACTTAGGTTGTTTTCATATTTTGACTATTGTAAATAATGCTGCAGTGAATATAAAAGTGCATATATCTTTTCAAATTAGTGTTTTCATGCTCTTCGAATAAAGACCCTAAAGCTGCATCATATGGGAGATCCATTCTTTATTTTTTAAGGAATTTCCGTATTGTTTTCCAGAATGACTACACCAATTTACATTCCTCCCAACAGTGCATTGGGGTTCCCTTCTCTCCACATGCTCTCTGACATTTATTTCTTATATTTTTGGTAGTCATTCTAATGATGGGAAATGACATCTTTGTGATATCATTGTGCTTTTTGATTTGCATTCCTCTAATGATTAAGGAAGTTGAACACCTTTTTATGTGTTTGTTGGCCATCTGTATGTCTTCTTTGGAAAATATGTCTATTCACATCTCTGCCCACTTTTTTTTTAAGATTTTATTTATTTACTCATGAGAGACACAGAGAGGCAGAGACACAGGCAGAAGGAGAAGCAGGCTCCATGCAGGGAGCTTGACGTGGGACTCGATCCTGGGTCTCCAGGATCACACCATGGGCTGAAGGCAGCGCTAAACCACTGAGCCACCTGGGCTGCCCTCTGCCCACTTTTTAATCAGGGTTTTTTTTTTTTAAGTTATTGAGTTGTATGAGTTCTTTATATATTTTAGATGTTAACATTTTCTTGGATATATGATTTATAAGTATCTTCTCCCATACAGTAGGTTGTCTTTTCATCTTGATGACGTTTTTCCTCAATGTACTGAAGGTTTTTAGTTTGATGCAGTCCCATTTGTTTATTATTGCTTTTGTCTTCCTTGCTTTTGGAGTCAGATCCACAAACATATCACTAAGATACATGTCAAGCAGCTTACTGCTTTTGTTTTCTAGGAATTTAATGTTATCAGGTCTTACATTTAAGTCTTTAATCTTTTTTGAGTTCATTTTTGTGTATGGTATAAGGTGGTGATCCATTTCATTTCTTTGCATGCAGTTGTCCAGTTTTCCCAGTACCATTTGTTAAACATACTATCGTTTCCCTATTGTATGTTCTTGGCCCTTTGTCATAAATTAATTGTCCATATATGTGCAGGTTTATTTCTGTGCTCTCAATTTTGTTTCATTGATCTTAGTGTCTGTTTTTATGCCCAAAACTTACTGTTTTAATATAACTATAGTGTAGTTTGACATCAGGAAGCCTGATACCTCCAGCTTTGTTCTTCTTTCTCAAGATTGATTTGGCTACTTGGGAATTTTTGTGGTTCCATACACATTTTATAATAATTTGTTTCAGTTCTCTGAAAAATGCCATTGGAATTTTAGTGGGGATTGCATTGACTCTGTGGATTGCTTTGAGCTGGATAGACATTTTAATGATATTGATTCTTCCAGTTCATAGCATGGTATGTCTTTCCATTTATTTGTGTCTTGACTTTCTTTCATCAGTTTTTTAAAGTTGTCAGTGTACAAGCCTTTCATCCCTGTGCTTAAATTTATTCCTCAGTATTTTATTCTTTTTTATGTGATTATAATTGGGATTGCTTTCTTAATTTCTTTTTCTGACAGCTTATTGTTAGTATACAGAAATGCCACAGATTTTTGTTTATTGATTTTATGTCCTGCTACTTTACTGAATTCATTTATTAGTTCTAACATTTTTTCTGATGGAGACTTCAGGGTTTCTGTCTGTGGTCTGCAAATAGTGGCAGTTTTACTTCTCCCTTTCCAATTTCATGCCTTTTATTTCTTTTTCTTGCCTTAGTGCTGTGGCTACTTGCTTAATTTTTGAAGACTGCAGGCACATTGGTCTTGGAAATCTGAAATCTTCATAATATGCTAAACTGACAGGCAGAAGACCTCGCAGAAATGTAACAGGCATGATACGGCACTGCTTGAAACCCTTTTCAGTGTTCAGTATTTTTATTTACTCTGTTGGAGCACATAGACTCCTGACAGAATTTTTCAGTCTTTTATCTTGTGTTTTGCTTTGTGGGCTTTCAGCATCTGTGTGTTATAGTCACTAACCAGGATTTGCAAAGGGAGGACAGAGGGAACCCCATCCTGAAGTGACATTAGTGATAGAGCAGTGCAGAGAAAAATGCAGATGACATGAGCACACCTAAGGTAGCATTCCATCTTTTCCTTCTCAAAACCTACTATTCTAAAATTACTGTTGTTGTCTCCTTGTCACTTAACTCAGTCCATTGAGTCCCACAGTGTATTTAGTGCCATGGGTACTTCCTGAAAGTCTCATTAATAGTAATATGTAACCTAACATTGCTCTTGCTGGAAATGCACACAGCAAGTGCTGCTGAACATGGTCTGAAGAACTTCAGAGAATCCCAAAGACAGCCTTCTGAAAAAGAGCATCATGAGCTTCATCAGGTTTAATTCCTCATACAGTCATATCTCAAGTAAGATATCCCTACAGCAGTGCAGGGGTTTCCAAGTGGGTTATTTGAAAGATAACATTAGAGTTTATTTCATGGCCCTTCATCCAGTTTTACTTAAATTCTAATTTTACTGTGAGGTTCAGGCGATGAATTTCTATTTGTCATAGCTTAAATGAGGAGGGTTTTTTTATCAGCCGTTATAATATATTTAATGACTAAATATTAAAGTACTGGGGTGACCAAGGAAGAAACATTGACATTGGCTCAAGTGATAGGCATGAGTGTCATATGGATGTTAACATAACATGTGACCTAAGCTATATGGAGTAGCTCTATCTAGAACCCAATAGAACTCATTTTTCATATATGTTAAATAAGGACTACCTCCTCTATCCACCTAAAGCTAATGCAGCAAGATATGGAAGAAGGGCCCTGACCTATTGGAGGACTCTTGGTTCTGACTTCACTGACTTGGGTAACATCAGTAGGAACACTAAGTCACTAAGAAATCTAATCTGGAAGTGGTAGAGGAGCAGATCTTAGGATGGATTTAGAACCAAAGCTTTCAAAAGTCATTGAACATTGGCAGAACGACTTTCCTTTGACCAGGAAAATAATCTAAAGTCTTCTTTGCAGTGTTGTTCTCCACAACATGTACGCTGAGCTGTGGGTAAAGCAGTGACTCCATGCTGCTTAGTCTTGGCACTTTCAAGGTGAAACAGCCTTTATGTCTGTTATGTAATGAAATAGCATCATAAAATACCACAATTGTCTTGGTCCTATGGTCTCTGCTTCTGAATTCAGTATGGTTCCTATCAAATTAGTTTATGTTGCTTAACATGGGAGGAATTGACCAGCAAGACATTAAAATAATTCCCATTTGATTTTCTTAGATGCATCTTTACTGTCCTTTCATGAGGTTTGCTTGCTATGTCTTGTAAGCATTGCTGCCATTTCCATCAACATAATGCTTATCCTTCAGAAGAGTGGAAAGGAGGAAGCTGTAATTTAGCAAAGGTACCAGACATCTGGAACAATGTCATGATTGTGGCAACATTTTATATTAAGAAATTGCTCACACAACATTTTTTATAGATGATCCAAAAACTTCAGTGGCATTGTTGCCTGGTAAGAATTTCATATGATCGTCACATCACCACCCCTCCTCCTCCCTTCCTCACTCCATTTGATCCTTCATAGTGCCTGTAGATTCATCTCCTTTCAGCTGAGGCTGCTCTGGCCTCAGAGGACTGTTGTTTCATTGCAGTTTTCAAGCAACGTAGAAATAATATTCCCCTTTCCTTCCCCAACGTTTTGGATGGATACATTTTTCATATTTAAGACAGGTGGGATGTGACTTAAAATTGCATCACATGTCTTTCCCAAAACAAGTTCATTTTTTGAATGCTGAAGACTTCTGTACCTTTCCAGTACAGCCTTAAGTTGTCTTAACCACCTTCCAATCTGTTTTGCACATAGCCCTGGATGTTCTTGATTTAAGCATATATTATATTTCCTTTTTATAGATTGTTGGAAAGGAGGAGATCCTGAGTTATGGTTACTAGTGAACCAACATACTTAGGTGAAACATTAAAAAAGAAGAGAAAGAAAGCCGACATGTGGGTTAAGCTTTGTTAACATAGATTAAGTTTTAAAAGAAAGTATCTGTAATTTGCCCACTTTTATTCAAATTTAAGTGAATTTTCCTGGTATGTTCTGCCTGGAAGCACTGCCTTAGAATCACCGTTAGGTTTCCCAGTTTCTCCTTATTGGTATTTGCTCAATGGTTTTCTATTAAAACCATTGTGCTCATCGGTCTTTTCTAAAATGACCACTAGGCACAAAGGGAAAATATGACTCCATCAGAGAGAGAGCTTGAGCCACTCTGGGTGGCATCTCCATGTTAGGGAGTTGGCTGAGAATGACTTAGGCTTCCAAAAAAACTGAGAAAAAGCCTGTGTATGTGCAGATCTCTTCAGGACTAGAAATGGCTGGGCATTCAAAAAGGTGTATACCCTCATATAGTATATATACTATATATTAAATTATGCATAAAGTTATGTTTGTATGCTATGTATTATGTATAATACATATATATATTATGTGTGTGTATATAGGTATGCATATACACATACATATATCTACACACACATATCTATTAAAAATTTGAGCACTCCCTTGTGAATATCCTTTGAAGTCAGGGTGAGATCATTCATCATGGCCACTATGGTGATGAGGTCAAGCTCCTGAGTCTGACGTGTTTAAACCTTTAACTGACTTTGGGCTCAGCCTTAAACTGTTGTCTCAGAGCAGACCATCATCCAGGGCTCCTAGGTTACTGGTACAAATCTGACTGTAAGTGTTCAGAAAAGCAAGTTCTACCAAGGTCACTTGGCATGTCAACAAGCAAATGATCAGCACTTTTATAATCATTAGTGTCCATAGTTTTATGAGCCTCAGGGCTGGTCATTATTGATTGGCCAGATACTATCTTAGGAGGTGAAAGTCATAAATCATCTACTGTGGCAAGTAAAGTTAAAACAGAGAAGTATACAAGTCCCTGGGACCCAGTTGGCAAAACACTGGTGTTCAATAAGTTTATTAATTGTCAGTTGAGAGTCCCCTGAAGCAAAGCAACAGGGTACATAGCCCCATTTTCGTGGAGCACTGTGTAATGGATTCATGCCTGACTCCTGCAGCGGAGGGCTGGTGGCTTTGATTCTCTGTACATAGCACCAGGCATAAAACCTGGAGCAAAGCCAGCAATCAGTCAATAATTGTCAGATGAGAGAATGAGTGGTTAATTCTGGATGTTTTGCTAATTCTTAAGGTCCTTTCCCTAAGTCCTCAGATCTAATTAGATTGGAACACAGCTCCCCGCCCACACGTTCCCTCCTCCTTCCTCCCCTCCACACACACAAAGGAAAAACAAAACAAAACCCTGAATCCTATGAGCTTAATTAAGGAGACTAATAAAAATCTCACCTCTTCAGGGGACTTAAGAAGTGTGTTATAAGTTGTTTTTGAGTTAGAGTTGTCCATATGTATATTAAGAGCCATTTCTGAAGGTATTCATTTTATCAAAAGAACAAAAAAAGCTACAAATGGGTTCTGGATCAGGCAACAAGACGAGATAGAAAATTTTTACCCATTATGTCATTTACAAATATATATGTTGGCATTCCTATTTGGTTGTGGGGAGCATAAATATAAAAATGGCATAGTCTCTGCCCTCTAAGAATTTACAATATACAGTTGATCTGTGAATAACATAGTTTGAACTGTACTGGTTCACTTTTATGTGGATATTTTTGATAAATACAGTATACTACTATAAATGTATTTTCTCTTATGATTTTCTTAATAACACATTTTTTTGCCTAGTTTATGTAAGAATATAGTATATAATACATATAATATATAAAATATGTGTTCATTGACTCTTACCAGTAAGTTTCCATCAGTAGTAAGCTATTAACAGTTAAGTTTTGGGGGACCCAAAAGTCATAGGTAGGTGAGGGGGGTCAGTGCCCCTAAGCACTGAGTTGTTCAAGAGTCAGCTGTTGTAGGGTAAATTTGGAAACAAACTCTATTATGAGAGAAAATAAAGTAAGTACCACAGCTGAGGGACAAGCTCACAGATGATTCAATCATAATGTTGAGACTTAGTGGAAGACTTCCTAGAGAAGAAAACATTTGATTTGGGGCTTAAAATAAATAGAATTTCAGAAGGGCCCAAAGTGAAGTAGACTAGTACTGCAGGAACAGCATAGTAAGTAAGGGGTATAGTAAGTAAGGGTACTTTTCTCTTACTTAAGAGAAAGTACAGGGCATGGTCAGGGGGGCAGAAAGCAGCTATGTCCACAGTAAAGACTTTATGAAGAGCTGTGGTGGAGATCACCTAATTTGGGGCTGATGTCCAAGAGGCCAAGGGGTCTGGATGTTCACCTGTAGGCCTGCTCCCAAATGCCTTCTTCATGACATTCACATCATCTGCATTATTTTATTAGAATGCATATTAAATTGATATTTAGTTTTTTAAAATACTTTTACTGGAGAAGGAACTTATAAACCTATATTACTTGCTTTCAATAAATCCAGCCAACCCAACACCATTACTAAATTCTGATTTGACGCTGTTCCTTCAGGTATGCTCTGAGCTGTACCTGTAGGCTTGTCACAAAGGGATATTAGCAAGTGTCGAAGGCTGGATCTTGACCTACTAGCCCTAAATGGATGCTTTTTCTTAGACTTCTCAGAAGGACCCAAAGAGAATTGAAATGAAAATAAATGACTTACTGAGATATATGGTATTTTTTTAATCCAGAGTCTCTGTGCTAGCAACATGCATCTCAGATACCTCTGGAAACCTTAGCCTGGACCACTGCTTACATCCACCAGTTTGGAAATTCTCCAACAGACACTGGAAAGGTTTTAGGATATCTGAGTAATGCAAACGCTGGCTGCACTTTGGAAGGAGAACCCCGGCAGCTCTGTTGTAATGGGAGCTGGGAAGAGGAAAACCAGGAGAGAGGCTAGAGGGGAGGGCCAGACTAAGGGATGGATATGTTAACCTTAAAAATGGAACTGCCAGTGGTTTCACCAGCACAGATGGGTTTGTCTGAGAATTGCAGAGAATTACGATCTGGGATAAGTAAGCTACTGCAAAAGGGTAGGCGAATCTATGGAACTGAGGGAGAATCTCTCTTTTACAGAGCAAAGGGGGAGTAATGGGGGGGGAGTTTGAAGTAGGGTGGCTTCTCATTGGCTGAGCTGTGACAGCCTCTCATTGGCTGGGCTGTTGCTAGGGGAAAAGGAAAAACCTTTATTTTTCCCACTGGTGGTAAAGCAGTAGGAGCTGCAATTGAACAAGAGTGTAGGGTGTGAGAGCTCCCCCTCCTGGCCATCTGCCTCCATTCTCAGATTTCCTTTTATTAATTTTTTACAGATCCTTCCGTGGGCCAGGTACCGAGGGAGTGATATATGGGCATCTGAGAGGAATCTGAAACTCTAACTTGTGTGAATGTTACAGGGACCTACAGATATGCTGAACCCAGGAAGAAAGAGTTGAAGAGGGGGCAGTGAAGGGATTTGTTCTGAAGATGCTCAAAAGATATTGAAAGAAGAAAATAAGGTCATTAAGACAAGCTCAGGTACCACCTTCATCTAAAGAGATGGGAAGAGGCGGAGATAGGGTAAGACCCAAAGAAAGGGAACATTTTTTTAACGTTTTATTTTTAAAAGATTTTTTATTTTTAAGTAATCTCTCCACCCAACATGGGGCTCAAACTCACACCCCAAGATCAAGAGTCAAATGCTCCACCTACTTAGCCAGCCGGGCATTCCCCAAAGAAAGGGAAATTAAGTGAATCCTCAATATATCACCTTTGTTCTGAGGGGCTTAGTGGTTGAGCATCTGTCCTATGAAGTAGGACATAAAGCTATGTATGGAGAATAAGTTTGGTGAATAAATGGCAATAAATTCAATAAATGGAAGATATTAGTCTGTTCTACCCAAGGTTTTGGTATGAATAAGGAGCTTGACTATTATGATTTTTAGTATTTTGAACTTTGCAAAAATCTCAAGATATTGCAACCTCAGGTATTCATAACTATTAGGAAGATTCAGGTAGGAGTTAATACACTCTTGTTCTTGCACATCTCAAGGGTTCCACATTCCTTTTTAAAAAAGATTTTATTTATTTATTCATAAAAGACACAGAGGCAGAGCCATAGTAGAGGGAGAAGCAGGCTCCCTCTGGGGATCCAGATGCGGGACTCGATCCTAGGACACCGATATCATGACCTGAGCTGAAGGCAGATGCTCAACCACTGAGCCACCCAAGTGCCCCAGGTTCCACATTTCCTAATTCTACATGACCTACACCAACAGTCCTAAAATGCACACATCTTTGTGTCCAAGTCACAGGATTTTGGAAGATGAGAGGGATTTTCAAGGTTATCTTGTCCAACTATTAATTTAATTCTTAAATCCTGTCAACTATACAAAGTGTCATTCGAGCCATACTTGGAACCTCAGAGGATGCCCTTACCAACTCCTGAAAAAGCCTATTCTGTCCTTGTCCTTCTTGTCCAGTTTCTTCTATTTTTAAATATGCTAAAATTCTTTCAGAGCATCATAAAAATTATAGTGTCTTTCCTGGCTGGGGTATTATGCTGAGTGAAGTAAGTCAGTCGGAGAAGGATAAACCTGAGTTTCTTGGGGAGACTTTCTTCCTCCCCTGTACTAGCCCTCACTAGACTAAGAAATGAGAATCATCTGGCAGCTTGGTTAGTAGCACCAGAGTTTACTTGACACAAAAATGGAGTCGCTTCTGTGTGATGATGCCTGGAGTAGTTCAATTAACTATTTACATTTGAATACAAATTTTTAAAAAGATTTTATTTATTTATTCATGAGAGACACAGAGAGAGGCAGAGACATAGGCAAGGGGAGAAGCAGGTTCCCCTCAGGGAACCCGATGTGGGACTCAGTCCCAGGAACCTGGGATCATGACCTGAGCCAAAGGCAGATAGATGCTCAACCACCGAGCCACCCAGGTACCCTTGAATACAGATTTTAAGTTGCAATTATGTCTCTTTCTCTTTGGAGCTTCTCATGTGTTTTCATCTCGAATCTACCCAACCTGAGCACCTCTCCTCACCATCACCTGGGACTATACTATGATGGCTGTTTGTGTCAGACCGCAGACCACAGGCTCTCTAAGACAGAGTCATTTCTCTCTCCTGTATTGCTTCATGTATCCACCTGTCAACCACATAGAGACTCTGCACCATGCGAGGCTGTCTCAGGTCCTAGCTCAGAACAATGACAGGTGCCATTGTGCGGACTCCTCTGTAGATGAGTCAGCGTGCCTAGCCCAGGGCTGGGCACATGTAACTGTTCCATAAATAGGTGACAAACCAGGGGAATGTGCTAGAGAGAGTGCTGGAGTTTGCTACACCATCTTGCTGCTGGTGGGACGGGTGAGACACGACGCTACAGCCCTAGCTCAGATCTCAGACCTCAGAGGGTTGAAGGGTTTGACAGGCATTCAAAGCCAGACAAAACCGTGTGCTTATACCCAGCCCCCCAGCGACATCAGACAGGGATCAGGAGGTGTGGAGAAGGCAGGGTGAAAGCAGCAAATGCTGATCGCCTTGCTCCCTCCTGCATCTCCCAGAGACCCAGCAGCCCTTCTAGTGTGTGCTTTGGATCCGCCTGAGGAGCACACAATTTCTGCCAGAGGTGGCCTTGACTCGTAAGCACAGCTGATGGTACAAGAGGAAAAACTAGTGGTAAAGCATTTCTTTTCAAAAATGTTTGAGGGGATGGCTGATCTAGGGGCACCTATGTGAATATACCCCCAGGGATGTTGTGGGAATGTGGGGAAAATTGGTACTTACTTGGGTTCTGCTAGGTGACCTGTCACAGTCCAGGAGCACTTGTCAATGTCTTTCTGCCTCTACTGCTTCCACCTCATGGGCAGCTCAGAGAAACAAACTCCAGAGCTCGATTGTATTTTTTTTTCTCCTGATAGCATCTGCTTCAACCCTGTCCTTGGGGTGGGGGTGGGGGGGGTCACCTTCCTGCTGGGTGCTACCTCCACTTTTCATTGTCCTAGTAAGTGATCAATTCTGCCTCTTGGCTGCTCAGGGCATCATTTTGCTTTATTTCACATGGGAAGGAGAAAGAGTTGCAATGCTTTGAGAATGAGTCTTCGGTCTACTCATTTAGCCTCTGCAGAAATGAGCAAATAGTGTTTCTTCCTAAAAATAGCTGGAAGACAAAGATCTTCATATTCTCCTTAGTCAAGAAGAACCAACCCTTGACTTTGGTTTGCAGGGAAAAGAAGAGAGGGTAATGTTCCCTTTGGTTAATGCCCATGAGATGATTGTATCTGACTCTATATGAGCTGTAGTCTTTTTTAGGTTTTGTGATTCCATAACTTCTCTGAAAAGTTCAGAAATGAGGAGGAACAGAAAAATGAATAAAGCTTGTTCCATAGACACTTCTAAATATCAAGCAGCCTTTTTTTTTTGCATTAAATTAGCAACGTAAAGGAGTTTTTTTTTAAGTAAGCTTGAATTATGTTGTCGAGTTAGAGCACCATTGAATATTATACTTTTGCCTTTCCTTTACAAGAGTTTCACAAGTTAGAAAGGATGTGAATATTTCTGTAATAATTTTACTGAGGACACCTGAGGGGCTTAGTGGTTGAGCATCTGCCCTTTGGCTCAGGTCATGATCTCAGAGTCCTGGGATGAGTCCCACATCGAGCCTGCTTCTCCCTCTGCCTATGTCTGCCTCTTTTTATGTGTCCCTCATGAATAAATAAATAAAATCTTAAGAAAAAAAGAATTTTACAGAGACATCCTGCCTGCAATATCTAAATATGCCTGTATCTCCGTGGACTGACTCTTTCCTGAAAATTTAGGTAAAAAGAAAATACACATTGAAAATGGATCTGATTTATTCATTTGTAAAATACTGGAGTTGGACTAATAAGTTCAGTGAGATCTTGGGCTTTGCTCTCTGTGATGAGGTGGAGGCTATTGGTAGATGCTCTAGAGATCTATCTTTAGTAATGTGACTCAAGTTTCGCTGATCTGGTTATACTGTGGAGCCCAGTCTAGCAGTGTGGAGTGGAGTGCTACATTATGGTAAAGAATAACAGGTCTCACCCTCTCAGAGAGGCTTGGTATACTTAGTTAAACCACTAAGATATCAGCTCCATGAGAGAATGATCTGGGCAATGCCTGGTGCCTAATAATGAGCATTAGCTCTCTACTGAACTACTCTGGAAAATAGACAACCTTATCTAATATATTGTCAATAAGGGAGATATCACTTGGAGGGGGCAAACATGGGTTCTTGGTGGGAAGAGGGGTGAACAAATTTGACTCTATGTTTAACCTTTAAATATACATTAAGGACACATCAGATCTATAGTATCCAATGATATTAAAATATCATGGGGGTGGTTAAATTTTAAAAAGGCTCCTTAGGGGGGATGGTAAGTTAAAAAAGGTTGGGAAATGCAGATTTTTCTCAAGTTAGAGCTGGAAAGTCTGAGAAAGTTGAGGTAGCCTGTGTTTGGTTACCTGACAGGTAAGCAGCATGGCAGCAGCATGGCTGGCCCTTGCACCCACCACAACTGACCTTAGGAGATGACTGTACTTTGCAAACTTGCTAGCTGGTTTACAGGGATCGGCCGTGCAGGCGTTAGGGACTTTGGACTATACGTTCATAAAATTTAGCGAAAGGGTGATGGAGGGGCACTAGGGAAGCAGGGGAGGGCAAACTCCAAATGTTCCTGAACAGACCAATGAATTTTACAGATGAGTGCCCTGTAACGGTGCGTGTGCCAAATTCACTTTAATTATTTTTATGATAGCAAGGGTGGATTTCTTTTTTTAATATTTTGAAAGAAATTCCAGGGATTCTAAAGATATGGCATTGTAAATTTAAGATCCCCACACTCCTTTTTGGTTTATATTACTGGCATAGGTGAAATCCACAGAGGCAGATCATTGCACACATTTGCTTCTTTCTGGTGGTGCATTATTTCCCAGCACTTGAGACACTTAATGCACGGAAACACTGAATTCTTATTATTGCATTCCTGTGATCACTGCAGATACTCTGGTTGTCGCTAGCTAATGACACAGGTGGAGGTGATTTGTAAGACCAGCATTGCAGATTCAGGTCCCCCATATAGATTTAGCCAGAATCTCTGGGTTGTGTTTACTGAGAGTGAGGCCCAGGGACAGCGCATCTCCTTGGTGACACTTGCTTGTCCCTAGAGCCTCACCACTGAGGTATTTTCCACTCAAGTCACATAAGGACACGCTGCCACAACACCTTTGATGTACCCGACTTCTAATGCTGCAAGTTAAGCAAAGATTAGCAAGGGAATCACAGTTGGACTTAACCTAATGAATGTAATGATTCAGCACAGATAATTTCTAGGATGTGAAAGGAAAAAAAAAAAAAAGCGATGCAGGTGTCCCTGACATGAAATGGATTTCAAATTTCAGAGCCCAGCAGGCTGGTCTTTGGAGAAGTTGCAAGGGGGAAGTGTGTTTGAATTGCAGTAGGAATGTTTGAGATTAAGTTAGGGTGAGTTAGTTCAGTGCAAGGAAGAGCACCATGGCAGTTGGATACATTCAACCTTGGAATCATTTATCAAGGGACATAAGGACCTGGCCTTCTCAAAGGCTCTTTAAATATAAGATTGATTTCTTATCTGTCTGGAGTGAAGGTAGGATAAGTCTGCCTTGGGAGTAGAGCAGTCCCTCCCCACCATCCGCGGTTTCAGTTACCCGCGGTCAACCAAGGTCCAGCAGCAGATGATCCTCCTCCTGACATGTTATCAGAAGGTCACTAGTAGCCAAATACCATGTCACAATGCCTGTGTCATTCCCTTCACTTCATTGCCTCACACAGACATTTTATCATCTCACATCATCCCAAGAAGAAGGGTGAGCACAGCCAAGCGAGAGAGAGACAGACAGACAGACTACGTTCGCGTACCTTTATTTTTTTTTTTAAAGATTTTATTTATTTACTCATGAGAGACAGAGAGAGAGAGAGAGGCAGAGACACAGGCAGAGAGAGAAGCAGGCTCCCTGTGAGGAGTCTGATGGGGAACTCGATCCCAGGACCCCAGGATCATGACCTGAGCCGAAGGCAGATGCTCAACTGCTGAGCCACCCAGACACCCTCACATAACCTTTATTATAGTACATTATAATCGTTCTATGTTATTATTGGATTTTGTTGGTCATCTCTTACTGTGCCTGATTGATAAATTCAACTTTATCACAGGTTTGTAGGTATAGGAAAATATGTAGTTTGTACCAGGTTCAATACCATCTGAGGTTTCAGGCAACCACTGAGGGTCTTGGAATGGATCCCCTGCAGATAATGGGGAGTTACTCTAAATATAGCCTTTGTTCCAGTGAGTGATTTTTTTAAAAGCCACTTTTATATATTGACTTCAAAAGAAGGTGCACAGTGGTTATAGCACAGATCTTGAAGCTTGATTCCACTCTCTACTGGCTATGAGATCTTGTGGAACTTACCTGAATTTTTGTGTTGCCTCTGTTTACCCATATGTTAAGTCGGGTATGTAGGTGTTGTGAGGCTTTAATAAGTTAATGTTTTTTAAAATATATTTTTTAAAGATTTATTTATTTTATTTAAGAGAGACACAGAGCATGAGCAGAGGGAGAGGCAGAGGAAGAGGAAGAGAGAGAATCTAGATCAAGCTGACTCCACACTGAGCACAGATCATGACATGGGGCTGGATCCCACCACCCTGGGCTCGATCCCATGACTCTGAGATCGTGAGCTGAGCTGAAGTCGATACTTAACCGCCTGAGCCACCAGGCGCCCCAATAATATTTAATATGCCACATAGAGGTTTATTAAAATAAAATCTTTTAAAGACTTAATGTGTAAAGGCTTTTGTCATCTTTATTTAACAACTGAAAAAGAGTCTCACCAGTGCCTGTGAAGTTGTACGCATACCTCACTATCTTACATCTGCAAGCCCGTTACTTAAATCAACTTTTGCATGCTGTTAAAGCATTTCATGTTTAGAGACTCAGGTGTTTGCAGACTATGTTTGAATTGTCAAGAGAACCCAAAGAAACCAAACCTGCCCCCCTCCTTGATGCTTTTGGCATCTCGACAGCTGTGGGTCGGATGGTGTGTTAGTGTTACATTCAGTAACCTAGACAGGCTGCCGCTGAGGACACTGCTTTTCTGGAAGCTTCCTCAGGGGCAGGCTGTTTTCACTTGCACACCTGACACACACTGGCGGTCCTGCTGATGTCCTTGCTCCCCATTTCTGCTCCCAGACCAGCATTCCTCTCTCTACTCCTTAAGACACCCCAGCGCTTCTGCAACACGTCTGTCATTCCTGAGGCCTTCAGTTACCCACAGAGGCAGCATGTCTGTCACTCTGTCCTTGAGCTCCGGGTTCCTGTCCTCTGTCCTGCACCATCCCCGACCCCAAGGCACCACCCTAATTTAGCGTCACTCTACCTTTCCTGAGCAGAGAAGTCACCTGGAGATGCTAAATGCAATTTCAATTCAGTAGGCATGGCATGGGGCCTGGATTCGGCTTGTCTTACGTACAGGCTCCCAGTAATACTGATGCTGGTGGCCCAAGAGCCGCCTTTCAGGTCAGAAGGCTCTTGGCAGTCAGAAGCATCCTGCATGCAAATCCTGTCGGCTCTCCCTTCAAAACTGTCTCCTGTGTCCATCTGCTTCCAGGACCTTCTTGGCTACCACTGTAGTCCACATCACCCTTGTGTCTCATTTTTAGGGGAAAACAGGTTGTAAAGAGTTACTCCTGGGATTGCCATTGGTGTGGGCTCCCGTAGCCACCTGCCCCAGTCTCTTTGGTCAGATCTCCACCATGCAGCCAGAGATCCTTTTAAAATTTAAACAAGATAATAGGACTTTGTTCATCAGAACCATTCAGAACCTCCTCCTCTCCCTGACATTCATCAAATGTGTCACTTCCTCAGGGCCTTTGCACATCTTTTTGCCCAGAATGTCCTTCCCAGTTTTGTTTTTTTTTTTAAGATTTTATTTATTCACGAGAGACACACACACACAGAGAGGCAGAGACACAGGCAGAGGGAGAAGCAAGCTCCATGCAGGGAAGCCTGATGTGGGACTCAATCCCAGGACCCCGGGATCACACCCTGAGCCAAAGGCAGACACTCAACCGCTGGGCCACCTGGGTGTCCCAGTGCCCTTCCCAGTTTTCAACAGACTCTTCCCTACCACACTCAGCCCCTGGATCAGATAGTCGCTCTTTAGGGTGATAGGTCTTGACAGTATAATTTAAAACTATTCTGTGTCCCTTCCGAGAGGTATCAGGTCTGTCCCCTTAACTCTGCTCTATTTTCTTTCATGGCACTCATTACCTGACATTTTCTATAATGAAATATGCATAGTACTGGGCGATGTTCTAAGTGCTTTACAAACACTGATTCTTTCATCTTCTTAGGAGCCTATAGCGTAGGTTTATTATCTCCATTTTATAAATGAAGAAACTGAGGCACTTTTTGGGATCATATGGCTTACATATTGGGGCTGGAATTTGAGCTCAGCTGTCGTCACAATCTGTATTCTAAGCCACTATGCTGCTCTGCCCTCCGCTCTTTGTGTGATGTAATTATGTTTTTAGAAATATCTAATACATAAATATATGTTGTTGCCTGTCTCTTCCGAATAGAATGTAAACTCCACGCAGGCAGAGACTTGAGTTTTTCTAGTTACTGCTGTGGTCTCAGTAACTTCAGAACTTTAATGGAATGAATGAATTTTTTTCTTTGCTTTTCTTGTTTAAAGAGATTTATGTAAAGATGAGTATTTTCATGAAAGTCTGAATAGGACCTTTTTTTTAAACGTAAGAAGAGTATATGTTACTTAGGTTGTAAATTTTTAATCTTTTTCACATTACATATTTAAGACCTAGTTTCCCTTAAGAACTTAAGCTTAACTTTATAAATCTTAATACACTATTGATAAATATAGTAAAATAAAAAACAAGCAGCTTTACTGTTTCTTTTCTTAATGGTTGATTAATTCAAGGTGATCAGAATAAATTGTTACAACAGTAGCTCTCATTTATAAACTTGGCTAATGGAATTCCCTTCACTATTGTGAGTTCTGTTGTAATTTAATGTATTCATTTTTCTATTTAGGCATTTCAGTTGCCTGACAAGAAACATTTACAACATGAACAAGCCAAATTTCTCTAACAGTTACTCTTATTAATCTAATCAACTAAACTTCTAGCAAATCACATTCACTTAAATATTCTAATACTGCTTTACAAACTTAGTAAAATCATTTTATATCTCTGGGATGCCTGGATGGCTCAACGGTTGAGCATCAGCATGATCCTGGGGTCTTGGGATCGAGTCTCACATCAGGCTCCTTGTGGGGAGCCTGCTTCTCCCTCTGCCTATGTCTCTGCTTCTCTCTCTGTGTCTCTCATGAATAAATAAATCAAACCTTTAAAAAAATATTTTATATCTCTACATCTCTAGTAGAAATAATAGATCATTCTTAAACTGAACCTAAAACATAACTAATATGAAAGGGTTGACCTATGGTCTTATTTGTATTAAATTTTAAGCTTACATAGTATTCAAATATTTAGCCAGCCTTAAGGAGAGATCTTTTCTTCCAGGAGTCTGAAGTACTGATCTCACTGCTCACTGAGGCCTGATGCAGGACATTGAGCAGGTGCTACTCTGAACAGTAGTTGTACCCAAGCTGCAGATGGACATGCCAGGCCTTTTCTTACAGCTGCTCTGAAAAGGGAACTCAGGCTACCTTTCTCAGATGGAATTGGTTCTCATCCTCCTAATCTACCATCTAGACCCACTTTCACATTCCTTCTTCATCTACTGCCTTAGCAGTTTTTTTTCCTACCTGATTGCAGCTGTTTCCCTGAATGCATAATTGAGTTCTGCATCCTTTCCCATGGGTTTGGCTCATTCCCTTGAGTCATGCCAGTGAATGACAGTCAACATTTGTTGCACTGTGTACATTTTAGGTTATTGATTTTTTTTAAGTTATGGCTTTATTGAGATATAATTCACATATTTAAGTACTTCATTCCTTTTTATGGCCCAGTAACATTCCATTGTATGAATCTACTACATTTTAAATATCCAGTAGTTGATGGGCATTCAGGTTGTTTCCACCTTTTGTCTATTTTGTATAATGCTGCTGTGAAATGCATGTCCAGATTTTGTGTAGACATATGTTTTCAGTTCTTTTGGGTCTATTCTTAGCAGAATTGCTAGATCATGTGGTCACACTATGTTTAAGCATTTGAGGAGCTATCAGAGTTTTCCAATGTGGCTGCACCATTTTGCTATCAAGAATGTGTAAGGGTTCCAATTTCTTCACATCATTACTGACACTCATAACTATCTGACTTTTTCTTCTGGCCTTCATACTGGATGTGATGTGATGTCTCATTGTGGTTCTTCTGATTGCCTTTCCCCAGAGGCCTGTGACCATGTGTATTTTTTTTAATATGCTTATTGGCCATTTGTATATATTCTTTGGAGAAATGCCTATTCAGAACGTTTCCTCATATTTTAGTTATTTGTTTTTATAATTATCACATTGCAAGAGTTTTTTATATATACTAGATATTTGGAGACTATTCTAGGTATTTTCTTATCAGGTATATGATTTGCAAATATTTTCTCCCATTATGTGGGTGGGTTGTCTCTTCGTTTTCTAGATAGTGTACTTGGAAGCACAGAAGTGTTAAATAAAGCCCCATGTATTTTTTCTTTTGTTGCTCTTGCTTTCAATGTCCTAAGAATCCATTGTTAAACTCCATGTCATGTAGACCTACCCCTAAATTTTCTTCTGAGAGTTGTATTTTTTTTAAATTTTTTTTAAATTTTATTTATTTATTTATGATAGTCACACACAGAGAGAGAGAGAGGCAGAGACACAGGCAGAGGGAGAAGCAGGCTCCATGCACCGGGAGCCCGACGTGGGATTCGATCCCGGGTCTCTAGGATTGCGCCCTGGGCCAAAGGCAGGCGCTAAACCGCTGCACCACCCAGGGATCCCTGAGAGTTGTATTAGTTGTAGTCTTTACATTTAGATTTTTCATGCACTCTAAGTTAATTTTTTAAAAGACTTTATTTATTCATGAGAAACAGAGAGAGAGAGAAAGAAGTAGAGACACAGGCAGAGGGAAAAGCAGGCTACATACAGGGAGCCTGATGTGGGACTTGATCCTGGGTCTCCAGGATCATGGCCTGGGTCGAAGGTGGCGCTAAACCACTGAGCCACCCATGCTGCTCCACTCTAAGTTAATTTTTATATGTAGCGTGAGACAGGAGTCCAAGTTTATTCTTATGTATGTGGCTATCGAATTGTCCCAGCACCATATGTTGAAAGACTATTCTTCTCTTCATTGGATGCTTTTGGTCTGCTTGTTAAAAATAAGTTGACTGTAGGTTTATAGGTTTGCTTCTGGACTCTCACTTTCTTATTTATTTTATTTTATTTATTTTATTTTATTTTTTATTTTATTTTATTTTATTTTATTTTATTTTATTTTTTCATGAGAGACACACAGAGAGAGGCAGATACATAGGCAGAGACAGAAGCAAGCTCCCCACAAGGAGTCTGATGTGGGACTCGACCCCAGGATCATACCCTGAGCCAAAGGCAGACACTCAACCACTGAGCCACCCAGGCATCCCTGGATTCTCACTTTCTATTCTGCTATCTCTGAGTCTGTTCTTATTCTAGTACTGCTTTGTCTTGACTACTGCTGCTTTGGAGTAAGTTTCAAAATTGGGGTGTATAAATCCACAACTTTGTTCCTCTTGTTCAAGATTGTTTTGGCTATTTTGGGTCCCTTCTAATCCCATATGAATTTTAGGATCAGCTTGTCAGTGTCAACAAAGGCAATATCTGGGATTCTGGTCAGGATTGCATTGAATCTGTAATTAATCTGAGTGTTTCCATCTTAACAATATGCAGTCTTCTAATCTATGAACATAGTATGTCTTTCCATTTATTGAAGTCTTCCTTGGTTTCTTTCAAGAATGTCTTATGCTTTTCAGAGTATATGTTTTGTACTTTTCTTGAATTTATTTCTTTTTTAAAAGATTGTATTTATTCATGAGAGACAGAGAAAGGCAGAGATGCAGGTAGAGGGAGAAGCAGGCTCCCCACAAGGAGCCTGATTCGGGACTCAATCCCAGAACCCAGGATCACGCCCTGAGCCAAAGGCAGACACTCAACTGCTGAGCCCACCCAGGCATCCCAGTTGAATTTATTCCTAAATATTTTATTCTTCCTGATACTATTTTAAATGAGGAATTGGTTTTTAATTTTAGTTTTGGATTTTTAAAAAGATTTTATTTATTTACTCATGAGAGACAGAGAGAAAGAGGCAGAGACACAGGCAGAGGGAGAAGCAGGCTCCATGCAGGGAGCCTGATCCCGGGACTCCAGGATTAGGCCCTGGGCCGAAGGCAGTGCCAAACTACTGAGCCACCCGGGCTACCCTAGTTTTGAATTGTTACAAGTATACAATATATTTGTATATATTCAATCCTGGCACCTTGCTGAATTTATTGGTTCTAATATTTTTAGTGAATTCCTTAGGGTTTTATATGTACAAGATCATGTCATTTGTGAATAGAGGTAGTTTCATTTCTTCCTTTCCAAATGAATGCCATTTATTTCTTGTTTTGCCTAATTGTCATGCTAGAAGATTTCCTGCATTGTTGAATAGAAATGGTGAGCATGGACACCAAGTGTTTTGTTCCTGATCTTAGAAGAAAAGTGTTGTCTTTTATCATTAAATATGTTTTTAGATGTGGAATTTTTCATAGATGTGATTTTTCATAGATGGCCTTCTTGAAGGTCGAAGAAGTTTCCTTCCTTCCTTGGTTTATGGAATGTTTTTGTCATGAAAAGATGTTGGACTTTGTCAAATACTTTCTCTGTGTCTGTTTAGATGATCATGTGATTTAGTTTTTTATTCTGTCAATATGGTATGTTACATTAATTGATTTTTGGATGTTAAACCAACCTTGTGTTCCTGGGGTAAATCCCATTTTGTCATGTTGTATAATTCTTTTTTAATAAATTATTGGATTTGGTTTGCTAGTATTTTTTTTTTTTTTTTTTTTTTTAAATTTTTTTTTTAATTTTTATTTATTTATGATAGTCACAGAGAGAGAGAGAGAGAGGCAGAGACACAGGCAGAGGGAGAAGCAGGCTCCATGCACCGGGAGCCTGATGTGGGATTCGATCCTGGGTCTCCAGGATCGCGCCCTGGGCCAAAGGCAGGCGCCAAACCGCTGCGCCACCCAGGGATCCCGGTTTGCTAGTATTTTTTTGGAGAATTTTTGTACCTGTATTTATAAGGCATATTGGTCTATAATTTTTTCTTGTGATGTCTTTGGTTGGGGTATCAGGTAAACAGTAGCTAGTAGAATGAGTTAGGACACGTTCCCTCTGATCTTTTTTTGGAAGTATTTATGAAGAGTTGGTTATTCTGCTTTAAATGTTTAGTAGAATTCATTGATGTCTTTTTAGGCCTCTTCTCTGGCCTTCTGTCCCATCCTGCTCTTTTAAAAAATATATGCCAAATGTGAATGTCAAAATATTTGAAGTCATTTGAACCAAGTTTTTAAAACATGGTAGCATTTTTTATTGCTGTTGTGGGGTGAAGAAAAGCACTCCAGTGGGAATGTTTTCACAGTTGTGTATTGAATGGTTTCATATGGCAAAGAGAAGAGAATAACTTGGCTGTTCATATCACACCATGTCTAGTAGGGTATATTTTGAGGCTATAGTTTTACCTGTCCGGTCTTTTCTGTCAGTTTTTAGCCAGGTTATCTAATGGAAATATTGACTCTTTCCATAGGTCAAAGCACTAGAAATCTCAGAGGACAAGAAAGTTTCACATTTCTTGGACTACAAGAAATACTTGCTTATTGTGGGACAGGAAACATTTCAATGATTCCTTCTTTTTTCTTTTTAAAGATTTTGTTTATTTATTCATGAGAGACAGACACAGAGGCAGAGACATAGGCAGAGGGAGACATAGGCAAAGGGCTCTCCTGCAGGGAGCCTGATGTGGGACTCGATTCCAGGACTCAGGGATCACGACCTGAGCCAAAGGCAGATGCTCAACTGCTGAGCCACCCAGGTGTCCCTCAATGATTCCTTATAAATGATCCAAGTGGGCACAAACCTGTTGCCTGTCATGCTACAAATCCTGAAGTCATCTCTGTCCTGCCACTGCACATACCATCTTCTCTTTCCTTGGTCTCTTCTCATTCTCGTTTCCCAGAGAAAATTTCGCCAGGACTTTGGCCTGAATTTTAGCCTGCCAAGTCTTTTTTCTCTGCAGATACTTTAGGAATCTTGCCATTCCTTTGAAATATTTTCCAATTACCAAGAACAAAAAAAGTTCACATGTGGGTGCACTGGGTATGCTGAGACTGAAGAGGGGAAAGAAGAGAAGGGGGAAAACATGAAATGGGACCAGGTGGAGGGAGAGTGGGATTGGCCAATGTGAGGACTGTCCAGTGGATGGAGTAGTAGATCTCAGATGACAATACAGCCTCCATGGCTATGCAGATATTTTTCTGGCTTCTAAATTACCACCAGATCCATCCTACTCGTTTATTAAAGTCTGAATAATGCTCATGTTGGTCTCGGTCTTATAGAATCTATTATCTGAAGCTCTTTTACTCCAATTGATGATAGCGCTCTAGAAGAGTAGTCATCCTGTGTGTTGATTTCTTCTGGAATGTTTCCTTGCAGCTTTCAAGAAATGGGGCCTTTCCAGATAAAGGAACTCTCTGTCTTAAGAATTCTTTGAAGATTGGTTTGGAATGCTCAAGGATAGCCTTATAAATAAGGTGGGGAGTGAAGTAAATCACCTGTAGGCCTTTAGACACTTTCATGTTTTATTCTCTTTAATCTTTTAATGAGGCCTTGTGGCCTACTTAGCATTTTTCATCATTACAGAGTGAATTCGTCATAGACATCTATAGATAAATTAGTAGCATTAATTTGGAAGTGCTATTTCAGACCTAAATTTCATGTGCCTCTGTAGCTTGTGGAATTGCAACACATCATACTGGGCATTTGTTCTTATTTGAAAGGGCAAAATGTGCATGCGAAGATAAAGCAGAGCTAATGAAATACCTCAGGCCTAATTCTGTTACAGGTTAGGAGTAACTATATACATTTCAGTTCATATAAGGGCTGATCAAGGATGATTCTCTCTTCCTCTGTTTCTTTATAACTTTTATATTTATCCAGTGGAAAAATGATAGCTTTTTTATCAATCTCAATTTTACAAAGTAATTTTGTTAGACTGTGGTTTTTCATTTTACTCTCTCAGTTTTATGGGGGATTTTCTTATTAGAGTAATGAAAGCATGTTTTAATAACACTTATAAAAAGTAATAAATGCTTTAAAGGGACAAGCATTAAATGAATCCACTTCATCCATTAAAGGGAAATATTCGTTCTTTCAGGCATATTTGCAGATGTTTTTATACTCTCAGAATTTGTTGGTACTTTCTAAAGTAGAATTCTAATTCTGTTTCTTGAACCTATTAAATGCTAGTTTTGAACACTTTGGAAAGCCATGTTTCACTATAATTCAAATTTTCATCTACAGAAATAGCATCTATTTATTATAAAGTTATTTTTAAACATAGGTAAAATTTTTACAAGGTCACCTAAAAGAATTTCACCTGGCTGTATTCAATATTAATACTACTATCTTTACTAAATTTTTTTTAAAAAAATATTTCCATTTGTTGGCTTTCCATTTCTCAAAACTGAGCTAAGATAGACTCTGAGCCCTCTGCGAGGTCCCAAGGAGGCACTGGCCTGGCCTACGCTTCCCCCACCAACTTCATATTTAGCTGCACTCTCCTCTCCACCCCCCAACTTCCGCTGCTCTGGAGACCACACAGGTCCTACTTTGGGCTCTTCGAAAAGCCAGGACTTTGCTTGCCTTACTGCCTTGGAGGATCATGTTTCTGCTTACCAGAATATCCCCCTTCCTGTGTCATCTTTCTTTTTTTGTGCTCCTGTCATAGAGTTTGTCACACTCTGTAATTCATACGACCTTTTTAAGTCCCTATTAGTTTCATTATTTCCCCTCTTCAAGGAAGCCAGTTGCTTTTATTAAGTATATGTTTTGAGATCTGCCTGTCTTTGAAAGATGGGTGATGTTTTCTGTGAGCGCATGTGTTTCTGAGTTCTGAATTTCGTTAATGTCATTGGATGATAGATCTCACTCAATTTCTTTTTCCATCTTGACACTGTTTGGGGATCCATGTGGGTTGCTGTTTGCAAGCTGAGCTTGTCCATCCTAATGCCATGCAGCCCACTGTATGCATTTACCGTGCTTAATCTTTTTCTCCCAGGGAGGGACACCTAAGCCATGCTGTGACAGAAGTCCTCATATGTGATGTTTCATCCAACTCTTTACGTGTTAATCCCTACTCCTCATTTAAGTCCCAGCTTTAGTCTCACTTCCTCAAAGTCACATCATTTGGCCCTTATGACCCCTTCCTCCCACTCCCTCTCTAAATTAGGTCCCATGGTGAGCTCCTAGGATCTTTCTTGAAAACACTTGTTATAGTTTGCAACTGTATGTTTATTTGTGTGACCTTTTGTCTTGATGACTGTCCTTTTCAGTTGATTGTGAGCTCTTTTACTTACAGAGACCTCATCATTATTCAACCCACTGCTTAACCTAATTCCTGTTCTGCAGTTGGGGTCATACTGCATATAGGATCGGACCTCTTTCACATTATCATACTTTCACATTATCATACAAGCTACAATTGCTGTAGATTGTAGCAATCTACAATGCTAGATTGTATCTAGAAGCATTTTTATATTTAATGGACTATCTTTTAGAGTAGTTTGAGGTTCACAGGAAAATTGAACAAAAAATAGAATTCCCACAAAGTCCTGCAACTCCTTTCCCCTGCACAACCTCCCTCACCATCAACAGCCAGAACCAATGTGGTTCACTGATTATGGGTGATGCACCATTACTGACACCTCATTGGGAAGCAGAGTCCATAGTTGACATTGGGGTTCACTGTTGATGTCCATTTGGTGAATTTTCACAAATGTGTAATGACCCGAATATATCAATACAGTATCATATAGAGTAATTTCACTGCCCTAAAAATCCCCTGTGCTTCCCCAATTCATCTATTCCTTCCTCTTCACCAAACCTTTTGGCAGCCATTGATCTTTTAATTGCTTACATTGTTTTGCCTATTCTAGAATGTCATGGAGCTGGAATCATACACTATGTTACCTTTTCAGATTGGCTTCTTGCACTTAGTATATATTTAAATTCCCTCCATGTCTTTCTATGGCTTGATAGCTCATTTCTTTTCTAGGAGTGAATAATATTCCACTGTTCCATAATATGCTTAGCCCTTCACCTATTAGAGGACATCTTGGTTGCGTCCAAGTTTTGACAATTATAAATAAAGCTTCCATCACCATTTTGTGTGCAGGTTTTGTGCAAGCAGGCACTGAATTTTCAATTCACTTGGGTAAATAGCTCAAAATATGCTTGATCCATCATAGGATAAGAGCATGCCTAGATTTGTAAGAAACTGCCAAACTGTCCTCCAAAGTGGCTGTACCACTTTGCTTTCCCGCCTTCCCCCATGTCAGACCCTGTTGGGGCTGGAGTTGGGTATCTCCCTGGCTGGGGATGCTGAAACAATTTTTGTTGAGGAGAACTAAATGCTCTGGGCTTACTATAATATGTTTCTCCCCCTTGTCCCTTTTGGAAGCAGGAAGGGGTTTTTCTAAGATCTGTCCCCTGAGGTCCTAGTGGGGCTCCTTAAGGCCAAGGCCATGAGAGTCTGATGCCCTACCCTCACTGAAGGTCAGGCCTCCTGGAGTCTTTCTCTCTTGGTTAGTTCATGCTCAGATTCTACCAATTAGTCACTTTTACTTGAAGCATTCGTATGGGATACTGGCATCAGAGCTGGTTCTGAACAGCTTCTGGAGCAAGTGAGCTTTCATTTTCTGTGTCTACTGGTGACTGTAGTTTCCAGGGTGGTGCTTTGCCCTTGGACCTCACATCTCTGCCAGATTGAAGAAGAGTAGCTGGTTTTCACCTTTTATGTGACTATGAGAGTGACACCTTCTAAGCCTCTTGTCAGACTACACCCGGGAGGTCTAGAAGCATCACTTTTAATTCCTGCGAAGTATTCCATCCTGGGGATGCACACCTAACTCTTGACCACATTTTTCTTTTGAAAGACGTGTAAAGATTTTAATTTGATCAAAGACCCAAGTTTAAACATCACATAATCGTCTATGTTGTAACTCCAAGAACCCACTTAATTTAGTAAATTTTATTTATTCACTTCAACTTCCTTAGATTCTTCCCCCTTCTGCCTCCCCTGACACGACTTCAGGAACATGAAGTTTTGGGTGATAATTATTTTTAAATCTTTTGATTTTGAATTTGTACACAAATATAAAGACAAAATTTAGTCATCCCTTCTACAGACAAACTCTGTATTTTGGTGTATCATCAAGAAGGCACAGTTCATTAACTAGATAAATCAACAAGCACTTGAACTTTTGTTGTTCTTCTAGTTATTAAGCTTCTTAATAAGGAGTGCCGTGAAGTTCTGCTTCTCCTTGTTCTCCCCCCAGGTGTAAGTTCTTTTGCTGCAAACCTGGAACTGGTTAGCTGTGGAGCTGGCTAATTTTAATATGCTTGCATGGACTCTGGAAAGTTGCCTTTTGCATTTTCTGCTCAAATGGTCAGCTCCTCATAGGTGAAATATGAAATCATACCCCGCAGCTCATCATTCTCAAACTTAAAAATTAAGGAGTTTCCCTTAAGAAAAGGCCATGCCGGCTCTAGGTTATAAATATCAAAGTGGCTTTAATACTTTATATTGGTTTTCCTGGTATTTCTGAGGCTTTAGGCATTTTATCCAGATCATGTATCTAAGAATGGTTTTCTGTCAACACCGAGATAGCTATAACACACGGATTTGGACTCGAGTGTATAGATGTGATAATAAAACAGTTCAGGCAATTCTCTTGTTTTCCCTTAGGGACCGTTAAACTATTAGCAAATTAGGAGGACAGAGAATGTCTTAAATTGACCAGTCTTGGTTTTTTACTTGTGTATAATGATAGTGATTTGGTGGATACAGCTTTAGAAAATCAACCCTAAGAAGTCAGCTTTGGAAGAAGTCCTGACTTTTGACCTTGATGTTTGCTGAAACTCTTCCTGGACACACATACCTGAGAGTTGTTTGTTTGTTTTTATCCTTAATGATATTCTGTTTCTCCATCTTTTGAACTATATCAAACAGTGACATTTAATGAAAGACATGTCTGTAGATTACCCTTTGGTTAAAAGAAGGCATGAAAGAAAAAAAGGGGGGAAAAATCAGTGAATCTTGTATTTCAGCTTTCCAGTGTTACTTCCAATTCTATAGATAGTTTTAAAACAGTGCTGTCCAGTAGAACTTTCTACAGTGATGAGACAGTTCTTTTGCACCATTCAGTATGATAGTCACTGGCTATTTGTGAGTGTTGAGCCTCTGAAATGTGCCTAACATTTATTAGAGAATAGATTTTAATCTTTAAAAATTGTGAATTAAATTTAATCAGGCACTTTTGGCTACTGGCTCCCATACCCATACTGGACAGCACAGATTTAGATTTTTGTGTTTTGACTGTGTGGTTTTTTAGCATGTATAAAGTCGTGTGTGTGTGTGTGTGCGCGCGCGTGTGTTGTAAGAAAAAGTTGGGCTCTAAGTACAACTCTTTCATCCAAAGAAAGCTATCAAGAAGAAAAACTGGCACCAACACTACAGAACTGGTTATATATAGAATCTGTAAGAATTGCCCAAGAGATAATTTAAAGCATAATAAATTTGGTACACAGAATTAAATGGACTTCTTCCCAGAACAATGGAAGAGCAGTCGAGGAATTGAAAAACAGTGTCTGCTAGAAAGAGGGAGAAATGGGGAGAGTGAGGGACAAAGAGGATATGCATGAAGTGGGAGTTATTTAAATTTTAGATATTCTGATTGAGGTAAGAGCATGTACTGGCTCTCTCTAATACAGCTGGGGGAAGAGGCTAATTTAACCTAGTTGCTTTTCCTAGGGAAGACTTGAGTTATGGTTAAGTAAACAATGCTCTGCAAAATCTACTTACTCCTTTGCAACGGTTAACTTAAATTTCAGATTAAAGATGGAAAGAGCTAAAAGTAGCAAATCAGAGAGCATTACATTTACACATTTGAGGACTTCTCAGAGTGTTACACAATTCAAATCCTCTTTGATGAACTCAAGGGGTTTTCCAACTCCTTGTTGTCCTATAACAAACAAAGCTTGAAAAAAGAACCAGCATCCTGGTAGGACTCTCTGTTGTAAGAGGGTCCCCGCCCTTCTGGGACAGTGGCAGATTGTGTGAGTCTGGGGGTCCTGGAGATCAAGCACCAGTGCCCGAGGAGTAAGATGGGGTTTGAGTAGGCAGTAATTTGATTTTTTCTTTTTCTTTCCTAAGCATTATATCTCTCTTATTTTTTTCCTAAACATTTTCTTCTCCAGTTACATTTCTCTTGCCTTTTTTCCTTCCTCAAAGGATTATCATCCAGTTCCTTGTGCCTAGTAACATATTTAGATGTTTTGATCAGTTCAGTGAAATCAAAATAAAACCCAAAGCCCCACCTTACCTCAATCTGTTAATATACTTCATTTCACCTTTACCACCTTAGTATTTCTGAAGCAACTGTACAGCTGTTTACTTCCTCGGAGAGAGAAAACAGATTGCCGGCAATCTGCCAGATTGCAGCATGTGGTCCAGGTGTGACAGTTCTGAACATAATGATTGCAGGAGAACACACTATATTCACAGTTGAAAATGTAGGAGTACCACAACAGTAACATAAAGGGAGGTCAAAAGTCTTAGATCATGAGATGCTTTGCACCAGCCAGGATTAGACAAAATGCTCCGGGAATTAACTCCCATCACTCCTGGTAGCCGGATGGAATTTGGGTTGGGTCAGTGACATTTGGGTGGATTAAGATAGGAGAAAGTGTTGAAATCCAGAGATGGGACACGGCGGTATGAGAAAAATATGTCTGTGATATCTTTTGATGTGTTGGGGACAGCATAGACAAAGAGTATAACAGCCAGAATCCCTAATCTCACATCTCGCTTAAAAAACAAAAAACAGATCCAGAAGAGCTTTGGGAAGGGCTCACATGTTCCTGTTCCCAGTGGCTAGCTCAACCATGCCAACAACGGCAGCAACAACAAACATACTCTCTATGATGCCTTCTCCCTTCCCAATTTATTGGGAGAAGTAGTAATGACTCCATCCTTCAGCCTTTGTAGAATATATTGATATTAACCGAGAATAATCACAGCACATGATAAATGTAAAATTAACTTCAGTGTTCTAGTGCACGTTGAAATAAAGTTCCAAGAAATGTATAAAGAAATCTGGAATTCCATATTCAGCAATATGGTAAATTTGACATCCTGGTGATCTTTTACAAAATGCCCAGAGGAGCTGGAGAAAATGGAAATGCACAGCTGAACATCCAAGAAAGCCAGGGAAATCTCCACATGGACAAAAAAAAAAAAAAAAAAAAAATTGCAGTAGAAATTTCTGTAAAAAACTGCTTCCCAAGCTTCAGCCACTCTGAGGACTGCATCTAATCCTGGTAACCAAGAAGCTTATTTTGTTTTGTTTTGTTTTTTAAAGGGAAAACCACAGGAAAGAATATAATTTATATTAGAACATGATACATCATCACACACATAGCACTGAACAGCAGATTTTGTACCCAATGTTAATGTTAATGTACACTCTGTTGTATTGTATTCCATTCTAATTGTAGAATGCTGGTTTTTATTGTAGAATGCTGGTCAGGATGGCGGTTCTCAATCCTGGCTCTTTATCCAGGTCACCCGGGACCTATAAAAATAGACCTTGGGATGTCTGGGTAGCTCAGTGGTTGAGCATCTGCCTTCTGCTCAGGGCATGATCGCAGGGTCCTGGGATGGAGTCCCACATCAGGCTCCCTGCAGGGATCTTCTTTCTTCTCCCTCTGCCTATGTCTCTACCTCTCTCTGTGTGTCTCTCATGAATAAATAAATAAAATCTTTAAAAAAATAGACCTTGCCTGTCCCCTTCTCTGCAATTCTGATTTAATTGGTATTGGTTGTGGCCTGGGAGTCAGGGTTTTAAAAGCTCCCTGGGTAATTCTAATGCATAGCCAAGATGGAGAACCACCACACTAAATTGATTTTACTGTTCTACTTGACAGCAGTTTGGAAAACACCACTCTAAGGAGGTAAATGTTAAATGAATGAGTAGACAAGGTATAAAATCTCCCACCACAGAAGGAAACCAGCCAAACAAAAAAGACACCTATGTCTCAGTCTGAGTGGTGCGTCTGTTTGGTGGGGTTGAGAATGGGCGGTGGGCTCCTCTGAAGAATATGTAAGTGTGTGCCTGTTTACACTTGCTTTGGAATCTAGACTACGACATGGTGAGAAAGCATCATTTCAGTCTCTGGTAAGCAGCACCTTGAGTCACCTGGCAGATGCAAACACAGGTTCCCGTAGAAGGACACAAATCAAGCCAGGCCCAGCAGGGTGTCTTTCCTGACATAAGACATAAGCTCTCCGCCATCCCCACCAACCAACCAGGGCTGCAAAGTAAATGAGGATACACACCACTCAGAGAGTAAGCAGAAATAACAGGAAAATTGAACACCATGTCCACCGCCCCAGAACTTTAAATATGTAGAAGAGGGGAAAAAAAACAAAACCATGTCTGAATGGATGAAAGAAAGATAAAAAAAAAAAAAAAAAAAAGCATAATGCAGAAGAATGCTATGAAAAAGGCCAGGAAAAACTTTTTAAAAGAGCCAAACAGGCATCTCAATGAATAGGCTAAGTAGCAGACCAAACACAGTTAATTCCTAGAGAATTAGTAAACTGGAGATAGAGATAGAATTATTTCTCAGATATTGCCTATTCCTTGTCTCTGGAAGTACGTGGAAAATACCAAAGAAATGAAGAGGTATGTGGGTATAACAAGGCTTAAGTACTTCAGATTAGACTTCCAGAAGAAGAAAATCATGCAAATGGGGATGTGGTTTGGAATTTTTTCAATGGATGAGATATACGTACTCAGATTCAAGAAGCCTAACAAATCCCAAGCAGGGTGGAGAAGTCCACATATAGTAAAATTATAGGACATTAAGTAAAAGATCTTAAAAGGAATCTGGAGAAGAAACTTGTCACACTGATTGCTTTCCCTATCTAGGTAGATATTCCAACTTAAGAAAACAGAAGCTGGAATACAGTGGTATATCTTTAGAGGGCTAGAGGAAGGTGTCTATAGATCTAGAATTCTATACCTACCTGAATTTCATTAAAGAAACAAGGTCTAACTAAAGGCATTCTTAGATAATAAGAACAGGAGGGTATTTGCCACCAACAGATCCTCCCTAAAGGGCCTTGTAAAGGATATCCTTCAGAGAAGATTTGATTTCAAGCCTTCCACTGGCCATGAACAGCTCAGGGGAAGGTGGATTACTGACCTAAAATCTAAAGTCAAGTAAGTCTTGTTGAAAGTTACAAGGATAAGCCAATAAAATAGTAGAAGAATGTATAATACCTAAGCAAACAGGGGATAGAAAAAATGTGGTATGGAGGAAACATTTAACAAATTGGGCAATTAGAAATTTCAGAGTAAGATGAGAGAAACAAACCCACAGATACTAGTAGTCACTGTAAATGAGATTATTAATTTTCTTTTAAATTTTACCTGTCTAGAGTCTAAAATAAGAGAGATTTATCTAAAACAAAAAGTACATGAATGGGTTAAAAATTTAAAAATGAGAAAATACACAGCAGGCAAATACTAATCAAAAGAAGGTTGGTGTTACTTTGTTAATATCAGATAAAAGTCTTCAAAGAATTTTTATTGTTTTATTGCTTTATTGATAAGACTAAAAAGGACCATTAGATAATGTAAAGTACAATTCACCAGATACAATAATTCTAATATATATATAGATATAATAATTGTAATTCTAAACCACTCTTATGTATCTAATTATATAGCTTCAAAAATACATAGAATAAGACAGTTAACAAAGTAGGACCAGAGATTTACACATGAACCATCAAAGTGGAAAATTAATACAACTCAGCATTTAATGGGTCATGCAAAAAAAAGTTAGTGTGTGTATATATATATATATATATATATATATATATATATGACTTATAGAGTATTTAACACAACACAATCTAATATACATATATTGAACCTTGTAGCCAGCAATTAGTGAGTCGTATGTTTCTTTGTAGCATTCATGGACTTTTTCAGTAATTGACCACATGTAGTCCATGAAATAAGTCTCCAAGAGATTCTATAGAATTAGCATCAGTGTACATAGTGCATGTTCTTAAACAACAGTTTAGAGAAATTAGCAACCAAAACTCTAAAGGTAACTAAACCTAAACCAAAATCATCCCCTTTTAGCCTATCTCTGGTAATAATCATTATTTGCCCTAACAAAAACTCCATGTCAATAGAGAGTCTATATCCTTCCAAACTCTATATTGATACAGAATTTTTTCAAAAGCAAAAAACAGGATCGTTCTTTTGATTACATCATTCTGTTTTTTTTTTTTTAACTCAGGCTATCACAGATATGTTTTCATGACAGCACATGCAGGTGTCCTTCCATAATAGATGACTGTGATAAAATCTTCCATCTAAAACAAAAGCTTCGCACAAGAGGTACATGACCTTGGGTCACCTCACTTTGCTCCTGGTGATCTATTATCTAACATCCTGTTCTTCCAGAATTCAACTAAGAAAGACTCAAGACTGTCAGTGGATAGCCAAAAATACAGGTCTTAAAGCTGTGATGTGCTTTATTCATGGAAAAAATAATAATTGGCAGTCTCGGTGAGAGTTTTTTGCCTTTGATGAGACTTGATTTTAGCACAGCTCAGAATTTCATCTCCAACAACTGTAAATCAGAAAGAGAAGGGAGCCACTGGGGTGGGCATAACAAGTTAGTGACAACCGGGTCTGGGAATAGGATAAACACACAAAACAGTGAAAAGGGTACTCTATCAGAAACCATAGTGAGCAGTGCAGTGTCACTGTTACAGCTGAACAATTATCTAGAGCCCAATAGAGAAAAAGACCATGTTAGTCATGAAAAAAACTAACATCTGTATTACCTAGTCAAGTTAGGAGGACAGGGACAGTTATGTAGATAATTTTAGAAAACAAAAAATACATATAAGCAGTAAAGTTGGTTTGATGCAGTAAGTCACCTCGTTGTTCGGGATTCAATGATCAGAAATGTATTGAATGTGCTCTGCACTGTAGCAAGAGCCTTCACCAGCCTGGACCTCCCTGATGCTTCTCTATTGGGGCGCAGCTGGCTGCTTCCTGCCCTCACTCAGCAAATGTTTCTTGAGTACTTGCCATCTCTAACAGGGCTTGCCAGGTGTTGTCAGGGCTGATGGAGGGCAGTTAAAGAAAGCTTTGGCCATGGACCTTTCCCTGAGGTTCACCATCCAGGATAGTTGAAGATGTGCACCAGTACCAGCTGGTTGGAAAGGGGTGACTGCCCCAGAATGGGACAGAGAATGCTATGGTAGTACAAACTAAAGTGTCCTTTGAATAGGATTGATGCTCTCAGGTGTCCTTGAGAATATCAGACAGCCATGAACCAAGAGCTCACGTTAAAGAGAGAACAGACATGTTAGTAACACTGTTTGAGAACATACTGTGTACAGATAAGGTCAGAAGGGCAGATAACATCCTCATTTAGGAAACTCTAAGTGCCAGCCCAAGAGATTTTTAAAGCGTTTTCTACAAGAGAATGACTATTTAAATGCTAGAGAACATGGGGGTCTTTAATGCAGTACTCACAGTTGATTTAAATTTTTTCTGCTTCGGTGGAAGTCTTGTTGGTTATTTTCAGCATTTGGTCCCATAATGTTCATTGTTCTCCTGCAGAAAGAACTTGAGAATCATTAGGAGCCGTTGCATTGGGATTACGTAAGGAATGTCTTGCTTCCCGAGTCTAAATCGGATTGAAGAGTTAAAAAAGCACAAGAACACAAGGATCTCAAATTATCCATGGCATAAAATATTTAATTTCTTATGAATAAGAGGATTTTACTAAAATTATTTTTCTGCCCTTGAGGGCTCTCAGGAAAGCATTTTAATGAAGAGTACTGATTTTAGAAGCTTTTAAAATTTTTATAGTAGAAATCGTCTGGGAAGGCACATGGAATAGATCCACGGGTAGCAAATATTGAAACCTGGATGCCCATTGGCGACCCTCAGAGGTAAGGAGGGGAAGCCTGAGTGTGGGGCTGGAAGCAAGAGACCTGGATGCTCACTCTTGGCTGCCGACGATTAGTTCAGCCACCTTGGACATTTCCAGGCTTTGGTTTCTCTAGCTGCTAAATGAAAGGGTTGGCCTTTGGATGGAACTGGAGGGATTCAAAGATCCATTTGTCAGTTCCTAAGTACAGGGAAAGGAGATGGTGAATATGCAGGGAAAAAACTTCAGAGAGAAGAAATGTAAGTTTTAGTAAACTAGCATATTGCAGTTTTCTTACTCTAAACTGAAACAAGAGTTTTGTTTTTTTTTTCCTAGTCTAAGTGCTTCTGCATCTTACGGGTTGCATCTTGTGTGTAGTAAGTTGTCCTGTTGATTGCCATGAAAATCGGGAGACTGTGTTGCTTCTTCATTTTCTGCACAGCCCTGTGTTCCCCTTTGTCTTGTGACTTTTGTAATCATTAGACCCTGTGGAACCAAGGCACCTTCCTATTTATCCATGACACACATATGTGGTAGTAACTTGGAGGTATTTAATACAGTAATAAGAGTCGTTTTAAAATTTGTTTTCTTATGGGCACCTTAGTGGCTTAGTGGTTAAACGTCTACCTTTGGCTCAGGTCATAATCCTGGGGTCCTGGGATCGAGTGCTCCCCATGGGGACCCTGCTTCTCCCTCTGCCTATGTCTCTGCTTCTCTCCTTCTCTCTGTGTCTCGAATGAATGAATGAATGAATGAATGAATGAATAAATAAATAAATAAATAAATAAAAGTTGTTTTCTCTTTCAGTGCGTAAGTCCCGTAGGCTCTTTCTAGTGTTTTGGCACATAATCTTCATTATTCACATATGGAAAGAATTCTGGAATCATGCTGCTTCATTAGGATTATATAAGGAACATCTTTCTTCTAGAGTCAAAGTCAAACTAAAGAGTTTTAAAAAGTACAAGAACACAAGAATCACACATTGGCAGATGCCTAAAATACATAGTATCTTACGCATTAAATAATTTGTCCTTTTACCCTGGGGAAAGGGGTTGTAATAATTTTAGTTAAGTTGATAGGATTTGGATTATGAAAGAAAACTAATATAAAATCCACATTTCCTTTTAATTCATAAATTTTGTTAAATTTCTTGAAGTGGAGACTCACATAAGCAATCAACAAATTACAACATACCACCACGGGAAACAATAAAAACCTATAAGTAAAAGCATGGGCATTAATATCCTAGGTAATAAATTTATCTTACTCTCTGGCTATATGACAAAAATACCACTGTGCTACCTTTTATCTATCTGGTGTTTATATTCCTATTTAAAGCAATTAACTTCCCTAGCGTTTAGGATTTGGACTTTGTGTAATTCATTATACAAACATTTATTGGGTTCCTTCTGGGAACCAAGTACTGAGCCAGTCAGTGGGATTTTAGAGACAGTCCCCACTTGGGTTCTTAGTGACCAATGGAAAAGACAAATAAATAACAATATTTAAATTACATTTTGACATAAATGCTGTGATGCCTGTATGGACTTGTGCCTAAGGGAGGTAGGAAGTATCTCTCAGATTGTGAAGTTAACTAAGGACATTTATTTATTTTTTTTTTTTTAAAGATTTTTAATTTATTTATTCATGAGAGAGAGAGAGAGAGAGAGGCAGAGACACAGGCAGAGGGAGAAGCAGGCTCCATGCACCGGGAGCCTGACGTGGGATTCGATCCCGGGTCTCCAGGATCGCGCCCTGGGCCAAAGGCAGGCGCTAAACCGCTGCGCCACCCAGGGATCCCAAACTAAGGACATTTAGAAGCCAAGGACAAGAGCAGCAGAGCTCGGTAGGTAGCTGGTGATAGGAAAAAATGCCAGGCATAGTAGGACTGGGACCAAATTGCAAATGGCCTTGGACATCATGCTATGGGGATAGGACTTTGCTTCCTAAAAGAGGAAACCATCCAAGGTTGTGAGGCAAAATGGCATGGTCAGATTTGCATTTTAGAGACCTCTAACCCAGGGATCAGGGAGGAAGGGGATGCCAAGAGATAGACTAGAGAAAGGAGACTGTTGGAATTGACTCAGCCTTTGTCATCTCAGTCCTAGAAGAAGAGAGACAGTGGATAAAGGGATTCTTTCACTTATTCACTAACTAAAAATCCATTTTTTTTTTTAAGTATCTGCTGTGCCACAGCCACAGAACAAAGTGGCACTGGGCATAAAGTGGCACTGGGCATGCACAGCGTACACCTCCTAAGGAGCATTGGTGTTACGGGTGCCGTGGGACTGGTTACAGGTACCACAGGACCAGATAGAGGGGGACACCCGGCCCACCCTTAGGAAGAGGAGGAGGAGAGGGGAGAGATGTTAAGAAATCTTTGGAGATAGGATGTGAAGGCCTGAAGTGAGGTATTCAGGGAGGCTTAAGGTAATAGATGAAAGGAGAGCGCAGAAGCCCTGAGATGTGGGAATAGCATAGACCCTGTGGCACTGAAATTACTTCCACTGGAGCTCACAATGCACATGTCAGACCAGCAAGATTTAAGACTGGAGAGGCCAGCAGAAGCCAGGCCCTGAGGAAATGGTTCCTAAAATGCCTGGGTGGCTGAGTGGTTGAGCATCTGCCTATGGCTCAGGTTGTGATCCCAGGGGCCTAGGATCAAGTCCCACATCAAGCTTCCCATGGGGAGCCTGCTTCTCCCTCTGCCCTGCTTATGTCTCTGTATCTCTCTGTGTGTCTCTCATGAATAAATAAATAAAAACTTTCAAAGAAAGGGCTCCTAATTTAGGAACATTTGAAAGTGGATGTCCTCCCAGCACGATAGGCCCTTGATTGTCAGGATGTGGCATAGTTAAAGGTGACCCCAGCTTGTGCGATGTGGCACAGCTTGCTCTCTGGAGGTGAGGAACGTGGAGGGAGGACTGCCGTGTGTTGCATAAATGGTACCGATTGGAAACAGAGTAGCACTTGTATGTCTGGACGCAGCACTGACCCGCAGAGCTGACCTGGGCCTATGTGTACCCCAGATGTGGTGGTGAGCACTGCACTTGTCTCTCCTCGAGTCAGAGAATTAGGGTACAGAGCCGGGGAAGCCCTCTGCGCGTTTTGGCCAACCCCCTCTCTGCCCCAAATGAATTTCCTTTTAGCATCCTCTACTGCACTGAGTACATTGGCTTGAACAGTACAGGACTTTCTTTCTTTCTTTCTTTCTTTCTTTCTTTCTTTCTTTCTTTCTTTCTTTCTTTCTTTCTTTTCTTTCTTTTCTTTCCTTATTTATTTGAGAGAGAGAGAGAGAGAGGAGAGAGACAGAGCACAAGCAGTGGGAGAGGAAGAGGAGGAGGGACAAGCAGATTCCTCTCTGAGTAGGGAACCCAATGTAGGGCTCTATCCCAAGACACTGGGATCATGACCTGAGCTGAAAGCAGATGCTTAACCCAGCGCCTCAGGATCTCATTTTCTATGCATTATGTTCCCTTCCTAAGCGAGCACAAGGCCACTAGAGGTCCCTCCTGGTCATTCTCAGAAAGCAAAGTTCAGGTGGTACCTGAGTTGTATATGATGGAAATTGTAATTCTGAATGCAGTAGTAATGTAGCTTATATACCTATATACAGTGTGTTTATGGGTGTGGAAGATACATGCTCTGGACAGTATATAAAGTGACATATGCCAAGTGATTGAAGGTTAAATACCATGTATATTAATAATGCACGTGTATGCATATAAACCGAGAATCAAATCCTCGATAAAATGAAAACAAACATGCCCTACAACATACCTTACCTCCATTTACTAAGCAAAAATGTCTGGCAGTTATTACTGAATTGCTTTAATTTTAGAAGTCCACACTCATAAAGTGTTTAGCTGCTTTCACATCCGTGATAGACTCTAAGAACATGTTATTTTTGAGTAAAATATACAAGAAACAAACATGCTAATTAAAGCAACTGGAGTAAAAGAAAGCCATTGTGGGCTGCATTACTCTTCACACTGCTTTGAAACTATTTCTGTGTGAGCTAAGTAGCTGCGTAAGTAAAATATTCACACCATGGGAACATCAGGTTCAAAATAATTTTGACGCATCAAAAGTCTCAGTAACAAAAGATCACCTCAGCACCTATCCTCGTGATTTCTTTCCCCCTATAATTTGCTATTGATACACATGTCACTGAACAGTTGACAAAATTGACCTGGTACCTATATGAACTGCAGCCCACTTCAGTCATTGTTTGAAGAGGATGCCAAGTGAGCAGAGCTGGAATACTGATAATGAGAGACATACTCTGGTTCAGGATGTTTGATTTGGAAAGCTGCCCACCCAGAAAGCCCCTGACCTACACTAGCTTTTTTGTGGGTCCTTTTTGGCCATCAGCTGTGTCCCTCAGTAAGGGCAGGATCGTGGAAAGTGACAAAAGTAAAGCTGACTGGAAGAACATGGGTGCTTGGCCAGCCTGTGGAGATAAAGATCACTTGAGGTGGATTTCAGATCCAGTAGGCAGGGCTGCCTCACCTCCCCTCCTGGCCTCGGTGCCACTGAGTACCATCAGCCCATGAATTCTGAGGTCATTGGATGTTGGAATGAATGGATACACACACATTAATCAAAATTCAACTTATTTCTTTAAAATACTTCTTTACCTAAGAAGCATAACAACAAAAAATTAAGCCAAGGAGAATGACCACGGAGCATAGAAGATTGTGTCAGATGTAGCTATTAGTTTCACGTCCTGAAAGTCAGGGAATGAATTAGACTCCTTTTTCTCATTTCACGTTGGCAGAGAGAAGGTTTAGAGCAAATGCTATGGCTGAATTAAAATGAACTGTGCTATTAAGGCATGATTATGTGTGTTCTGTGGCTCTCCTGTTCCCACTTGGCCGTCTGTTCCTCACTGTCTAGTGTGGTAGCCAGTCACCCCATATGGCTATTCAATTTTCATTTTAAATTGGTCAAAATGAAATAAAGCTGAAAACTCAGTTTCTCATTTGTCCTGGCCACCTTTCAGTGTTCGGTAGGCACGTATGGCTGGTGGCTGCTGAAGTGGATAGCATCGATACGGAACATTTTCAGAATTTTTGCAGAAAGCCCTTTGGGACAGAGCTGGCAAGTAGTTGATACTTCCCCTTCTAATGGGTAATGTTTGCAGTCAGACACTTGTAGGCTGCCCCAAAGCCTATGTAGAGCAGACTCAAATGCTTTATCCCCCGGGGCACCCCTGTGGTTGCCAAGCTGTGCGTGTAGCAATTCTTATTGGCGCGATGGAGAAGAAAGTGAGTACTGATTGATTGACTTTTACCTGCAGAGCCAGGCCTCTGCCACCTAAATATACCATACAGAAAACTCTATGTTTTAGGTCGAGCTCTTACATCTGGGCTAGGGGTTTGGTGGCTGTTAGTCTGATTTGGTCATTTGAGTGGAAGGAAACACTTCTGGCTTGGTAAGGTTCATATTTGGTTAGTACAGCTGAAGAATAGAGTTTAAGAAGATCGTATCACTGCTGGGTGGTTGTACTAAAGAGGTGGTGGACACATATTGCACAATCCAGCTTAAGCTCCTGGGTTTATTGGATTGTTGTAATTCTGCCCCTGATGGCTTTTGGTACCCAGCAAACAGTCCCAGCATGGAGGTCTTCATCCATTCAGGCTTCTTTGTGTGCTATTTCTTTTTATGGATTTCTGAATTCTCTGGGTTAAACAAAGAAAGTCAATCTCACCAATTTGGCAAGCTAAAATTTTGATTCTTTGGTGGTATTGGTGGTAGGGATATCTGCTGTCTTTGGCATCAGCAACTATTTTTCCATTGTATTTGGGTGAGCTCAGAACGTAGCCTACTTTCCTAAGTGTGCCCTCTCCCCGCCTGGCTTCCAAATACAGTGGCCATTCAGCCAGGAGCTGTTTTTTTGGATTGCCATTTTAAATATTTCAAATACAAAAAATTGAAGGCTAATGAAAGCATGTTGAATGGGCTTTTTTGGCCTTCTCATTTTTCTTTTTTGGGCGTAGTTGGCAACATTCGTAGGAACTAGTGACAGCGACGTGATCTATTTCATGCTCAAAAATGAGATTGATTTTTTAATTTTTGTAAGTTCATAAGTAGGCCGGCTACAGTTGAAGATAGTTCATGCAGTGATTTCTCCACTCACCGGTCTGCATTTAGCCAGAGTTTTATGCGCAGTCATTGCCACAATTTCTTTTCTCGTTGTCGGTACTCTGAACCTCCTCTTGTGTCCTGCTATGGTTCGCTCCTTCTCTTCTTTCACTTCTGCCTGTATGAAAATATCTTTCTGGGTTTCATAAATATACTGTTCCAGGTACAAACCTTTAGGCGCTTGATGCAGCAGGGGCTTGAGAGACCCTCTATGGCGGTGGGTTGGGTGGGACGAGGCCCTGTGACCCACATGTGCTCCTCTTGCATGAACCTGGACCTGTGTTTTCATTCAGTTCCTGATGTTTTGGCACTGCAGACTGTATTTTAGCTGCCCATGCTGAAGCAAGCAAGGTGCAATTAGGAGGCCCTCCCAGAGACAGAACATGAGAGACTCCTAACTCTGGGAAACGAACTAGGGGTGGTGGATGGGGAGGAGGGGGGGTGGGGGTGACTGGGTGATGGGCACTGAGGGGGGCACTTGATGGGATGAGCACTGGGTGTTATTCTATATGTTGGCAAATTGAACACCAATAAAAAATAAGTTTATACAAAATAAAAAATAAATATGACCCATTTTATAATAAAAAGTTTTAAAATACAAAAAAAAAAAAAAAAAAAAAAAAAAAAAAGGAGGCTCTCCCAGTCCCAGACTAATTTTTACAACTGAAGCGGGAAAATGTAACAGGAAAACCTTGCACATTACCTTCTCAGAAAATCCGTGATTTTTTCTGTCCTTCTCTCCTGCCATGCCAGAGTCACCTTCAGCTCCACTCTATCTCTGTTTGGTGGCTCAGTGTTCTGACTCTTTGCTTCTCTCTCAGGGGGGAAAAAAAAAAAAGAATGACTTTGAGGAATATTTGCTTCCCTCGAAGCCTAGCCTAGAACCGTGAAGCGCTGGAGGCTCACATGCCTTGTCATCACCTGTTCTAAGTAGGAACTTTCATTCGCTTGGATTTTGAAAATTCAGGATTTAGAACCAATGCGTGATCATTGCCTCCCTGCCGGTGGCGCATGTCGGAGTAGACTGATCGGGATCCCTGGGCCCTATCCTTTTTCAGTTGCCTGAAAGCCCTCGACAGCCCTGCCGAAAATTTCTCAGGAGTCCCTGGGAGATGCCAGGTCCAGAAACGGGCCTTCCTGCTCCCTGGGCCCCCTGAGGGTGGAGCGCGGTGCTGTGGCAGGAGGAAGGCGGCCGGGAGGCTGGGGAAGAGAAGGGCCGAGGAAGGAAGGCCGTCGGCTGGTTCTTTTAATCCTCGTGTCCTCCCCTGGGCTTCCGGCCAAGCATCCCCCCTTCTGCCCGCTCTCCGTGTATTTTGCGCACTGATGTCCTCTGCCCGGTGGCGCTGAGACGGCTCCTGACTTAGCTTCCTTTCTTGCCCACCCTCCTCCAGTCTTCTTCCCGCTCTGGGCAGCCCGCAGGGGTGCTGGTCCCCTGTGCCGGGAGGGGGCAAAACCAAGGCTGCCCTGCGCAGGACGGCGCGCTCGCCAGGGCGGTGGCCCCTGTCGCTGGAGGCCCGCCGCGTGGCCACTCAGGCAGTGTTTCTGGACCCATCAGGCCGCCTTTGGAGAGCATGTCCTTGTCCCCGAGGCTCTAAGCCACAGGGTGGTAGATGGCAGGATCCTCGTGTTTGGAGGAGGGGACGGCTGGGTCACAGAGACTCGAGGCTCTGGGTCGCACAGCGCTAACAAGTGGGGCATCAGCCCCGAGTGCACAGCTGTCCTTCCTTCCGTGACCCCATCTCGGGGTGGTAAACAAGACCCCAAGTTCTGTATCCTCAAATGTGGGTTCAATTGCAACATGGACAAGTTTAAAAAAAAAAAACCACAGGTGTTGGTTACTTGCTTTTTTGTTTTTTTTGTTTGTTTGTTTGTTTTTCTTTTCTTACAGACTTAGGAGATAAAGTCTGGTCTTTGCTCTAGAGATTCTCAGGTTGGGGGGTGAAGTGTAAAGATCAGCTGTGAGCTTAGATTACTTACATTGGATCTGGATGGAGTCTGTGTCTAGACAGACAAACATACATTCTCTCTCTCTTTCTCCTTGTTTCCTCCCCCTCCAACATACCCACCCTGCCTCAAGAGATGTCCCTAAGGTTCTTGGTAATACCCAAGGGCTACCAGGTGTAGGAGTGGCCTGGGACTGTCTGTATCACCTGTGACTGCTGTGTCTCATGTGGAACAATGCCCATGAGATGGGGCTTCCATGGATGCCCTGCTTCCAGGATGGCCAGGGCAGGGGCTTTGACTTGAAGGTATTCCCAGGAAAGCCCCTTACAACACCCCTCATTCTGGCACTGATGTGGCCAAACTCAGCTGGACAGTCTTGAGGATAAACTGGTGTGGCACTGCCACCTAGTGACTGCCCTTCCCACCAATCTTCTCAGCCTCCCAGAAGGAAGGTGAATCTGTCTGCAGACTGCTGGGCCCATGGAAGATCATGCCAGGACTTCTAAAACTAGGGCCTTTTGGGCCAGTGTAGACAAGCTCTAGCTGCCATTGGCAGAGCCTGACATATGTCAGACATGAACTAGATTAAGTGGTATTTGGAAAATTGACTTTCTGGTAGGGGATTCTTTGGGTCTGATCCCGCATGGCTCCATCTCTGCAGGGCCTCTACCTGCCCCTTGGCGGGGAGCTCACAGTGTGTGAGGTGCCTGGCCCAGAGCAGGAGCTGGAGGAATGAAAGGTGCTTTGGAAAATTTAAATACCTAAGGGTCAGGAAATTAATAAAGAAACCAAGAGGGAAAAGAAACTCGGTCAGGGATGCTAGCCTTGGTTATAACATTGTTCGGGAACTGGATGTTTCTTGGATTGCCTGGGGAGCAGCAGGGGCTTGAGAATATAATTTGTGCCAAATTCCAAGGTTTTCTAGTTTGGCCGCTCTCCAGACGTGTTGACATGCAGCCAGCTCCAGATTTTCTGACGGCTGTTGAAGAACCCCAGCAGAAGCTCTAGACCAGTGGTTCTCACTGTGGATAGGGGCCCTTTTGGAAAAGGGTGTTTGTTTATCACTGGGTGCAACCAGGGATGCTCTGTATTCTGACGTGCCTGGGACAGTCCCATCCAACAAAGGATCTGTGTCCCCCTTGACCTTGAACCAACCTTGAACCGCTAGACATTCTATATACTAAAACCCTGTTTATAATTTTTATAGTTTAGACCTAAATCCACTTTAAATATGAACAAAATATTTTTGTTCAATTGTAATATATATTTCATTTTTAGAAAAGGTATTTATGACCTGAATTATGATAATATAATTTATACCCTATTTATAATGTGTAAATGGAGGGAGTGTTGTCATTTGCTATACTTGGGGTTTGGACAGAAGTTTTTCACATTTCAGAAAAATCACATCAGCTCTGACCATGCCCCTGTAGCTTTTGAATTGCCAGAACAGTTCACTTTCATTGGACTGAGCTGCATTCAAGTGCTTTTACAAAAAAGGTGCAAACTGACTGCTCCTGTGTCTTCTAAGTTAGTCTAAATACCCAAGTATTTAGATATTGAAATACATACTTTATTGTAAAGTATTCCTATTTTGCTTCTCTGTATTGAAGTTAGGGTGTTAAGCTGATTTTTGTTCTATAAGTCCTATGTATGGATAAGGTATACTATTTGAATTCCATTTCAGGATCTTAAAAGAAGGCATCAGGTCTGTTAGGATTGAGAACCATAGGTTAAATGGAGTTCTCTGCTCAGGGAAATCTCTCGTGATGGCCACGCATACCCTAGGGTCTTCCATCATCACTTTTAGAAACCAGACTTGCCACCATGGCTTTCAGACCTAGAAGTTCTCTCCAAAGCTGGCCATATTTCACCAAACCCTTTCACCAAAGAGCCCAAACATTGAGAAGGCTTTTCAACTATGTTTTTAGGGTGTCATAGTGTGATGCCATTGTCTTCCTATAGGTCATGTCCAGTAATTATAGAGAATTGAGACTGGTAACCGGCATTTCCGAACTCACTTATTTTCACATAAATGAAAATGTGTGACTGAATAATTGAGAGACAACATCTTTTCAGGGTAACATAATGTAATTCTTCGAGTTTGAAAATCCATTCTCTTATCCTCTTCTTTTCTTGTAGAGACTTTTAGCTTTATTTCATAGGAAGCTTATGCCCTTAGAACATATCCACTGATGGTCCCTACCCAAAGATTAATCTTCTGTATCCGTATAGTGAATGAAATTCTCATTAGCCAAGGTTAACAGATGAGAAGAAATCAGTCATTTTACAGAACTGTTCCCTCTACACACACACACACACACACACACACAGAGAGAGAGAGAGAGAGAGAGAGAGAGAGAGAGAGAACAGGTGGGCAAGAAGCAAAAGAAAGGGAGAAGTGGAGGAAGGAGGGAAGAAGAGAGAGAAGCATTTAGCCTTTTGACATTTCCAAATTAACAGAAGAGAGGAAAGCATTCTAAATGTGCAAGGGTAAAGGAGCAAAGTGTAATCAAAATAGAAAACTCATTTTAGTGTTTTAAAGTTAATAAAGAATTATACATTTAAGGAAAATCAGAACTGGCTCCTGCCTAAATTAAAGTTGGGCTCTATCTGCCCCTTTTCTTGGGACATGCTGATTAGTAGAAGGAAGTCAATGTATAGGGGCCCCCAATTTGTGTTTTCACAACTCAGTGATAGAAAAACAGGAAAGCAAAGAAGAGAATCACATCCATTGAGGCCGTTCACATTCTTTGGCCTGAAGGAACTTTGTGTAAACCATTTACAGAGTAGTTTTATACATAAGATCAATCTGTTCTCACTTTAGAGCACCCTGGCTTAGAGAGGTACTTAGTAACGTGTTTGGACCTACTGGGTTCTACATTCTAGTTGAATTTAAGATGATAATTTAAGGTGGCAGTACTACATTATTCCATGCTCCTATCGTTACTTTCAATCTGTTATGTACATTGTATCTTGCTTGGCCTTTACCTTTTGTATTCACATCCATCATAGCTTCCACATCATTCTTGGCCATTGGTTTTTCTACCTTCCTATATTTTAGGCTTTTCATAAACACTTCTCTTTTTTTGTTCATCGACATGCTCCCTCTTATATGTAGATGTTCTGCATGTTATTGGATGAGGAACCTCTGAGGGAAAGCTCATAGATTGTTCTCAGCCTTGATAACATTATAATCACCTGGGAGCTCTAAAAAAAAAAAAAAAAATTCCCTGTCATGGGATACCAGGCTTTTGCACAGTTATTTTTAAATATTTTGCAGGTGATTCTAATACAGATACAGGTGACCACCTGTGACATGGACCGGTGGCAGATCAGAGATACAGGTCACCCCTCCTTTCTGAGCTGTTGTCACTCAGTACTTTTCTCCTTTGAACCTCGGTTTGTGCCTTCATTGGACTTCTTTTTGTGCTTCTAGATTTTTATTAATTGAATCATTTATTTTATCTGCTTTTACTTTAAATCCAAATTATATGAACGAAGTTGGGATTTGGAGAGAGATCATTTATCATCCTGCTCTCACTTCTCTGTGTCTTCAGCTGGTAGACATCAAAATACCAGCTGCATTACTGACATAAAGCAGATCTGGGTCCTACCACTTGACCCAAAGCCCCATGGGCTGCTGAGTATTCCGGTGATTTACTACTGAAGTCAATGGAGTTGTAGGTACGCCTCATAATCTGGGAGAGTCACCCCTGCCTGGGGAACTGACCACATAGAGAGCCAGAGATGCCTGCTCTGTGGGCAAGCAGAGCAGACAGTGGGGCTGAGCTGCGCCTCTTCAGTTCCTTCTCCCAAATTGTTTATCCCTCTCCTCTATAAATCCAGGAGAAATAGATTGTGTCCCCTCTCCCAATTCACACACAAAACTTAAACAATTAAATCCTGTTAGAGGCAACCATTGTTAAGCTGTGATCCGTTCCCCCCCGCCCCATTTGAAACTCTTTAAGATCTCCTTATTCCTAGTACTTAAAAGGTTTTTTTTTGTTGTTTTTTTTTATTTTTGTTTTTGTTTTTGTTTTTAATGAGACATGCACAGAGAGAGAGAGAGAGAGAGGCAGAGACAGAAGCAGGCTCCATGCAATGAGCCTGATGTGGGACTCAATCTCCAGTCTCCAGAATCACGCCCTGGGCTGAAGGTGGTGCTAAATCGCTGAGCCACCCGGGCTGCCCATAATACTTAAAAACTTAATGCAACCACCTCCACTCCCAATAGCATGGGTCTTTTCTTATTCTGTGTGCAGATACTAACTAGAACCTTAGAGATGCCTGCCCTCGAGTTTTCCTGGAAAACCAAAGAAATAAAAGAATATTTGCATTTCTTTCCCTCCACTTTCTGTGTTGCTCTGGAAATTCAGTTGTTAGGCCCTCTGTGTTGATTCTCTGAGAATTTATCTTTTTCCTTCTTTTACCCTTGTCTTTTCGATCTACTTTCTGGGAGATTTCTGCTAATTTATATTCTTCTTATATTATGATTATTCATTTCCTCCCTCCTTCCATCCCTTCCTTCTTGCCTTTCTTCCTTTTTTATTTTCTTTGCTCCTCCTCTTTTTTGTCTGTATCTTTTCTACAGAGAATATACTGCAAATGTGTGTCAATTATTTGCAGATCTTTCACTTTCAGGAATGGAAATTGGAAGCTCTTTGTGAGGAGAGGAGCTCATTGTGTGGTGAAACTTCCTGTAGGATGGACAAGTAGAAAGCTGCATTTTTCATTAGGGAATCCTTGATGTTTATACATGAATCTCTTTTCTTCACTGAAACTGTTCTGTTTCTCCAAAGGAAAATATTCTTTCTCTGTAATAGTGTGTTCTATTATTGAATTGTATTATAGGGTCGGGGATACAGAGTGAAGAAAGGAAACTAGAGGTGCTGTTGTTCAGTTTGGAAACTTGAATTCAATCCCCATGTTTTCAAGCCCCAAACATCTTTCCTGATCTTCACTGGACCCTGGGTCAGAATCTCCAGTCTATCCCCAGAGAATAAACTCCTGTCTCCTGTTAGTTGTCTGGTAGTACCAGACAGGGACAGGCACCTGGGCATCTATTGTTCAATGTATTTAGACATCATCAGCTGTCTGTTTTCAACTTTGGATCTTACCCACTCTGCATGATAACAGGTTTCTCCAAATTGTGAACCATCCTTGGGTTCTCTGACAATCTGTGCCTTTTAATTGGAGGTATTTAGGCCATTTATATTTAATACAGTTACAGATGTGCTTGGATAAATCTGTCCTCTGGCTGTTTCTTTTCTGTTTGTTCCCATATGTTCTCCATATTCTATCCTTACTGTGTTATCAGTTATTACTCTCTGAGGTATTATTTTAATGGTTCCTTGAGGGTTCCAGCATACCTATACACTTTGGTACACTGTAACTCAATTATATTCTCTTCACTTGACATTATACCACTTACTACAACCTATCTTCAAGTGATACTGAACCATTTTGCAAATAATACTTCAGTTTCTCCAGCATTGGGGTCTTACATCCAAGTACTGATCAGTCCTCAGCTGAATAATTGAGGAGACCTTTGTGCAGACCTCTGGATCTCCCTCTGTGCAGATTTATGCTCTCTGGATTTTGGTCCTGTGAACTGCTAGCCTCCCTGGATTTCCAGCTCTGTCCCTGAACTTGGGGAGACCTTTGGGCTTGCCCAGTTTCCCTCCCTGAGCTGCATCCTGGGGATTTTTTTCAGGTAGTAAGCCAGCGCAACTGTATTACCACTTTGGTACTTTACTGTCTCTCAGGGATCATTGTCCTTTATTAGTTGATGATCTATGTCTTGTTAACTGTTGTTTCAAATACTTTGTCTGGTTTTGTAGTTGTTTCAGGAGGCAGTATAGATGCAGTCCCTTGTTAGTCTTTCTTGGCTGGAAACAGAATTGCCCGTGTTCTTTGGTTTATATAAAAATATGTTATTTTTCATCCTCTGATTTTTCCCTTCCTTTCTTTTTGTTTTTGAGGAGTTATACCTTACTCTTGTGGAGTTATTGCCTTACTTTCCTTTTAGTGGTATCTTCAGAGAGAAAGATGAATTCACAGGAGAGAACTGATGGTGGATTAATCACATGCATTTAAATTTTCATAATGTTTTTTACTCCACTACCAAGGCTAGCATTTGAGATCAGAGCTGACAACTGAGATGAGATCTTTTTGCCATTTGTAGTATTAATGGTATGTTTAATAGAAAAAGATTAATGAACATCGTTTGTCACTCTTAAACTCCATTGTTGAATTATTTTTATAAGTGAAAAAAATACCTTATAAGTTGCACACAGATCTTGGAAGAGAATGTGACAAATCTGATTCATGTTGATTGATGGGCAAGACCCATTTTCGTCCCCTTTTTGTATCCCTGTGTATCTGATCCTGAAGGCCTAGCATATGGCCACAAAGGCATGTCAATTTGAGGACAAATGTTTCCTATTGCCACGGTAATTAATTCAATAAAGACATAATTTTTGTCCTCAAATTCTTCATCATTAAGATTCTAGGGGCACGTTAGATGAGCAAATTATACACTACATGTCTTATAGCCAAGGTTAACATTGGTTGAGAGTGTTAGAGGTCTCAGCAAGAGACTTCTGCAGAGAGAGGAGCAGCCTGGAGTACCATGTTACCCAAAAAACTCTGTGGAGTCTGGAAAAGGAGACAGATGACAAGATTCTCAAAGTATAAATCAAGGCTAGGATGGGGTGAGTTTGTTTCCAGGAAGAAGAAAACACATCTGCCAACAAAACCATGAAAGAGGATGGCAATAAGTGCCAGCCATTCCTGTGGCCAAAGCTCCTATTGTTTGTGGAAAGGTACTGGGGGGAGGGTAGTTAGGGGCATAGGGCAGGGTCTGCCTCGTTTAGGGAAGAAGTTCCTAATGCCCTTGGAAAGATTACCCTGGCAAATTTAAACAAATATTATAGAAAACTGCCATATTTAAGAAAAAGTGGTAGGCCCACAGTCAACAATGAAAAAAATGAATGGAAACTTAAGAAAAGGAATATTTTGCTTCTTTTCAAACCTCAAAGCTGATCTCACAACCTTTATGTCTATGAAGTGTGCACTGCAGTAAAACAATGCAGTAAGTCTTCTTTCTAAACCTCAGAGTTCTTATTTTAAAACCCTGAGATCATCAGGCCTTCCATGCTCTAATTTTAATCTTATTTGTCCTATTTTTACTTAACTAAGTATTCATATTGATCAGAAGTTGGACTTTGAAGAAGCTTGCAATTGCCTGAGTTAAGTTTGTGAAGTAAACATCTGTAAAAATGTCTTGAAATTTTTCTTTAGCGTTTAAGTTATGCATAATAATCACTCACAGTGGTGTGAATCTGGCATAATGCCAAACCTGGCAGTGTTCTAAGCGATAATATCATCCTGCCGATAAGTTTAATATTTGAGTTGCCAGGAAAGAAATCTTGATTATTCAAATAGTGTCTGATGCAGCTCCCTAATTATCTCCCTCTTGACTGTTCACAACTAAGTATGTCTGAATGTAACATAAACATTAGTCTGAGATGTTATTTTTCCATTCTAAGCTACTTTCAGGCAGGTTTATTATTTCATAAGCCAAAAAAAAAAAAAAAAAAAAAAAAAGGATGATTTACCATGGAGTCCCAAACCCCTAAAATACCAATTCTTAGAAAGTTTATTTCTAAGTAGGCCCTCTGCTATAGGATGACAGTGTCTGGCCCCAAAGAATGTGCATAGGGTGTAATAAATATTGACAGAATGGCATCATGCTTGAGAGTCTTTGCAAAGAGACAGATGAGAATGGGAGAAATTTGTGTATTTACAACTTGTGTATTAAAGCCAGCAACTAAAGAGGCATTGGCTTGCCTCAGTGTTCTAGTGAATGCTTTTTAGTGCAATTTTCAAAATTGTTTACTTCTCCAAACTTTGGAAACCAAGTCAAAAGTGTTTCAGAGGGAACGGATTGGGAAGATTTCCACACCCATGCTAGAACTGAGATTTGGACACCAGCCATGAAGGTTCCCCTTAGAGACCCTTTGCTTACAGTTTTAAATCTCAAACTCTTCTTCGTAGTCTCTTGTGCCTTTCAGATGTGTTCTGCTCACTCTGCTCACCCCAATAACTTGAGGGTTTTGCTGGGACATGACCACATTTTTCTGAGCTACTGAGGATACTTTGTGGATATAGAGAGGGTAAAGACAGGAGGTATTTCAGCCAAAAGGGTTACCAAGGTCTCCAAGTAGTAATGGAAAATGAGACAATGCAAGTCAAGGCTTGAACATCACAAATATTTTATATACATCAATGAAATAGTGTCTTCAGCTCTTAAATGTGTCCGATCTTTCTGGAGATCATCCTTGGTGAAGAAGCTTTGTATTACAATTAAAATTTGAGTAGGGAATGGATGCTCTTGCTTTCTCTCTATTGGGTAATGCATTCCCTGTTTTAGGCAATTTGCTTGATGAAGGATACTCAATAGAGAGCCCCGGTATCATGAAAGAGTTATAAGCTAAAGCTTCTGAGGGTCTTATTTAAAATAAATACCACATTCTCCCACAGAAGTCTTATTACTGAGGCACAGCATGCCCCCAAAGCAGTTCACAGAGCCTTTCAGCCCATGTTGTAACTCAGGTGTGCCACGGATCACATCACCCTGTGCACAGGGTACTTAACAAAGTTTCCCAGGTAAATGCGCTCTTCTGTCTTCCCGGAAAGTGAGGAATGCATTTTGACCTCCCTCTGCCTGGCCATTCTGGGAAGAAGGGACCCCACAGCTGGGTCGGTGACATTTCACTGGGGGAAAACAGTGAGGGTTTCTGCCCTCCGAACACCAGTGGCTCACAGGATGCCCTTGAGTAAGCTGTGTGTGTGTGTGTGTGTGTGTGTGCGCACCCATGTGCGCACGCGTGTGCGAGTGCAAGGTAGGAGATTTTTAGCACGCTTTGGAGAGCAAGGCATGAGGACAGGAAAACCCTCTCCAGTGGTGTCTGGCAGCTGGGAAGGAAGGCAGTCCTTAGGAGAAGGGCAAAGAGCCGAGAATGCCTCTGGTGACCAGTCTGGGGTCTGACTGCCACAGAGACCAGAGGAGGGCCACTCTGCCTCAATGACATAGAACATGCATCCAGGGCAAGTTCTTCCAGGTACCAACTTACGTGGCCTCAGTGTTGTATGCATGGTGGACAACAGTGTTCCCATGATGGGCCAGGGTCACTGCTGATTTAAACTAAACATCATAGAGTATCTGTTTCTGATATTAAAACCCTCCTCCTCACCACAAATATCTTGATAGCACCAAGACCAATTAGGATAAATGTACCCCTCTCTCCCTCTCTCTGACTACAAGCTTCCTGTGTGTAAGTGTGAGGCTGTAAGTTCTATTAATCTCGGGTTCTGGGCAGGGACTATGCAATCATTGGCACATTTTGTGTCTTTAAGGAAGACAGCGCGTACCTCCAGGTCAACAGTTGCAGTATTGACCGGTGATGGAGGAAGATGCAGGATGCTGAGGGAGTGTGGGGGAGGGTCTTGGATAAGAGCAGATGGAAGACGCTCCCCCCCCTGCATTTAAGTGGAAGGCTGACTAGGGGTTGGACCATCATGGAAATAAAGGTAGAATAGGACAGTCTAAGCAGAGGGAGTCTCAGGGTTGCAGCTACTGTGAGGGTGCGTGGAGAGATTGTGGGTTGCAGATTGCATGCAGTACTGCGTAGCATCCCCTAAGTTAGGCACACGGGTGGGCATCAAGGAATGATGAGCCATGAGCAAGGTCTGGGCAGAGTTTAGAGACAAATGTGCATTTATCAGTTTACACCAGTGAGAGAAGCAGTTGTCGTATTTTATGGTTTCTCTTTCAGACTTTTTCACGTTGAGAAACTTTCTGATGTCCATCATACTGCTTGGGTAGAACCTCAATTGTATTTACACATAAGACTGAGGTTTGGAAACCTCCACATAGGGATGTGAGCGCCTGCCTTCAGCCCAGGGCGTGATCCAGGAGTCCCGGGATCGAGTCCTGCATCAGGCTCCCTGCATGGAGCCTACTTTTCCCTCTGCCTGTGTCTCTGCCTCTTTCTATGTGTCTCTTATGAATAAATAAATAAAATCTTTAAAAAGAAAGAGGAAAAAAAGGAAGGAAGGAAGGAGGGAAGGAAGGAAGGAAGGAAGGAAGGAAGGAAGGAAGGAAGGAAGGAAGGAAGGAAGGAAGGAAGGAAGGAGGGAGGGAGGGAAAGAAAACCTCCACACAGATCAGTTTATAGAAACTACTTAGTGAAATCTCTGGTCTGCATCCAACTGCCCTTGGCAGCCCTACTGTAGATTAATTATAAAGGCCTGGCACTCTGTTTGCTGTTTTTCAGGTACCATGATCAACAGGATGTTACTAGCAACTTCCTTGGAGCAATGTGGTTGATATCAATAACTTTTCTCTCCATTGGTTATGGTGACATGGTACCTAACACATACTGTGGGAAAGGAGTCTGTTTGCTTACTGGAATTATGGTAAGTCTCTTTATTTTGTTTCTTTTACTCATACTCTTAGATCATGAAGGCATTCCATGTGATCATAAGCTTTTGGTTGCCCGACAGCAAGCAGCGAAGCATGAATAATCAGGTCTAGGTTGGGAGAAAACATCACTGATTTTCATCTTCGTTCTTACCGTGCTGCAGCTCCATTAACCATGCAGTGCTGCTGGGTTGCTCTTTGTGGAAGATGTACTAATTTTGGTGAGCAAATCTGGTCTTGGAGCTTCAGCTCTAACCAGGAAGTTCATTTCAAAGGATTCTGCTGTTGTCCTGCTAGCTATGTAAATTTGAGTAGATTTATCTTCTCTGAAACTTACTTCCCAGGGCACCTTGGTGGCTCTGTCAGTTGAGTACCTGCCTTCATCTCAGGTCATGATCCTGGGGTCCTGGGATCGAGCCTCATGTCTGGCTCCCTGCTCAGTTGGGAGCCTACTTCTCCCTCTTCCTCTGCTCCTCTCCCCTGCTCATGCTCTCGCTCTCTCTCACAAATAAATAAAATATTTATTTTAAAAAATTTATTTATTCATAAGAGACACAGAGAGAGAGAGGCAGAGACCAAGGCAGAGGGAGAAGCAGGCTCCCTGCAAGAAGCCTGATATGGGACTCGATCCCAGGACCTTGGGATCACACCCTGAGCCGAAGGCAGACACTCAACCACTGAGCCACCCAGACATTCCAATAAATAAAATCTTTAAAAAAGAAAAAAAAAAACTTACTTCCCTTACCTGCAAAATGTGGATCATAATAACCTACTTTGAAGTGTGTTGAAGGGCTGAAGAGTTGCATTTTCTCACTAAACGAATTAGACTATAGTTGACCCTTGAACAGCAAGGGTTTGGACTGCATGGGGCTGCTTATATGCAGATTTTTCCCCAATAAGTACAGTAAAGTACAGTAAATGTGTTTTCCTTATGATTTTCTTAATAATATTTTCCTTTGGGCAGCCTGGTGGCTCAGTGGTTTAGCGCCGCCTTTAGCCCAGGGTGTGATCCTGGAGACCTGGGATCGAGTCCCACATCGGGCTCCCTGCATGGAGCCTGCTTCTCCCTCTGCCTGTGTCTCTGCCTTTCTCTCTCTCTGTGTCTCTCATGAATTAATAAATAAAATCTTTTTAAAAATAATATTTTCCTTTTTCTATTCCTGGAAAGTTGACTTGTAAAGCTAAGGTAGGCTTTAGGCAAAGGTAGGCATCCAGAAGGAGGAAATATTTGAAGGTAGTGAGTCAAGGAGGACCTTCGAGCCAGGCCACTGGGCCAGGAGTGCACAGAGTCAGGTAGGGAAGTGGAATGGCATGAGGCTGGGATAGGAGGCCAGGTCTTGGGGAGCTCTTGAGAAGGATTTGCTGCCTGTGATGGTATGTCACTGATTGATTGATTGCTTGATTTAGAGAGAGTGTATGAGTCGGGGGTAGGGGTAGAGAGAGAGGGAGAGGAGAGGGAGAGAGCAAATACCAAGCAGTGGGAATCCCAATGTGGGATTCAACCTCATGACCCATGAGATCATGACCTGAGCTGAAATCAAGAGTCAGATGCTTAACTGACTGAGCCACCCAGATGCCCGGCATGCCACTGCTCTTCTGGGAGGCAGAGCAGGTACAGACATGATCCCTACTCCTTACATATTACAACTTGACCAGGACTAGTTTGTGACATGTGCTTTAGGTAGATCAAGATGGGAGGGCAGCAAATTGTCTCAAATTTATCATAATGCAGTGTGAATGAACTTTGAAATGTTTAAGCCAGGTGTAGCTTCCAGTCGATGCTCTGTGTTCAGTGACCCAGGTTCTCTTTATTCCTCCTCTGCTTTTTTATAGTTTGGTTACAGCGAAAAGCATTATCTTGATGCTTCTTTGGTTTTCTGCTGACATCAGGATATGAGAGCTGGTACCAGGAGCTCCTTAAGCAGGAAATTCCCAGAATTTCTGAAGTTAGGCATCCCTCCCAATGCCTCCACTGTGTCCACCCCCAGGTTGGCAGCAGAGGGATAAGCTCTCCACGGGAGGGCCTTTGAATGGTAGCCAGGGCAGCCTGTACCCTTGTAGCAGCTGCCTCGGAAGATTGTTCCAAGAGTTAGAGCTAGCTGGAGTGCCCATGGCATAGATGGAGTGGGAACGTTCTTCTCCCACTTGGTAGTACTGACCAGGGATAAGGTAGCTAGATGTGAAAATAAAATCTGGGGCCAATTTTAAGGTCACCAGAAGTAACAAGATGCCAATTTCAAGTCCCAGTTGTCAAGAATATAATCTGGGTTTATCATTTAACATTGTTTGCTTATAAAAGAAAAATATAGTTGTGTGCATTTTAACGAACTTGGTTTTTCATGACGATGGATATGGTCTGTCCTGTTAACTATTGGATCACTTCGTCTTCTTTCCTCAGAAAATAGCATTTTATTATATAGCATAATGCTTTGGGAAATAAAATTTGCAGGGATGTATTTTTGGAGGGCCATAACAAGCCCACAAGGGACATGAATGATGCTATTTATAAAAACAGAACTGCTAATTGCAGAGTCTTTCCCCTTAAGCTTCTTAGAAACAATTTCCTTGGTGTTCCTTTTTGGTAAGGTGTCCCCCCCCCCCTTCTTTTTATTGTTGAATCAGGTATGACTCAGGGCTTATGCAAATAGCTTAATATGCTGTGGATCAGAACCAGGTTTGAGATTAACCTTGCCCAGATCTTCTTGTTACTTCTAGCTTTCCTCGCTTTTTTTCTTCGTCCTTACAGTCTCCACAGCTTCACCTGACAGCACAAATCATTTATTTAGTTACTTGAACTACTTATTTGCTTAAGTTTCGCTACTGATCCTACTTTACAGAAAAAATAGAAGTTATAATCAACTTTTACTCAGTATGAAAACAAAGGTGGTATGTGCCCTGAAATTCACAGTGACCTCATCGCTGCCCTCTAGAATGATGATGAAACAGACACTCTGTTCTTAGGCTGAGTAGCTCCACTCCATTTCCTGTGTAAGGAACAGACCAGATTTTTAAAAAACTTTTTTCTTGAGTTGAATTTAGTTAGGATATAGTGTATTATCAGTTTAAGAGGTAGTATTCAGTGATTCATCAGTTGCATATAACACACACTGCTTATCACATCACGTGCCCTCCTTAATGCCCATCACCCAGTTACCCCATGTCGCCTACCTCTCCTCCAACAACCCTCAGTTTGTTCCTTATAGTTAAGTCTCTCATGCTTTGCCTCCTTCTGTTTTTATATTTTATTTTTCCTTCACTTCCCCTATGTTCATCTGTTTTGTTTCTTAAATTCCTTATAGAAGTGAAATCATATGGTATTTATCCTCTCTGCCTGACTTATTTAACTAGCATAATACTCTAGTTCCACCCATGTCATTGCAAATGACAAGATTTCATCCTTTCTGATGGTTGAGTAATACTCCACTGTATATATACACCACATCTTGATCCATTCATTTGTTGATGGACATCTGGGCTCTTTCCATAGTTTGGCTATTGTGGACATTGATGCTGTAAATATTGGAGTTCATGTCCCCCTTCGAACAGACTTATTTCTTAATTGGCCCCATCAAAAATGGCTTATTTGCATGTAGAGAAATTTAGTAATCTTGAGCTAACTTACACAAAACACTGCATGGAGTTGGATTGTGTCTATCCCTAGACCAAGCAACTTCCTATGGAATCAGGCATCAGAGATCCAGGAGCTGACACTTTCCCATAAATTTCCTGGGTATTGACAGTGCTTGGCTGCAGGTTACCTACAAACTGGTATGGAGAGTGTTTGGCTGACAGTAAAGATATATAGAAGAAGCTAACTTGTTTTCACAGCCCACAGAAATGGTTAGTTTCCTTAAGATGAAATGTGTTTTGCCAGATACTTTTTTTTTTTTTTTTTTTGCTTTTGCTTTCAGGAAATTTAAATACCAATTTGTCTCTTTGGGATTATCTAAACCAGACATGACTTCCTTTTATTTCAGGCATTTATTTCCCTATTCCCCCTTGGGCTTTTGCAATGCCTGTTTAGGTAAAATGCAGTGTCAGATTTCCCATGGGCCGTCTCTCTCTCTCTCTCTCTCTCTCTCTCTCTCTCCATCTGGTCCCTACTAAATTGTGAAAAAGAAGCACAATTTACAACACTCTTGAGAAAGGACAGGGTCATCCCTGAATCATCTTGTATATTATCTCTGAAGTGCTATATTTCTCTGTGTTCTTTTATATTTGAATTTTCTGGTTCTTGTGTTTATGAAATTGATAGAATTTATAGCTTTATGTGTGTGTGTTTTTTTATTTTGACCTAAGATACAGTCATTCCAAATGTTAACATCTATAAAGCTTTCCCATTTCAAAATGTACACATAAAGAAATGAGCACTGCCTTTTTTCAGAAAACTCCTGAAACTAGTGAATTACTTCATGGCACCTTCTTAGATGTTCACATTTCATTAGTTAAAAACCCAAAATTAAACTATAATTTAAAATTTTTAAATAGCTGATTTGTGTCATGAGTGATATTTTGGGTTCCAAGGACATTAAGATTAATCTGCAGTGCTCTGGGCAGAAATCTATTGTTAAACGGCGAAGAGACAGAATTCTCCAGAATATTCTAAGAGACAAACAAATGGCCTTATCAAAAAATAACCTCTCCTCGTCCGAGATGTCAATTGTGAATCCAAGACAGTTGTGCAAAGCTTTTCTTGTTTTTACAGCACTGTTTGCAATGTCCTACACAGATAATGATGGTAATGCTAAAGTAAGACAATCTTAGATGCAAGTATTATACTGTGATAGATCAGACAAGTCCAGCACAAGTTTCCTCCACCAAGACCTACCTAATAGTAAAGCTGAAGAGACAAAGATCACTTCCTCTCTCCTGGACAGTATTTTAAAAATATGAACTCACAGGATTGCATAATAGTCACTCATCAGCCTTCCAGAGAAAACATGAAGGTTTTTTTCTTTATTCATCTGTCTTCCTTCTGTGGGGTCCTCCCGAGGCCCTGACACTTCATTAGTGTAGACGTCACGACAACCAGTGCGATGAGCTCTAAATGGCTTTATTTTGTTGGTTGAAGGAGTTGGGCAAACAGCGTTGTTAGATCATTGGTGTCATAGCGTTTTGTCAGCTGGTTTCTCATTATCTTAACTTGATGTAGAGAAGGTAATTGTTTTGCTTAGCATTTAAAAAGTTATCCTATCTACCCTTTCATATCTGTATGTATAGACAAAATACATGCTGAAAGCTTTAATTTCCCCTTGCTTGGGAATATATAGGATTGTTTCAAGAGGAGAATAGAGCTTCATTGGTGAAAGAGTATCTCTTGTCTTATATGAGAATGCAGTGTCATTTAGTCACTTGTCATTTTGCTTGTCTACTCTGTAGTATTATGGCATCTCTTGCGGGCCCTTTAACTAGAATATAGATGACTAGATTTTTTGGCAAAGTTACCTTAAAATGTGAAGTATTATCTGCCCCATCCTTGGGACATGGATTATTATCTGATAAGTGGTCCCCCATGGATCCCTGAACACAAGTGAGTCCACTTCAGAAGCATGATTAAGGTTTTCTCCAACCATTTCTGCAGTTCTTAACAATGTAAAAATCACAGCACCAGTGAATTGTTCAATTTTATTCAGGGAACTTGTATACCATCTTAGGATGAGACCTTTGGATAATAATCCTGCTGCCATCATATTACCCAGTGTTGAAAGGTCTTGATTTGAGGTTACATGGCACCTCAGTCAATCGTCAGAGGTCAATTTTCATTCTGAAGGGTAGGAACCCTACACTCTTCACTCAGAGAATATTCCAGAACACAGATACATTAGCCAAAGCTTATAAAGAAAATGGTATTCAGGAGGGCTAAACCTCAGATCTGGTTATATTCGTGCTACTTATTCATGCTACTGTCTCTCTATTTGGAGATTTTTTTTTTCCCTCTGCCAGTGGACATAGATATCCTGAGAAACTAAAGTCAGTTCTTGATATTGCTGTGTGAATAAGCAAAAACAAAACAAAACAATCCACCCCAGAATCCTTTTTATAGGTCTTAATATAATTTGACATAAGGTGCTTAATATCAAATAACAACTTGATAATCTCCAATAATAACTTTGAAAAAGTTTTTGGTTTACATGTGTTTAGTGAATCTCATCAAATAAAGGCTCAGTGAGGAAAGCCTATCTTTAAATTCTTAGAATAGTTTGTTTTGTGCAGAGGAGCAGGTGGGGAGGATGGGCCTTGTCAGTCCTAAGACCAAAATCCCCACCAATTCCTGAAGGACCTTCATTTCTCCCTAGGAATATTTTGCAAGAAATATAATAGCTGCTTTCTTCCAGGTCCAGACAAGTGGTGTTGGAAGTTGTGGTGACCTTCTAGCTTTTGACATGTTGACTCTGCAGTTCCACCTAATTTTTCTCAACTCTCAGCATTTTTATTTGGCAGCAGGGCTACCCTTCCCATCTTTAAAATACATGCGCTCATGCTGGCACCATTGCTAATAAGGAGATTTAAACCCAGGCATGACTCATGGTTGATGACCAGGTTTATGCACCACTTCTTTCTTTCCAGTCATCCAAGTACAAGAATGAGCTGAACAAGCAAATCACTCCAAAGGAGATTGGGGTTTTCCAGGTATAGGTTTTTTCACTGACCTCAGAAAACCACACACACACACACACACCTCTCTCGTCCCCTCTTCTCCTGGATGAGGACATTGGACTTGACTTCTGCCCTCCTAACAGCAAATACCGACTTGTCTTTAAAGAAACTTGGGCCACTTATCTTCCAAATTATCTTGACTGTTGTTGACTTTCATGACCTGAGGAGATCTTGCAGAATTCCAGTGGGACATAATAATAAAGCTGAGTGTTTTATAGAATTTTATTTGCCAGAAGTGATTGGTGGACATATTTGCATAAAAAAGAAAACATCAGACAATAAATGCAGTAAAATGTGTTTATTATTCCGTGATATTGAATCAGTCAACCCCAGAGACAGAAAAATGGGCAGTTATTGCCAAAGACTCATTTACCTTCCTTTTGGAGGATATGGAGATATTTTTAAATGAAAGTTAACCGGTCTTAAAGCTGTTTTATTAATTTGGATGTATTTTAGGGGAAAAGTGCAATTTTTTTCAAATTGACTATATTTTGATAAATTTTAATTACTGTTAGTTGAACAAATTGGCTGTCACACTGAAAGTTTGAGCTTTTAGGAGCTAGTATAAGACTTGCAGGAGGATAACTAATTTAACACTAGAGTATTTTGAACACTAGCATTTTTTCATTAGTCATTCTTGGTGAGGGTGTGGATTCTGGAATTTCTAAAAGAAAATTACACATTTCAGTATTTATGTTAAATCTCTGGCAGCTGCCTTTTTAAGTAAGAATCAAAACCTTTACCCAGTGTGCTCTTAAAGGAACTTCCCTTCTCCATTGCTTGCATTATTAAATTGTTAAAGCTTGCTCCCAAAATGGTTTTCCAAAATGATTCTTGAAAGTATGTGCAGGATGAGCATAGCCAGGTGACCTGAAGTAAAATGACTAGGATGTTGATTTTTCAAGCATCATGTATTAAAATGATCTTGGGGAAGATGAACTTCTTTCTGAACATTCTGGGGCCCAACATGGCTTACAATTTTTGTGCTAGGATGAGGAAATGCAGAGTGGAGAAAAGACTGTGTTTTCATTTGGCAGCAGCTCAGACTCTCTAGGTATTGGGGCTCAACCTCTGCTTCTGCTGATTGTCATTTGTTTGCTTTGATCTGGTTAAGGCAATGGGCGTTAGTAATGATACCTCCTAAGGACAAGACCTCTCCTTCCTTCCTCTCTCTCTTGCAACATTTAATTTGTTAGAAGGAAAGATGATACACCAGCTAAGGAGAACCTCTACATCTACCTTGAATCTATTAGCTTCATAAACATACTGTGTTTTCTTCACGTGGTGTTTAGATGCCAAAGTATCTTGAAGGGATAGGCCAATGATTTGCTTCGCTTTTCCATCATAATGTAAATGAAATGGGAGACAAGTAACCAGGATACATTTTCTGACTTTGGTGAAAGGAATATGACTCATCTTGTTAAAGGCATACAGAGATCTTCATTTCAGAGAGTAACATATGTTCATCCCAACTGTTTCTACATCCATTGTGATGACGACAAGCTTTGGAGAAAATGTTGTAAAAGCATGTTTACTTTCATTTGTGTTCACTTCAGGGAACTGGATGGACAATAAAATCAGTACAACCATTAATGGGGGCAGGGATTTCCTTTGACCCCAGAAAGCTTTCAGGGATGAGCAGGCCTCATTTTGTATACCTCTAAATTTTTTTTTAAAGTTACATTTTTGAAACCCGATTCTATACACTTGGAATCCTTTTATAAATATTAAGGACTTGAGGGCATAGGAGTTTATGGTTTCCCTAATTAAAATAAAACTAAAGGCGTGACCATATTTGAACAGAAGGAGGTTTCTAAGTGGCCCTTCAGATACCGTTTAAAGGGTACAGTTAGGATAATGGAGTAACAGATACAGGTAAGAATTTGAATAATTCCTAAATTGTCAGACTCACCTGCTTCTGCAATTTGCAACAGAGGTACTCACTTTAGTGCACAAGACTTTTGGTGAGCTAGAGAACACTCCACGAGGGAATGGGCCAGTATCAGGAAGGAAAAAAAAAAAAAAAGCCCAAGAATAAACACAAATAAAAATCGACTTTCAAAGGCTCTTGATACCAGTGATTTTCCACTCCTGTTAGAATGTTGATTTCTTTCCAGAAGGATCTCAGCATGGGCCACCTGCCAGGGGAGAACAATATTCAACTTTGAGTGCCAACTGCCGCTCACAGCTCTCTCTCCCTAAGCAGTGGAAGCCCCTCCGATTTTTACATTCTCTGCTTATTCAGAAACCATAGCTGCTCTTGAATTTCTCATAAGTCTCTGACGAGCACCCTTGGAGCAACTTGCAACAGGTGATCCCATATATCTCAAACAAACGCTAACTACAGTAGTCAGGTATGGATGGCCATCTTGAGTGGCTACTGATCCCATCCACTGATGTAGGTTAGCCCCTTATCAGTACACCGAAACTATTTAGATTTTTTTGGCAAATGTTTGCAAGTGAACAAAATAGATGTACATGCCTCCAAGGGCCATCCTTTTTTTCTTTTTAACTTGAAATATACTTGATACATAATACTATGTTAGTTTCAGCATATAATGCAGTGAACCAACATTTCTATACATTATGAAATGATCCCAAGTCTAGTTACCCTCTGTCACCATACAAAGTCATCACAATATTATTTACTATATTCCTTAGAATGTATTCCTATGTATCCCCATGATCTATTTATTTTAAAATCAGAAGTTTGTTCTCTGTATTTATTTGTGTTTCTGTTGTGTTTGTTTGTTAAAAATTCCACATATACTGATATCATATAGTATTTGTCTTTCTCTGACTTATTTCACTTAGCATAGAACCTTCTCATTCCATCCATGTTGTTGAATGGCAAGAGCACATTCTTTATGGCTGAGTAATATTCCATTGTATGCATGCATGCACGTATATATACACATATATACATACACAGACACACACACCATCTTTATCCATTCATCTACTGATGGACACGTTGCTTCTGTATCTAGGCTACTTTACTACTACAATGAACATAGGGATGTGTATATCTTTTCAAATTACTGTTTTTGTTTTCTTCAGATAAATACTCAGAAGTGGAATTATTGGATTGTGTGTAGTTCTACTTTTAATTTTTTGAGAAACTGCCATACTGGTTTTCATAGTGGCTGCACCAGTTTATATTCCCACCAACAGTACACAAGGGCTCCTTTTCCTCCACATCTTTGCCAACACTTGTTATTTCTGTCTTTTTGGTATTAGCCATTCTGACAGGTATAAGGCAGTATTTCATTGTGGATTTGGTTTGTACTTCCCTGATGACTAGTGATGCTGAACATCTTTTCGTGTGTCTGCTGGCCATCTATAAGTCTTCTTAGAAGAAATGTCTATATGGGTTCCCTACCCATTCTTAATCAGGTTATTTGGTTTTTCAGGGTGTTGAGTTGTAGTTCTTCTTCTTCTTCTTCTTCTTCTTTTTTTTTGTAGTTCTTTATATATTTTGGATATTAACCTCTTCTTGGATCTATCATTTGCAAATATCATTTTCATTCACTAAGTAGATTGCTTTTTGCTTTGTGGATGGTTTTCTAGTTTGATGTTACCTCATTTCTTGTTTTGCTTGTGTTGCCCTTGCCTAAAGAAACAAATCCAAATTTTACTGCTCAGAGTAATGTCCAAGAGTTTACTGTCTATGTTATTTTTCTAGGAGTTTTATGGTTTCAGGTCTCACATCTAGGTCTTGAATTCATTTTGAGTTTATTTTTTTGGATGGTATAAGAAAGTGGTCTGGTTTTCCCAACACCATTTATCAAAAAAAACTATCTTTTCCCCATTTTTTATTCTTGTCACCTTTGTTGTCAATTTGCCATAGAACATAGGTTTATTTCTGTGCTCCCTATCCTGTTCCATTGATCTGTGTGTCTATTTTTGTGCTAGTACCATACCGTTTTGATGACTATAGCTTTGTATTGTGGTTTGAGATCAGGGAGCATGATACCTCTAGCTTTGTTCTCCTTTCTCAAGATTGCTTTGGCTGTTGGGAGGTCTTTTGTGGTTAAATAAAAATTTGGGGCTCATTTGTTCTAGGTCTGTGAAAAATACCATTGAAATTTTGATAAGGATTATACTGAATCTGTAGAGTACTGTGAATAGCATGGATATCTTAATTCCTCCAATTCATGAGCAAGCTACATCTTTCTATCGATTTGTGTATTCTTTGGTGTCTTAAATTTTTGGAGTATAAGTCTTTCACTCCCTTAAATTTGTTCCCAAATGTGGATCCTTTTTAAAAAATAGGAGCAAATAATGCATCTAATTTTCTGACTTGCTTATTTAAATTTTATGCTGCCTTTAAGCATTATAGAAATAAAATTTCAAAATGGCCAAATTATGGATGTGGACATGCTATGAGTAAATCCCATGCCTCAGTATTCACTACTGAAGATGAGACTACCATGTTTATAAGGCACAGAGTTGCTTTTATAATTAGTGATTTTCAGACTTACTGGGAATGAGGAAAACCAGGTCCCCTTATGGGAATTTGGGGCTCTCTTGGATAGCTATCCAATGAGCACCTTACCATTTTGGCTTATTTTATATAGCCAAAGGGGATGCTTTTGAAAACTAGTTTAAAAGTGAAAGGGAATAAAGGGAAAGGAGAGAAAATGAGTGAAAATATCAGTGAGGGTGACAAAACATGAGAGACACCTAACTCTGGGAAATGAATAAGGGGTAGTGGAAGGGGAAGTGGGCAGGGGGTTGGGGTGACTGGGTGATGGGCACTGAGGCGGGCACTGGGTGTTATGCTATATGTTGGCAAATTGAACTCCAATAAAAAAATTTAAAAAATAATAATAATAAAATAAAAAAGAAAAAGAAAACTAGTTTAAAAAGATTCAAGTCTGGGAGCTTCTGGGTGGCTCATCTGTGAAGCCTCTGCCTTCAGCTCAGGTCATGATGCTGGGGTCCTGAGATCAAGCCCCACATTGGGCTCCCTGCTCAGTAGAGAGCCTGCTTCTCTCTCTCCCTCTGCTGCTACCCCTGCTTCTGCTCCTTCTCCCTCTCTGTCAAATGAATAAATAAAATCTTTTTAAAGAAAATTCAAGTCTGCTAAAAGATCCGCATCTATTGTAACCTTGCACTGTTGGTGTCCATCTTCAGTGGGCTCCTGCCTAAACTCTGCCTTCATTGCTGTCTATTGAGACAGTCAGGTAATCTCTATTGTCCTGTGGTCCTCTCAGGGGAGTGATTCTGTCCACATGGCCCCACGTACCTTTCACGAACCTGTTGTTTGGTAGGTTCTCAGATGCTCCCTTTGCTCCCACAAGGTTGGCTGTTCCCAGAACCCACGAGGTGACTGCAGCAGCATGACTTTGCCTAAGGGGTACTCAGCGGTACCACAGCCCTGCCTCCTGGCCCTGCATGTGATCACTGGTCTAAGAGTTAAGAAGACCCTAGACCTCATGCACGTGATCATGGAGCAGCAGGACTCTAATCCCTGGGGTACCACACAGTGTCTCCTGTCTCTTCCTAAGAGATCAACACAGCAGCCTATAATTTAAAAAGGGCCATTGCTGATCTTTCTCCAAATAAAAGTAGCCTGTGCCTTTCTTGGTCCTGGTAAACATCAGGAATAGCATAGTTATCCCTTACCTTCAGCACTAGATAGCTCGGTTGTCCAGGTTCAAATCACTGTGTTGCATACACAGTTAGTTGGCCTGAAGACCTCTGGTCTTATGTTGAGGGAAGATTCTGCAATGTTGTTTTTTAGAGAACAGTTGTCATTTCTACTCCATGCATTTATATTCATTTATTCAGTTATTATTGTTTCCTATTATACTTCTAGGTATATAACTGAAATGCTCTGTTGTGTGTATGTTTTAAGAAATCTCTGAAATTTCCACATGTTGCTCCTTTACTACTTATTTCTTATGATTAAAATATGTTTGACTCAAATATCAATGTTTTAGGTCTTAAAATAAATGAACTAAGGTTTTAGATCCCCACCTACAGGCAGACTGCTGGTGCTTTCTGACCAGGCATTTCTGGTAATATTTGTTGAAGGCATTAAATGCCACAGTGTTGTTGTTGTTGTTGTTGTTGTTGTTGTTGTTGTTTTGTTGTTTTTGTAGTTTTATCTCTAGATACTTCTGTACTTGGTGAAAAACAGTTTTGGGGGCACAGGGTGGCTCAGTGGTTGAGCATCTGCCTTTGGCTCAGGTCCTGGGATCAAGCCCCACATCAGACTCCTTGTGGGGAGCCTGCTTCTCCCTCTGCCTATGTCTCTGCCTCTTTCTCTGTGTTTCTTAGGAATAAATAAAATATTTTTAAAAATTATGATTTTTTTTAATGTCACTGAGACTAAAAGTAATAATGTGTTGGGGTTCTCTTCTCTTGTGGTTTTCAGGGTGCTGGTTGCACAGCCCTGGTGGTCGCTGTGGTGGCAAGGAAGCTAGAACTTACCAAAGCAGAAAAACACGTGCACAACTTCATGATGGATACTCAGCTGACTAAAAGAGTGAGTTATCATCCCTGGATCTTCAAAGGGAATATGATTGTGTGTTTTTCCATGTTGGGCAATAGGATTTTTCTTTTGACCTCTGAAGCTAAAATGACATGGTTTCCAGTTAAGGCCTTCTTGGAATCTGTTCCATTTTTTTCACATTGAGAACAGACTCATCCTAACTTTAGGTGAAGGAGGAAATAATTGGATGACCTTGGTATTTACTAAAGAATAAAAACAGATCACATCAATCTCAATAAATAGGCACACTTAACATTTAAGTTTGCAGGACATGAGAAGGGACATTGCAATATGTAATCAAGTAGGAAGGAACACACTGTCAATGTAATCTAGAAATTTTACAGGAAAGTGGTTCAACAATGTTTTATTGAGCTTCTGTGAACCACTCTTCTAAAGACTGGGGTTGCAACAACAATAAGAACCAGCCAATGACTTTTAGGACCTCAAGCAAGGTAGGAGCAGAGATAGGAGGCTCTTTCTGTGATTTAAAGGCTGTGCAAAAGATGAAGTGTAGCATCCCCATGGGAAAACTACAGTAGAAAACAGTAATCCCAGTGTTTACAGAGCACCCACTCTATGCAAAGCTTGGCTCTAAGCATGTCACCCATGGAAGCTAGTTCCATCCTCAGACAACTCTATAAGGGAAGTGCTAGTATTATGCCCATTTTAGAAATGTGGAGAGGTTAGATAACAGAGAACTTAGATAACTTGTTCAAAGTCATTATTTCAAAGAGGGAAAAGATTTGTATCCCACTTCCACTAAATTTTCAGCTTCTCTTAATAGTTACTTGAGAAACCAAAATAAAAGGTCAGATATTAAAGAATTATTTTATAGCAGTGTCATCTTGCTGCATAACCCAAAGTAGAATCTAGTCAGGTTGTCACTGAATTAACTAAATATAATGTTATTTGGTAAATTTACCCATAAAAGAAGCCATGGAGATTGAAGCAGAGTTCCATTTCTCAGTGTTTTTACTCACTTCTGATTTTGTCTGTATACCTAAAAGTTATCTTGGTAAATACTTCCCAATAGATCAGTCATTTCTCTGCAAATATTTATGCTTATTGGTTCTATTTATGAAATGGAAACATGGATTCCAATTACCTTGTTCATTTCTAAGTCAGACACTATTGTGTGACTTTATTTCAGTTGGAAGGTCCACATGCATTCTTGATGTTCTCAGCCACTCGATTGTAGACGCCATGCTCTTGGCCTGGACGTATCCCATCTAGTTTCCTCTCACTCTCCAAACTCACGAACATGGGTAATATTACAGAAAAGCACAAGGAGAGACATAAGTACAGAACTGATTGGAGGGCTGGGATTCTTATCACTTTCAAAAATATACCAGGAGATGCAAATACATGACTTTTAGACTATTTGTCCACATATAATCCAAAATTGGAGCCATACGTTTTTAGATCTTATCCTAGGCTTGTTTGGATGAGTTCCGTACTGTAGGATTCATGTTTAAAAATCAAAAGTTGTGCAGTATCAAAAGAACTCTTCCATAGAGTCCCTTGTATGATCCAAATAATCTGATTGTGAAGATTACACATTATAAATTTCACAAGAATTGACTTATTGCCATACAGAGGTAGAAAATGACATGAGAATACAACATAGCCCAAACATGTAAATCTTTTCGGCAACAAAAACAAAAGGTGTGACAGGATCACAAATAGGAGAAACCAAGTTAGCATGTTGGGGCGGAATCCTCCGTGTTTCATAAGTAGGTACTTAGTTTTAACTTAAGAAGCATACATATGGCATCCCTGGGTGGCTCAGTGGTTTGTGCCTGCCTTCGGCCCAGGGCGCGATCCTGGAATCCCAGGATTGAGTCCCACGTCGGGCTCCCTGTAGGGAGTCTGCTTCTCCCTCTGTCTGTGTCTCTGCCTCTCTCCCTTTCTATGTGTCTCTCATGAATAAATAAATAAAATCTTTAAAAAAGAAAAGAAGCATACATATAATTTCTTTAGGTTGACTTTAGGCTATTGCTGTTCCATATCCTACTTCTGAACAGACTGATCTTCAAACCCACAGTAGAACGCCTTTGATGAAGAGATCTGTGATACTTGTACAGGTCTCCCAGGTTCATTTGGGAGATATTCCAGCTTGGTTTTAGAATTGAATTAGTTTAGCCCAGGGTCACTCAACCTTAGCACTATTGACCTTTGGAACTAGATAGTTCTCTGTTCTGCAGATGTCTCTGTGAGTTGTTGATTGTTTAGCAGCATCCTTGGTAGATGCCAGTAGCATTTCCCCTGACTTGTGACAACCAAAAATGCCTCTAGACATTGCCAAATGTCCCCTTATGAGACCAAATTGCCCATGGTGAGAACTGCTGCTTTCGTGGGTTATTCCCCAGGGATATTCCTTGTATATACTCAATTTACTATAATAGGTATTTAACAAAAGTATACAGCATACCTAGTATAGTTGGGGTTCTGCATTAACCACTGAGGATGTAGAACTGAAATATCATAGCCCACGACTCAGGGAATTTCAAGCTTTTACTGTGCCTCCAGCAAACAGATGGAAGATCTATGTACTTGTGTTCTTGCTTCTGTTGCTCATGAGCCTCCTAAAACCCATTCCTGGTCTGCTTTGGAGGATTGTGGATCTAGATGACTTCCTTTGGTTTTTGTGAATGGGTGTCATTTCCCCAAATGGACCATGTTTTCAAGTCTTTCTTGCAGTTGTTCTAAGTTCTTGTATTAAAGCAACATCATCTATAGGGATTTTCTTTATAGAAAGCTTTTTTAGTAAGAAATACTATTCTAATTTCAAAGTTCACATTCTCCACAATGCTTTATCAATTATATTACCTCATTACTACTTCTTAAAAGTGTAGCTGCTTTGCAGTATTACTTGGGACAGAAATCTCTTATAGCACTCCAACAGACTTGCTGACGGCTTGAATTTTATAGGCAAAATGTCACTCAGTAGAGGTACAAGTGTTAAAATGGCATTAGAATCAAATTTCTCATTTATGATACCCATTTCATTATTATAATCAATACAATATATGAAAATATAGCTCCTTTATAGTCCTCTTCAACTTAACAAGTATCATTTACTTGGAACTTGATTCCATCAGTTATTTATGGAATTTCTAAATGGGCCCATTTATAATTTTAACTTTTTAAATAAAAAGTCTAAAATACTGGAAGATGATGGAATAATAGGATCCTGAGCTCACCTCTTCCTATGGATACACCAAGGCTACAAGGAAAGATAATGCAACTGACTCTGAAAATTACCTGAAGACTAGCAGATCAGATCTACAATTAAAGACATAAGGAAAAAGCCACATGGCAAAGGGGCAAAGATGTGGTTGAGAACCAAATCCCCTGCATAGTAACCCATAGGATGGTCAGGGATATGACAGGCACAGAGATCCTACCTAAGGACTAAGCATCTAACCCCACATGGAGCATCTACCATTACTGGGGACCTGCACCAGAAAGATGAGTCCCTGTAGCTTCTGAATTCAAATTGGTAGGAGCTTACTCCAGGAATAGAAGGGCTGATGGACACCCATTTTCTTGCCCTCCTTCAGCCTGGCTGGCCAGACTTGTAGGAGCCAATTTTGGTACTCTCCATCTACCTTGCTGGCACTGGTCATCCAGCTACATCCAGTGAGCATCCCCCTGAAGCAGCTACTGCCCCAGGGAGGGGGGCTATCCCCATCTACCAGTGGTCCTAGAGCAGTCAAAGCCTGAGCACATGTAGCCAACACAGGGGACACCTCGGAGTACCTGGTTGTGGTGGCCAGATTTGACTATGCTACTGGGCCCCACAGGACACTCTCTATGTAAGACCAATACTTCATGACCAGGAGACATAGCTGATCTACCTAATACATTGTAATAAGCAAAGAGAGACAAAATTAAGACACAGAGGAATAGATTCAAAAGGAAAGAAAAAGGCAAAATCTAAGACAACTGAACAAACAAAATGGAGATAAGTAACCTACCTGATAAAGAGTTAAAGTAATGGTCCTCAAGATGCTCACCAGAGTTGGGGTGAACTCAGAACTTCAATAGGGATAGAAAATATAAAGAACCAATCAGAGCTGAAAAATACAACAATAAGTGAAAAACACACTAGAGGGAATCAACAACAGATCAAAGGAGGCAGGAAATAGATGGAAGACCGGGTAACTCACATTATAGGGGTCCCAGAAACAAGAGAGAGAAAGGGGCAGGATACTTACCAAAGAAAGAACAGCTGAAAACTTCTCTAACCTGGGGGAAAGAAACAGATATCCAGGTCCAGGAAGTAGACCCAAACAAGATAAACCCAAAGAGGCTGACAGCATAACACGTATTGAAATGACTAAACTTAAAACTTAAATGTTCTGGGGCACCTGGGTGGCTCACTGGTTGAATGTCTGCCTTCGGCTCAGGTCGTGATCCTGGGGTCCTTGGATGGAGCCTGGAGTTGAGCTCCCTGCTCAGCAGGGAGCCTGCTTCTCCCTTTCCCCCTGCTTGTTCTCTCTCTCTCTCTCTCTCTCTCAAACGAATAAATAAGATCTTAAAAAAAAAAAAAAGAAAGGTAGTGCTTTTATTTATTTATTTATTAGGTAGAGAGAGAAAAAGTCTTAAGCAGGCTTCACACCCAGCACAGAGCCTGATGCAGGACTCGGTCTCACAATCCTGAGATCATGACCTAAGCCAAAATCAAGAGTCGGATGCTTAACAGACTGAGCCATCCAGGCACCCCTCTAGGAAGGTACCGCTTTTAGAATGCCTTTAAACTGAAGTAACCATCAACTTACTATAGACTGTTATATACACTGGATGTTATATAGGCACCTCATTGTAACCACAGCCAAAAACCTGTAATAGATACACACAAAATAAAAAGAATCCTAACATACAGCTACCAAGAGCTATCAAACCAAAAGAGAGCAAGAAAAGAAGAAACAGAAAAGAATTGCAAAAACAACCAAAAAAACAATAAAATAGCAATAAGTATATACCCATCAATGATTATTTTAAATGTCAGTGGATTAAATGATTGAATCAGAAGACACCAGGTGATGAGATGAATAGAAAAACAGACCCATCTATATGCTGTCTACAAGAGACTCTCTTTAGACATAGAGACACATACAGACTAAAAAGTATAGGGATGGAAAAAGATATTTCATGCAAATGGAAGGGGGAAAAACCTGGGGTAGCAATACTTACATCAGACAAAACAGACAAACCAGGAGACAAAGAAGGGAATTACATAATGATAAAGGGATAAGTCCAACAAAAGGATATAATTGTAAATATCCATATACCCAACATGGGACCACCTAAATACATAGCAAATGTTAATAGACATAAAGGGATAAGTTGAGAGTAATATAATAATAGTAGGGGACTTTAACGCCCCACTTACATCAATGGATAGATCATCCAGACAGAATCAACCAGGAAACAGTGGCTTTGAACACACATTAGACCATGTGGACCTAACATATATATAAGGAACATACCATCTAAAAACAGCAGAATACGTATTATTTTCAAGTGCACATGGCACACTCTCCAGAACAGAGCACATATTAGGTAAAAGAACAAGTCTCAATAAATTTAAGAATATTAACATCATAACAAGCATCTTTTCCAACCACAGTCCTCTGAAACTAGAAAACAATTACAAGAAAAAACTGGAAAAAAAAATACATGGTGGCTATCTAACACGCTACCAAATAATCAATGGGTCTATGAAGAATCAAAGAAGAAATTTAAAAAAATATCTACAGACAAATGAAAATGAAAACACAGTAGTCCAAAATCTTCGGAATGCAGCAAAAGCATTTCTTAGGGGGAAGTTTATATCTATCCAGGCCTACCTCAAGAAACAAGAACAATCACAAATAACATAAACTTACAGTTAAAGAAACTAGAAAAAAAGAACAAATAATGCCCAAAGTTGGTAGTAGGAAAGAAATACTAAACATTAGAGCCAAAGTAAATGGAATCAAGACTAAAAAACAATAGAAGGAATCAAGACTCTGAGAGCTGGTTCATTGAAAAAGTTCATAAAATGGATAAACCCTTAACCAAACTCCTCAATCAAAAAAAAGAGCAAGGACTCAAATATATAAAATTAGAAATGAAAGAGGAGAAGTAACAATGGACATGACAAAAATAAAAAGGATTATGAGAGACTACTACAAAAAAATATATGCCAACAAATTGGACAACCTAGAAGAAATGGGCAAATTCCTAGAAACATACAATCTTCCAAGACTGAATCAGCAAGTAGGAAATATGAGCACAGCAATTACTAGTAGTAAAACTGAACCCATAACATTAATGAACTCCCAACAAATGTCCAAGACGAAATGGCTTCACCAGTGAATTCTACCAAACATTTAACAAAGAGTTAACACTACTCTTCTCATACTATTCCAGAAAGTTGAAAGAGGAAGGAATGCTTCCAGATTCGTTCTACGAGGTCAGCACTACCCTCAAGACACTACAAAAAAAAAAAAAAAGAAAAAGAAAAAAGAAAAGACAAAGACGGAAGGAAGGAAGGAAGGAAGGAAGGAAGGAAGGAAGGAAGGAAGGAAGGAAGGAAGGAAGGAAATTACAGGCCAATATTCCTGATGACTATAGATATAAAAATCTTTAGCAAAATATGAGTAAACCACATTCAACAATACATTAAAAGGACCATCCACCAACAAAACAGAAAGGTAATCTATTACTCAATGGGAGAGTATATTTGCAAATGATAAATAGGGGGTTAATATTCAAAATATATAAGGAACTAATATAATTCAACATCAAAAAACCCCCAAATAATCCCAATTAAAAAATAGTTAGAGGGCCTGAACAGAGATTTTCCAAAGAAGAAACACAGATACCCAACAGGTACATGAAAAGATGTTTAACGTCACTTGTCATCTCGGAAAATCCAAATGAAAATGGTTAGGATAAAAAGACAAGATATAACAGGTGTTGATGAAGATGTAGAGATAAGGGACCCCTCATGAACTGCTGGTGGAAATGTAAAATGGAATGGAAAACCATTCCACCATTTCACAATGGAAAACAACATGGTGGTGACTAAAACAAATTAAAACTAGAAATACTATACAATCCACTCTCCATTTCTGAGTACTGAAAACAAAAACATTTATTAGAAATGATATATGTACCCCTATATTTATTGCATTATTTAAAATAACTAAGATAATGGAAGGAATGTAAGTTTCAATCAATAGATGAATAGATAGATGAAGATGTGATACATATATACAATGGAATATTACTCAGCTATAGAAAAGAATGAAATGTTGCAGTTTGTAACAACATGGATAGAGCTAGAGAGTATCATGCCAAGTGAAATAATTCAAACACAAGTACCATATGATTTCATTCATATGTGGAAATTAAATGCATAAACAGAGTTAAAAATAGATAAAGACCAAAAAAGCAAAGCAACAATCAGGCTCTTAAATACCCAGAACAAAACGATGGTTGCCAGAGGAGAGTGGGGTGTTAGGATGGGCAAGATAGTTGAAGGGGAATAAGACATACAAGCTTCCAGTTGTAAAATAAGTAAGTCATGGGGATGAAGTGTACAGCATCGAGAATATGGTCAATATTCTTGTGACAGCTTTGTACGGTGACACACAGATGGTAACTGCACTAATGCTGAGCATTTTGTGTCAAGTCACCATGTTGCACACACCCAACTAATGTTATGGTCGCCTAAAATATAAAAAAGAGTTCAAAAAGCTTCTGAATGATGGAGAATGATTTCTGGGACATAACCAAAAGTAAACAAGAATCTAAACACCATACATAGTTACCACAAAGTTTCGCAGTCTGTGAAAAATACAGATTGAAGGGTGCTGTTTATGAGAGAAAACTGCAACTCTGGCCTGAAACACTACACAGAAGAAATCTTTTTTTTTTCTTTTTTCCTGATGGTCAACAGGGGTAATGATTATAGACATCCTGAAAGCTGAAGAGGACTATAAGGAAGAAGCAGTATGAATATTAAGCATCTGATTATTCTTTCAGGAAGAGATGTAACTTTCTAAGCTTCTCATTGTGTCTCTTAGCTGAATTGAACAATTTCCATGAAAAATTATTCACCGTACACAAGTTTCCAGAGGAACAGTTTCATACAGAAATGGTTTCTCTGTTTGACAACATTAGCCACATAAAATAGTTGAAAGCAGGACACACTATTGGTTGCACAGGATATTAGGAGAGATTATTCCACGTAATTCCAAAAGTTTACATGCCGCTCTGCAGGTCAAAAGTGGCCAAGTAGGTGTATGTACCCAGAATGATCTAATGATTTCAAAATGAAAATGCAATAATTTGTCATGGAGCTGGGTGAGACAGGACCAGCTATTTTGTAGGTTTGCAGTTCATCCCCTCACAGAGGCGGTGTGTTTATCTTGTGGAAATATTATGACTCTTCATTCGCATCTGAACTGAGAAGAAATCCTGGAGTTTGGCCCTCTGCATACTTCCATTTTGGAAAGGAACATGAAAGTAAGCAACTCTGATAGCCCAGCCATGATTTTTAAAGGAGCTAGGTGTACCACAAAAGATAATTATACATATTAATGTCCACTGTGGGTGTTTCCAATTCTGTTAAGGATTCGCAATAAGATCCCTAATAAGAACATCATTATGCAGTTATATAATTTGCGTTCCTACTTTGTCTCTTAGCAAGTGAACAGAGATCCCGGAAGATTTAGTCTGTCTAGCTTTTACCTTGTGCTTGGTGACAGAGCCCAGTGGGTGAAAACACAAAATGGGTTCACTTGGGCTTGACCTGTTCCAAAGCTACAGTGTTCATCCAACCACATACCTGCTCTGGAGGGACCCGGGCGGCATGTGGTGTCCATGTCCAGGCTTGGAAACGTTATCTATGTTTGTCCCAGGCATCCTGGGGACGTCTGCCCACAGCACAAGAGGCAACATTTTACACATTTTACTGTAGTTAGGAGAATGAGAGGCAGGAAACTCTCTTGCTTAAGTCAGAGATTATGTCCCATCCTCTTAAATTTGAGAATAGCAGAGGCACTGCACCAAAATAACTCTCTGAAGGAAGAGGCAAGAGGAAAAAAGCCAGAGAAACAGATTTCTTCTTTAAGAATCAAAGTAGTCGAAAACAAAGGAAAATTATAAACAAAGTACCCTTTAAAACAAGTGAAGTAAGTCAAAAGGAGGACAATTATCGTATGGTGTCACTCATACGGGGAATATAAAAAATAGTGAAAGGAATTATAGGGGAAAGGAGAGAAAATGAGTGGGAAAATCAGAGAGGGTGACAGAATATGAGAGACCCCTAACTCTGAGCAATGAACAAGGGTAATGGAAGGGGAGGTGGGTGGGGGTTAGGGTGGCTGGGTGACGGGCACTGAGGGGGGGCCACTTGACAGGATGAGCACTGGGTGTTATACTGTTGGCAAATTGAAGTCCAATAAAAAAATATACAAAAAAAAAAAAACAGGGCTCTAATAACAGGTATCTAAATAGGTTTGAGCAAAGCAAAGTTTCAATTCAAAGCCAATCAGTTTTCAGGGCTCTTGTGGTTTATCAAATATTAGTATACTTAACAATGTTGTTTACTTTACTACTATGGCTTTAATTTGTTATTGTTACCTATAAATCAGCAACAGAACATTTTCATATTCTTTCTACCTATGAAGGTGGTTTTAAGGCATCTGGGTAAGTACTATTACTTTTAATTAGTATTACTTTTCTGGCCTTTGTTTTCTCAAAATACCTGCTTATTAATATGCCTTCCAAAATGTTTCTGAATAAAGATTTTAATTAGAGTTGAGCATGAGTCAGGCAGAGCCAGTGTTCATGTTTCCCTTCTATCGCTCCTTATTTTTTGATGTAGAGGAAAGAAGTTCTATTTCACAGTGGTGTGTTGGCCCATTAATTGGCACTAGAATGATTACAGCTACTAATTTTGGAGGGGCCATAGCTAGGATTCCCCCCATAGCAACTATCATGGTGTCTAACATGTCGTAGACACTTAATAAATTTGTTGAATTCATAAATGGCTATTAGGGAAGACTTAGATCCCGGGTCTCTTTTGTAACCTGTCTGCCCTTTTTATCAAAAGGGTCCTTTGGTTGATAAATATGTATCTGTGGTTCATGATTAGAAGTTTTTTGGATACAAAGTATATACTATGGTGTCAAATATTTAGTACCAGTTATGCCCAAAGCATGGAGCTAGAGAGACACAAAGATTAGTGACAAGGCCCCTGCCCTCTGAGAGTTTGTAAATGCCCCCAAAGGGCAAGAGGGAGCTTTCAGGTTATTTTGTGAGATGACTGGATGGCAGGGTTCTTAACTTCATAAACGAAAGAAACCTGCCCTCTAAATCAACTTCCCTTTCATCTGAATGATGTAGACCCACTTCTTTTCTCCAGTTGGCTATCCTGCCCTGTAATAATTCCCCATTGTTCAAACTTATAGAACACAGAGATACTTCCTACCCTGTTTTCTCACTGTTCCCTTTCCCTTTTGGCCCTAAGAGGAACTGGATAAACCTACTTATCTTGGACACATGTGTGATCACTAGGCAGAGAGTATGTGTTTCTACTCTTGGATGTTTGTTGTGTAGCCTCCATCTTGAAAAGTACCAGTTAAGTGGGATGCCTTCAGAGTTTTATTCTTGTGTTTCAAAACCTATTAGGGAGTTAGAAAGGGGAATGTTTCAACATAAATGCATCTGTCTCACAGTTTTTAAAAGCAGCTGTAGGGATTTCATTTTCAAATGAGGAATCATTTTCATTTTTAGCCTGTCAACTGCAATGAGCATTTTGTGCATACCAATCCTGCCACAAAGACTTTGGAGGTGTTACCCACCCCAATGGTCTCAGAAATAGAGGTTCCCTACTCCACTTCGGCCATTTCCCCACCATCCCAAAGAGAAAAAAAAAAATCATTTAAAATACATTGAGGACAAGCAGCAAATCGCCTTTTTAAAGATTTAAGAACTTGAGTAATTTGGCATTTGCTGTTTATGGGTGGGAATCCACAGCAAAAATCAGTTGTTATGTTCTCTTGCAAACATTAGTATGTTCAACTGCTGTGTTACTGTCCCATCTGTTTTTCCCAAGTTTTCTAGCTTCCTCCTCTGTGTCTTGAGCTGATAAAATCAAGGAGGAGGCATCCACCAGGGCCCCTTACTATCTTCTGGGCAGCCAAAGCTGTTCAGACAGCTGAGACTTCCCTTCACTGGCCCTTCTGTCACTTAGTGGGGAAGGGTCTATTCCAATCCGAGTCAGTGTTGGCCAGTAATTTCCAGCCCCTCTCCCTTTAAAATCAAGGCCCACAACCCTTGGTCACTTACATAGCATCCTAACCTCTGAAAAGGACATAAAGAGCAGATGGAAAAGCCTTCCCAAAGGTGACTCCTACCCCTGTAAAGAAGAGAAATCTGTTTCTCTAAGAATGAAGAGCCAAGAATTTCACTGGAATACCTTTTAATTTCACTGCAGATGGTGGTGATGTTTCCTGGATGCACTGCTGGTGCTCAGCACCTAAGGTTTTCAGCCATATTTCTGCTGGTTTCAGAATGAATGTTCTCTCTGCAGAGTCTGTTGAATATCCAGAGGAAATGCATCATAAAGCAAAGCCACTGCTAAAAGCAGTTTTAAGAAACGAGTCATCTTCTTAAAGCAGGTTCTAGCAATACAATTTCACACAAAGAAACCTTTATAGCAGCACAAACAGGATTCACCATCAGCCACCAGACCTGATGTTTTCTGTGCTAAAAGTGAAAAAAATACACATCCTTGGGACCTGAGTTGTAATTCTAAGACTCTTCCTTATTGAAAACTAAGGCCTGAAAAGGACTTCAGAAATAATTCTCTACTCTTCTTATGTTGGGAAGAGAAAACTGAAGTCCTACAAAGTTTAGCTAGTCTCCTTGGCCCAAGTTGGTTAGTCCAAAGCCAAGAACTTAGAACCATTTCTCAGGTCCAGTTCACTGCTCTGTCTTCCCCACCACTTTGCCTTTCTTACAAAGTCATCTTCCTCTACCCAGCCCCCACAGAAACATCCTTCATCCATCACTCAGAAGAATTCAATGGATCAACTTTTTTGTTCTTGTTATTAGTTTCAGAGGTAGAGATTAGTGATTCATCAATTGCATATAATATCCAGTGCTCATCACATCAAATGCCCTCCTTAACGCCCATCACCCAGTTACCTCATCCCTACCCACCTCCCCTCTAGCAACCCTCAGTTCATTTCCTTTTTTTTTTTTCCAGTTCATTTCCTAGAGTTAACAGTCTCATGTTTTGCCTCATGGGTCAACTTTTTAGAGCAAGTTATTAATAATAAGCCTAAGTGAAACTTCTGAGTCATCAGACCCTGTACTGTGAGCAGGGAAGAGGCTGAACATGACCCTAGCTGGGCCTTTCTCAGGTTTCAGGAATTGTTGAGGATGCTAATCAAGAAAGCAAATGCTTGAATATTACCAGGAAGTATTCACACCTTCCAACAGCAGCAATAGGTCTTGGCAGCATTACTAAAACACTTCGATCTTTCAGGTTTGTCTCATCCATTTGCAACGCAGTGTACCTAAATCAACCAACAAAATCAGGACAACATAGACTCTCTGTCAGTTAGCTCATTAAAAGTGTGTGAACAGGCAAACAGTTTGCTAAGTCACCCCAGGAGGGCAGAAGAATAATCGGTCTGCTTGGACATTCAGCGGTGGAAACATACCCTTCCTGTAGTTTGCAGCCAAAAATGCCAAACAAGCTTGCAAAAGACAAGATTCACCTTGGCCTTCTGGCACTTTGCCTTCCTCCAGGGAAATGAAGAACATGGTGATAACAATTGCACTACGGGGTGGGGAAATCAACACCTCTTTTTTTCCTGTAGCTTTGCCAGACAGGTGACAAGCACCTCTTGACTTGAGACAGAGAGAGAGAGAGAGAGAGAGAGAGAGAGAGAGAGAGAGGAAGGAAGGAAGGAAGGGAGGGAGGGAGGGAGGGAGGAACTGGTTGAATAAAAAGGTTCCTGAGGGGTAGAGGTTGTCCCAGAAAGAGATCAGTACCTCCCTAATATTCCATTTTAAATGTGGTTTCCAGATAGAAACAGGTACTTTTTAACAGGCACAGATTCAAGACAAATACATAGATTTGAGAAACAGTTACTAAACAGAGCTAACCATGATCATTCAGTTGACAAATATGACCCCCAGCCACGTTGCAAAGGACTCTGCTTTGGAATTTATCAACTGCTTTGTTCGTTTGTTTGTTTTCTTAACAGGTGAAAAACGCAGCTGCCAATGTACTCAGGGAAACATGGCTAATTTACAAAAATACCAAGCTAGTAAAAAAGATAGATCATGCAAAAGTAAGAAAACATCAACGAAAATTCTTGCAAGCTATTCATCAGTAAGTACCATTTCTCATTTCATTGTCATCCTGCTTGTGTAGCTCTGGGTCTGAATTCTCACACTCAGTCATTCTTCTCTCGTGAGAGAGGGAAAAAGAAAACATTGTCATGTCTGTGCCCAGAAGACATTATTTGGCAATTCAGTAATTCCATAAATGAAAGCCTGAGAAAACTGTCCATTCTTTTGAGGACTAAAAAGCATTTGTTATTGGGAGAATAGTCATTAATATATTAATTAAAATGTCTCCTCAGTTTCTCTCTTTAGAAACAATATTTTCCATTGCAATTGTATTTCTTAATGTAGCTTAGTTATTCGTCTAGTTTGCTCTAAGATGTTTAGTTCGTATCTACTGCAAAATCTTGAAAAACATTTAATATTTTATGACATATCTGGATTTTTTAACAAGATGTTTATATGAAGGTAGTATAGGCACTTGATTTAATAGTTGTATTTTTTAATTAGTCTTTACTCAGAACTTGGGGGAATTTCTATATGCTATGTGTTCATTATAGATTATATAGTGCCTTTAGGCCTTCCACTCTTGTATCATTATTCTGACTTCATCCAGACCACCGTGATTCCACTTAAGTTTTTCATGCCATTTTGTTGTTCTGCTGTATGTAACTATCATAGACTTTTAAAGGACAAGTGCCTATGTAGTGAGTTTCAATAATGACTTGAAAGCACCAGCTCTTTCTCCCCCAGGCTGGCAGCGTCCTTACCGTAAGTACATTACTGTGGGCATCAATCTTGAGGCTGTGCAGCCTTGGTCCTAGCTCAATGCCATTTCTGTGTGGGGAAGAGCAGATCTGTCACATTCGTGGGTCAGAAAAAGTAGCTTTCCTCATTCAGCCTACCAGGGAAATTACGGAAAGATGGGTAAACACGAGGCATCCTCATTAGACAGCAAGATGTGCCTTTCTCAAGCTGCCTAGCATGGCAGACCAGAAAGCTCTGAAGCTGGAGTTTTTATTGCAATGTCCTCAGGTGGTACAGACTTAATATACCACACTTAGAGTCCATGGGAGGTCACTAAGCTTTCAAATGTCTACCCTGTCACCTCTCCCTCCAACTGTGCGTTTTTATATAGCTATCACTGAACATGTGGACAATGTCTGGAAATTGCTACCTCCTTTAATGAGAATAAAATCAGGGCACCCTGAGGTCTAAAACAGAGGGAGATTCTGCACGTCCAGTAGAGTAGCTGGCCCTCATGGCTACTCAGAGCTCTTCAGTCATGTTTTTGCTGCCACCAGCACCAAAGTGACACCATCTCTCTCTTATCTCTGGGACTTCACACTGGGGCCCCAACTCTTTTTTATCCCATTGTAAGGAAAGGGTAGAATGTTAAGATAATACTCTGTCAAAGTCTGGGAAACACAGGGGAATCCTGGCTCAGATCTGACTCCCAAGAGGAAACTGCTTTCTGGAGATCAAGGCTGCCCTTACAACCGAATGCCACTCCCTAGGAGCCTCCATATCTTGATTCCTTAAAGTTTACATCTTAGAGAGCGAGTCCCCTGAGAGATGCTGAGCCTTCACCTCTGAGGATAGTCTTCTCCTCAGGGGTCCCCAAGTACACCTCTCCTGGTAGAGTGGTCATTCCTACACGACCACCCCACCCAGCCGTACCACATAGAAACCCAACACTCATATACGAGATACCTGTGGCATACTGTGGAAACATCATTCTTTGTACTTTTAATGTTTCAATACTAACCTATATTGTTCAAGCGTATTAAAAAAGAAAACTTACCCCTGTGGGGGTGGATAGGTGTGGTCCATCCCTGGGTCCAGCGACCACACATCCCATTTTCTCTGGGATCACATTTATAACCCCTCCGTCAGTTCCATGTACCTATTACTTAGAAAATGAAACGGGACTGGCCTTTGGTGCCATAGACAAATTTCTATATAACGGAACTATTGGAAAAACTGCTTTGATGGTTTCAGTAATAATTTTGTAGCCGCATGTGAATGGTGGGTATTTATATACTTAATGTATCTTGTCACAAAGTGCATTTATGCTCCAATGTCGGGTGGCAGGGGGTGGGGGGCGGCCTACGGGTGTTCACTGTAAATTTTTTTCCACTTTGCTATAGGTTTGGAAATTTTTTATAATGTGTTAGAAAAAAATACTGGGTGAAGCAAAGTTGGAAGTTAGATTGCTAGAAGGTGCACTGACCCAGTCTTAAGGGTTTCGGTTCCATGGGTCTTCCAGCAAACTGCTGCGGGGTGGAGTAACAGAGGAAACCATTCATGATTCTTCTGCTTCTTGCAGACATTTCTCATTCTGTTTCTTCAGTAGCAACATGTACTTCTGAAGTATAGAAGCTTTGAGCAACGCAAACGTTCTGAATTGTTTTATAATTTACTCTTGGGGTTATCAGATTTCCTTTGAGGTGGGAGGGTACTTATACTTTGTAAAAAAAAAAAAAAGTATAGCTGAGAATTTATAAGGGCTGGGTTTGGCTAGATTATTCTAATCATGCCTAAACTCTCATTTTAAGTTAGTGAGTGAAGTCATGCAGGAAAGCACACAGGGCTCGATTCTTCAGGGCAAGGTTCCCATTGCCCACTATTTAGACACAGATTGACAAATTCATTTGCTAGAGCTCTGCTGGCCTCACCCATCCTCTGATGTGTCCTGAGAGCTTTTCCAGAGCTCCGCCAGGACTCCCCTCTTCCTAGCATCTCTCCATGACACATGGCCTCCCCTAGGGTCCGCTAGACATGCCTGCTCCTCCAGGCCCCGTCCTCTTCGGTATGGATCTTTTGGGATCATCACTTATAGTGCCATGAAGCATTCTGTTTCTCTAGACCTTTGAGCACTTTTTCTGGTATCAGCTTTACCTTTTTAAAGTTTATCGTTCTTCCATTTCAACTACAGACCCAGCAATCAACAGGAACTTGTCTCCAAGCTGAGAAATTCAGTAAAAGGGAATTTCTCTAATGCTGAGCCTTTGGATTACCCACTTTCCAGAACGCCAGACTTCTAAATGGCCCCAAATCAGAAGAGATGTACCCCCTCCCCAAAACACCGACAACATTATGATCCTGTTGTTGGGAGTATTGCCCTTATAACCCTAAGACATTCACATGAGGCCCAAATGGGTCCTGTCTTTTCCTTAGACACCGTGTATCAAAGAGGCCATAATGACCCGAGAGAGGTTCCACCTTCTGAACCCTAGTTCTGGAGAAAGTGCTGTGTTTCAGGTGGGACAGTCTCACAGCTGAGAAGGATGGTGATCTAATTGAACAGTTTTTTTCTTTGATCACTGTTCCAAAATCCTGCAGAACCTTAACAGGATCTTTCAGCCAATGAATCGAGCCCCCTGTGCACTACTGAACGCCACACTGTGTTATTTTGTTCTGGAATATTTTACAGTTTCTTTTCTTTTGTTTTGTCTTTTTATTTCAACAAAATGAAAATAGAGCTCGGAAGTAAGTTGTGTGAGCCACTCCCCTCAACATTTGCAGAATTTTCTACCGGCTGCATGCACCCAAGCGGATCCTTTATTTGTGAATTCTAGTAGTCTGATTGCTGCTATGGAAATGTGATCCAAAATCATGATATTTTCCTGTGATAAGTGAAGTTCACAAGGAAGAAGTCAACATATGTTCCTTATTCTTCTTATCTGGGGCAGGGAGTAAAATACACACCTGCAGGTTACCTTTTATTCTGGCAGCTACAGCTTTAAGCAGGCTTTTTCTGCCAGTTCCAGGGCACAGGCAGTCTCAGGAGCAGTGAGGCAAGATGACTTGAGTTCAGGGAGCTCAAGGGATTCCAATCACATAGGGCTGCTCCATGGCAGCTTTCCAGACAAGTTGCAAAGAAAATGGGCAAAATTCTACTGTCAGAAACACAATATTGGAATTAAGGAGAAGCAAAGAAGGCTTCATGGTTTGAAATACAGAGTCTCCACTTCAGCTAAGGGACCAGCCCTGGAGACTGGCCAGGCTCAGGACTTTGCGCTTACCAGTTGCTGGAGGCTTCTGACTCGTTCCCCAAACCTGAACTACTCACATGCCTACCGTTCTATTACTTAAATTTGAAAACAAAGCCTGATGCAAATCCCTATCACAAAAAGTACCATTCCCAGACAGGAGAGGCAAAGGTGGCATCAGCCGACAATTGAAACACTGGAGTTGAATTCTAGACACGGACTGTTGCCGCAGAAAGCTCTCAGCTGCAAGCCTGCTCTCTCTTTTTTTCAAAAAGGAGAGACTCGCAGGTGTTGAGAGATAAAAACAGGATAGGACCGGCCTGCGACATTTTTCTTGTAATAATCAAGAATTGGAAGAGAATTCAAGAGAATAACTGTCTCTCCATCTGGTTCAGTACTCAAGGTTTTCTTTCTTTTTTTTTTTTTGAGTGTCACTTAGCCCTCTCGAGCACCTCTGCTGGGATAAATCCAGCACTTCAGAAACACTGTCCTAACCTAACCCACTTCCTTTCCTACATTAAGAAACCGAAGGTCAAGTTAGGGCCAGGGAGAATGGAGTCCGTGTCCCTCGCCTTTGTTCTCTTTAGTACATTTCTGTAGAATGACCTCCACACATGTTTCAAGGTTTCTTTTTTTTTTTTTTTTTTTGGCAGGGGGAAGGTCAGGGACTTGTTTTTAAAAGGCTTACATCAAGAACGGTAATCCTTGTTAAGTACTTAGAGAAACCTATCTCAACGACGTGTTAGACTTAAATTCATATTTGTAAATTCCTATTACACTTAAACACATTCTATCCCTAGACTAGCACACAAAGGAGCTAATTAACAGTTCCAGGCATCCTAATAGAGAAACAGACTTCACAACCACAAGTTATAACCCTAAGCTGTTTCAGATGGTTAAATATCGTGTTATAGGCAGGTGTCAATTAAACCCATACTGGCAGAAGGAACTCTATCTTCACTGTCAAGCAGATTTGGTGACATATTGGATATCATAGTTTCAAAACAAAAATCACTGCACATCGTGAACATTTGTTGCAAAAATCTCCCTGGCAGTAAAATCTTGCCCTGTGAATTTTTTTATCCTTTTTTTTTTTTTTTTTTTTTTTTTGTAATTACCTCTCATTTTAAATTGGGAAATTGAAATTATTCTTTCCAACATCAACACCATACTTTGCAAACAATGTGTCATCAAGGTAAATAAGGTGAGCGTGGCTTTTCTTTCTTTCTTTTTTTTTTTTAGTAAGTACCTGAGAGAGTCTTGTTCCTCTTCTGGAGCATGGCTTTGAATTGTTGGCTTAAAGAACAATAAAACACTTTTCTCTTGTTGGGAAAATCTTAATTTCTTGGTACAGAGTAAGCAATGAATAGATTTTTTTTTTAAATATTACAGTAGATAAGGAATAGTAAGAATTTTCATTCAGAAAGATTTTTTTTTAAAGCGGTATTTTTGACTGTCAGATACACGCAATGATATTTCAAAGTATCTAAAAGTAACTTTGCAAGTAGCAGTCCCATCTGTCAGACATTTTAATTGTCCGCTGACTTTTATCTACAATAAAAAAATTAAGGGAAATTCTCCCCAGGAAATGGTCTGGCTCCCCTTCAAATTCATAGCTGCTTAAGATAAAAGTCAAGCGCAATAGAATGAAGAATAAGGGAATTATGTGTTTTGAGTTATTGTGCTGCTGGTTGAATAAAAGCTTTATTGTTGCTAATAAGAATCTCACTTATCACTGTGTTTCATCAGGTTCAAATACCTAACCCAATCCATCTCCAACTGAACAGGGCTATGCCCCGTATCCAGTCATGTAGGCATAGGAAGGTGCTCACTGCCCGAACATTGATGAAATTCCCGTCGCTTTGCCTATTTCTTCCTATGTCTATTTGAAACGATACTGGGATTTTAAGGAATGTTTTGGCTTTTCTCATATGGTTAAATCCTTATGAGCCTTTCTCCGTTCAACTTTTAACTCCCTGGGAAATAGTTGTCCTAAGGACACCTCATCTCTTTCTCTTACTCTCTCTCTCTCTCCTCTCTCTCTCTCTCTCCTTTCCTTTTTTGCGGTGTTGGGGAAGCATGCTTCTCATTGTACCAGATACATAACCAGTTTGGACTTGACCCCAAGTATTCAAGGCATTATCCATGCAGTTCTTTGCTCTTGTCGATTTTCTGCATGCTCTTTGGAAGGCATATGATTGCAGTGGAGAGGAAGGAGCCCTTGTGACTTCAGATTCTGTCTTTTAGATTAAGAAGTGTAAAGATGGAGCAGAGGAAGCTGAATGACCAAGCCAATACCTTGGTGGACCTGGCAAAGGTAAGTTTGGAGGTCTCAAGCCCTCATGATGAGGCCTGTTGGAATGAAGCACTGCACCCTAACTGATCATGCTTCAGGAGGAAGACACCCCAAATTTGTTTAATGCATCAAGCCCAACTAACCACCCTCAAAATGATGACCCAACTTAGAATTTTTCTAAGCCTTTTCCTTCATATGCTCTTTACCTACATAAATTATTCAACCCCCATTCTAAAAAAACTTCCTATTTACAGGGACTTGAAAATACTGTAAGAAACCTAAGTGGAACATGAAGCAATACTGTTTGGTTTCATATTTGTCATTCAGTCTCATCCCTCTAAGGGCATAACTACACCCTACACGGGTTTGACCGTGATGTTCAGGGCTACCTAGGACTCATCAATAAAATTATTTTTCATTTGCTTTAAGCCCACTCAAAAGCCTGTGGCGTTGAAATTTTTTTTTTAAATGTAAGAAATTGCATCATAACATGAAAGTCATCATTCCCCCCCAAAAAAAATGGAATCAGCTTTTATAATTTATGATTCTTTTTGAATAAGCTTTATGATCCTTATTTGAAAAATCATACTACTTTTTAAAAAAAGTACATTGATAGTCTCCTGAGTCTTCTGTCACACAAGATTCATCTGGTTGATTTTCGGTTGTTCCTTTCAAATCAACTCCACTTTAAAAATGTGAATATTTGCCAACAATGACAACCTTCCATTTTCCTGGGCCAATTCCATGGGAGGCATTATAATAGCATGTGTGGAGTTCTTACCCTTTTAACACAAATGCTTTAATAGAGGCAACAGCTCTCTCTAGGGGTGCCTGGGTGGCTCAGTCAGTTAAGCATCCAAATCTTGACTCTGACTCAGGTCATCATCTTAGGGTCATGAGATGAGCCCTACATTGGGCTCCAGTTTAGCAGGGAGTCTTCTGGAGATTCTCTCTCCCTCTGGCTCCTCTACCCCTCCCTACATGCACTCTCTCTCTCAAAATAAATAAATAGATCTTTAAAAATAATAATAAAAGGGGGCAACTCTAGTTGGACCTGTACATCTTATTTGTTCAACAAACCAGCTATGCCCTTTATAAAGCCTCCAGTATCATCTATGAAAATTATACCTATTTGTCCTAGCCTCATGAAATAACACAACTAAGTTATACTCATGTTAATGTATGTCAGTAATGTATGTCAGTTATATACAAGTATATAAAAGTTGAATATTTGAGGTCTTAGAAGATAAACAAATAATTCAATGACTTACCGTTGGCATTTAAGGTGGGCAACACACATAAATGAGACTTGAATATGTTCTCAATTAATATTTACACACATGGACACATCTTGAACAAAGATGTCACAGACTCCTGGAAATAATATAACATTTTACTATGTATAATATATAATTATGTATAATATATAATTAACATAATATTATAAATCTATACTATATAATGTCACTTCAGGAGTCTGTCTACAAAGCAAAATGCTCATAGATATATGCTGTGCTATTTCTTTCAAATTATTTTAGTTGCATGCTGCTTATTATGGCTGCAGGGCTGTCATGCCATAAGGGTTCAGTATTTTCTGAATGAATGGATGCGGCTCACATAATCTCAAGACTATGTAGTAAAAAATAATGTGAATGTGCTCTGTGTCCCTGACCAAGCTCAAACTAGGTGTCTGTGTCCTGAATAGTAAACTCTTTTAGTGAATCAGTTCATTTATAATCATTCAGAGGTTATTAAGTAGATAAGAGTACACTTTATAGAGGGATGGACAATTTCAACCAAGGGTTTGAAACTTAGGAAGAGCAGCAGTGGACGATTCATATCTCAGTCCTTCCCTTCCTGGCCTTTCTGTGGCCTCCCGAAACATAACTGAGTGACCAAGTTAGGAATAGCTTTTCTTTTTTTTTTTTTTTCTTTAAAGATTTTATTTATTTATTCATGAGAGACACAGAGAGGGAGAGAGAGGCAGAGACACAGGCAGAGGGAGAATCGTGCTCCAGGCAGGGAGCCCAATGCGAGACTCCATCCTGGTACTCCAGGATCACACCCTGGGCTGAAGGCAAGTGCTAAACTGCTGAGCCACTCAGGGATCCCCATGAATAGCCTTTCATCAAGACAATCAATTCAAGATTCGCTGGAGACCAAGAACATGTTTCTCTTTTAGACCACTCAGCTCTGATAAACCTGTAGCCAACAGTGTAGACTGGTAACTTAATCTCCCCCAATTTTTTACCTATAAAAAATGCTATGTGGCCCAATGTAGAGTCTATAATTTGAAACCGAGGACCACAAAAGATCTTTCAGAATTTTTTCTTGCTTTAAGTTACTAAATTACTTGACCAAATTAATTTTTCCTAAACTTCCTTCAGGTTACAACTTCTGAATTTTCTGCTACATCCTAGTACCCTCTGTACTGTTGCATATTGTTCTTTAAATCTACTTGATGTTAAAAATTAGCCTTGCCCCAATAAATATTATATGTTGCAAAATGAATTTGACATTGCTAACTTTTGTAACTGCCATTAAGAGATTTATATAAATATTAAATCACAACTTTGTCTCTACACTACCAAAAATCACTGGGCATACCACCAGCAGTACCTATCTGACATTTTCTGCAACTGCCTCAGATTAAGGCCTAAGATCATTTTCAGGCCTTAATTTCATTTTTAAAAGAAATTTAAAAGAAAAAAAATTTCATTCATTTTCCAAAGAGTGAGGGAAGAAACAGGAGAGAGAGAATCATAAGCAGGTTCCACACCAGCACGCAGACCAACACCAGACTCAATCTCATGATCCTGAGATCACCACCTGAGTCAAAACCAAGAGTCAGACATTTAGCCAACTGAGGCACCCAGAGATTTTACATTTCTAAATCTTGGCATTGAACAGACATACTGAATCTGCTTTGCAAAGTAAAGTGTTCCATTAGCTGATGCCCTTGTTTCTTTGTATGCCACCAAAAGGAAACCGGTCCTCAGACTGTGAGAATTGACCATTTGCTTCCAGGGCAAGTGTCCTGAAACCTTTGTTTTTGGTTTCTCTATTCGTCTCCCATCCTGTTTTGCAGACCCAGAACATCATGTATGACATGATTTCTGACCTAAACGAACGGAGTGAAGACTTTGAGAAGAGGATTGTTACCGTGGAAACAAAACTAGAGACTTTGATTGGCAGCATCCACGCCCTCCCTGGGCTAATCAGCCAGACCATCAGGCAACAGCAGAGAGATTTCATTGAGGCTCAGATGGAGAACTATGATAAGCATGTCACCTACAATGCCGAGCGGTCCCGGTCCTCATCCAGGAGACGGCGGTCCTCCTCCACAGCGCCACCAACGTCATCAGAGAGTAGCTAGAAGAGAATCAGTTAACCACAAAATAAGACTTTTTGCCATCATATGGTCAATATTTTAGCTTTTATTGTAAAGCCCCTATGGTTCTAATCAGCGTTATCCGGGTTCTGATGTCAGAATCCTGGGAACCTGACACTAAGTTTTAGGCCAAAATGAGTGAAAACTCTTTCTTTTCCTTTCAGATGCACAAGGAATGCACCTATTATTGCTATATAGATTGTTCCTCCTGTAATTTCACTAACTTTTTATTCATGCACTTCAAACAAACTTTACTACTACATTATATGATATATAATAAAAAAAGTTAATTTCTGCACATACTTGTTTGGTCACTTGACATTTCTAAAGGTTCACTTCTTGCCTTGTTTTCAAGTTAAAAGGACTGGTTATCTGACACATGTTGATAACTTTCTTCACCCTGTCTAGCCAGTTGGAAGAAGGCTTTTAATCGCTCTGTACTCTATTCGCAAAGATTTTCCCCCATCATGAAATGTTATTGTCACATTCATTTGATGCAGCCAGCTTACTATTCTTTTTGAGTTCATGATGTCTAGTTTCTAATTCCCTTTGTTTCCAAATTATGTGGAGGGTGGAGCTGGGGTATATATATAGACCAGGGATGCACAGATGCTTTCAAACATTATTTTATCCCCAGTTTACCAGGAAATGTATTTAAAGAAAGTATCAGGGTACACCACTGTTTGTGAACTAACATTGAAGATTTTTTTGGTCAAAACGAGTTATTTCTTCTTTTCCTTTGTATTCGTTTATTATGGGAAGCCCCATGATGCACTTGGTTTGGATTCCATGCGTATTCACACACGCATCCGTTTGCATAGTTCCTAACAGCATAATGGACATAAACCCAACATGTCCCTTATCACCTAGCAAATGGTCCCCTCTTGGTCTGTACTTACATATTTGGTACAAGGAAGTAAATGGTGCCTAGTCAATTTCCTGATTTTTATCACACTTGTTTCATGGGAGTTAGGTGAGTTGCGGTGCTTAACTGTGGCCAGCACATCTCTTTCCAAATTTAAGAATTGAGTGGGTTTAGAAGAACCATCTTGGAATAGCAGAGTGGAGTTCCTCACCTGCTTATGGTCTCCAGAGCCTATAGGAAGAGCTTATCTGCAGTGGCAGGGGTAACACATCACAAAAGTAAGGCACAATGTGGACAGTTCTTCAGCCAATCTGCTTGGATTGACCTAAATCTTAAAATATACTCCTTCATTTTCAGAGAAATCGGCCTTTGCTCACTTCCCCTTTATTTTACATCATACCCTTTAGTGTCTACCTTACCACGTTTCAAGATGCTAGCACACCAAGTATTTTTCTTCTCTAGCATAAAACTAGAGTGATCAAGTTCATCACTTTGCATAATTAGATGAATAAAATCACATTCATAACTATTCTCCATAAGTGAGGCAAAAATCAGACATTTCCATTCAAGACCAAGGTGTTACCCATCCAAAGTGGCTGGAAAGAAAAGCATTCACACATCCTATATGTGTCTGGGTAGGACAAGGTCGAGGCCTAGAAAGTCTTTTAATAAATGAAAGAGCACATCTTTGGGGACATATTGCTGAGTTAAATGAACTTCAAAATCCTATGTCATGGTGACTATGAAATGATGATGGATGAAATGAAAATTTTATGTATTCTGGGTTACATACAGGAATCCAGTATTTGGTGTAAACACTGGATGTAAGAAAGAGAGAAACTTTGAAAGATGATTGATTTGTTCCGGCAATTGATATAGTTAATTCTTATATGTCCTACCTCTATGGCGACTAAAAAGCAGAATAGCAGGTAATTTAATGATCATCGTATGCATCAATTAGCACCACCATCCCAGAATATACTACAAGGCTAGGGAAATAATAACATATAGTTGAAGAGCAGAGAAAAGAAATTAGATTTTAGAATTAACAGCCTTGTATTTATCCAACTCCTATGGGTTGGCATTCATTAGCACCCCAGGTTTGATCAATCTTTTACTGCGTCTTTAGGCAAAGTAGATGTAGCGGAAGAGGGAACCCATCAATCAGGTGGATGCTGTGGTCAACGTTCTGCTGAATGAGTCCTTCTTCCTGCAACGTGACCACAGTCTCCTCTCACATGGCCTTTAGCATGAGACTGAATCCCCTGCAGGCTCCTCAGATGACTACTGTCTTGTGGGGATCCATGCCTTGCTCTAATTTGCATTTTGTCACAATTTCTAACAATAATCGAGTGTGCCAGCCTACCACAACTGGGCCTCCTTGTTTCTTTGTAGCCAGGATGAGAACAAATGGCTACCACAAATCATTTGAGTTGCAACAGTACCTCCTTCCTCAGTAACTATCTTTACCTCTCCTACTAATACACAATGTCACAAGTTGGCCATAATGAAGAAGATCCCCTGTATCAAGAAATGAGGATGAACCAGATCTCTAACAGGTACTAGATCTAGGAAATTGTATCTGCTTCCTCCCCAATTGCTCCTCCCTTGGTAATTGTTTTCCAAGAGACTTCACACCGAAACAGCTGCAATAATCAAATAATTATATTCCCAAAGAGGGTGTTATGTTCCAAAAGAGAGGATAGGAAGTGGGGAATAAAACCTGTGGGTTAGATTTAATACAAATCTCAAGGGGTGGATTAAAATTTTACAGCCCTGCTATTTCTCAACTTTGCCCCATCTTGAGAGGCAGAATAAGAAAGTATAAGAAGCATGAGTTTCAAAGAACAGGGTTCAGAACTGAGTCCTGACACTTGCTAGCTCCATGCACTTGAACAGCCTTAATTGTACTGAGCCCCTTTCTTCTCGGCCACAAAACCAATGTACAAAGAGATACCAGAGGGCCTTTATGAAGACTAACATCTAGTTAGATGGCAAACACTTTTTATTACCATTTCCAGTATAAGGCAATAAATGCCAAAGACCCCTAATACCCGCCCATCTTGCCGCTTTTAATACCTGGCAGTATAGTTTATAAATTCTTTCCTTTGCTTAATTAATTCTTAAAGGAAGTTCCTAGACTCTGCATTTTTTTTATTCATTTCCTGATCCTATTGCTATTTTGGGGGTAACATGATCTAGAATACCAATAGGTACATATGCTTTGTCTTTGTGATTCTATTCTTTCCTCCTCTTGCCACCCACAAAATCTGTTGGTAAACATGATCCAGAAGTGTGGAGGCTGCTTGTGTCCCACACTGAGGACTTGGGATCCTTGATTAGGACTGTGTTGGACTACAACACATTAGTCATTACAACACAGTCCTAATCCTTGATTAGGACTACAGAGTCACCCAAGAGTTGCATCAAAGGGTCCTTTCCCAAACCCATCCCTGTCTTTGGTGAGCTTCCACATACTTCTCCCTGTCTGTAATTCATGGATACAGTTTGTGAGTACTAATGGAATTGTCAAGCCAATCCACTAAGAAAATACTATCAAACACTGGCTGTTTGACAAATGAATCCTAGTATGTGTTGTGAGGCAGGGAGCCAGTGCAACAAGGGGTAGGACACCAGCAACTTCTCCACCACACTGACATGTTGGCCAGAGCCTTTGATGGGCATGCTCCTTTTCAATTTTTTTAGGTCAGGGAAGAAAAAGCAAGCCCATCAATGCTACTTTCTAGGACTTCTGTGAAATAGGTCTCAGGTCAGTGAACCCAGAAATAGAAAATAAAGATTATAACTTTGTAGATATTTCCCACTTCAAATTTTTAGAAATAATATGAATTCTCTCCCCTGCCCCACCCGCCCCAGGCATGGCCTTTTTTCTAGTTATGGGTTTTTTTCTGCCCCAGTGTTCATGGTCCCCACACAGTGGGGTTGAGGGAAGGGGTTTACAAAAGTAATGAGGAATTCCTGGGGCTGCTAGTCCTGGCAGTGTTAGGCATTCTGGATTGGAGCTGGCTCAACTTGTCCAGCTGTAAGTTGGGAATGAGGAAGACAGTGATCAGCAGGCTGGCCAAGCAGAAAGCTGAACAGGGATCCTTTCTCTCTCTAGACTTCCCCCTTTGTTAATAACTTGACTCCTCAACTCCTCGTTAGGAAAGCGGACCTTGTCTCTCTCCATAGTGCAAATACTTAATCATCAACTTCCCTGGGGTCTCCTACCCACCCACCCCCAAAATCTATAAACAAGATATTTATTTTTTTAAAAAAAGAGAGATTTGGGGGCACCTGGGTGGCTCAGCAGGTGAGTGCCTGCCTTTGGCTCAGGTTGTGATCTCAGCATCCTGAGATCAAGTCCCACCTCAGGCTCCCCCTGGGGAGCCTGCTTCTCTCTCTGCCTATGTCTCTGCCTCTCTGTGTGTCTCTCATGAATAAATAAAATCTTCAAAAAAATTAAAAATTTAAAAAAGAGATTTCTTGTTAAGTCAGTCATGTTACTTCACATATTTGTAGCAACAAAAACCTAGTGCCCTCAGCTAAGGTCAAAGAATGGAAGTATTTGAGGGGTGCCTGGCTGGCTCAGTCAATAGAGCACGTAACTCTTAATCTAGGGATCATGAGTTCAAACCCCATGTTGGGTGTATAAATTATTTAACAATAAAAAAAAGTCTTTAACAAAAAGAATGGAAATATTTGGATTCATTTAAGTTAGTTTAGCTCAAAGGAAAAATGCACACGCACTGTGGAATATTTTGTGGGTATGAGTGACAAGGGAATCAAACAGGTGACAGAACAAACTCAGTGTGGCTACCTCTACTCTGAGGCAATGCCACCTGTTACCTCTACTGAAGCTGGATCAGTTCACAAAAGCCAGCAGCTCACATGCTGGAGAGACTGTGGCCACCAGCCCTGTTCAGATGGTAAATGAGGGATGATTTGAGACACTAAAATAAAGACATCTATATCTTCACTGTACAGGAAGAATCAAAATTGCTTTAGTAAGAAGACATTTGGTATAATGTACGACAAAAATCTAACACCTTCTGGTCATAACATTCTAAATCTACATTATTCTAAAAGACCAGAATTTTCACTGTGCCACCTACCATCGCTTCAGGAGGGGCTAGAATAGATGCATGCCTGTCTCTCCAATTTTTACACATGTAATGTGATTATGCAAAATTCTGAATCACAGATGAACCTATTGTCTATCTCATTTATTCTGGTTTTTGTTTTACTGCTTATAAATGGAAACGTTAGGTCGGACATTCTTATTTTTGTGGGTTTTGGGAATATAAAACCAAAATTAACCATTCTGCTGGGTAAAATCACAGTGCCTCAGAGTGAAAACGAACAGTGAAGAGAGAAAAGGTGTCAAGTGAGCCCATATTTTTATTTTTGAGTTTGCAAGGGGAAAGAATATAACATGGCTGCAAAGGGGCACAGTTCACTGATTTCTTTTAAAAACTTGATTTTGTAATATTTCTATGGGTTTTAAAACATGTTCAGGGAATTGGGAGATTATACTTCACTTGAGAGAGAACACTGGTGACAAAGGGTTTATTGCTCTTAGAATGCAGTTGGGAGGAAAGGTAGAAAGTAAAATATTAGTAAAAAGTCAAATACTGCTTTTTAAAAAGCAGTCCTTTTATTGATATAAAATTAAAAGATTACATTTTTAAAGGAAAAGCCCTTTACAAAGGTAGCTGATGAAAATCTGCTTATAAGAAGAATAAAGGAAGCAACAGGTGTTTTCAATAATTAAAAAGCTAGAGATTACAATGATTTCAGAGAAACAAACAAAAACCCCAGTAAGAAAGCGTAAAAAATGAGAAAGCCTAAAACAAGGACTCCAAAGTAAGATGAAACCTTACAACTTTGCAATAAGTAACCATGGATGAATTTGCAGTCTTAAAGAAGAGAAAATTTAAGATTGAATTAAAAACAATACACATCCATGAGCTTTCTATAAAGGGCATATAAAAGAAAATGATAGAAGTTAAAACCCAAATCGCAAGGAGAGTTTAGACTAGTGTCAACCAACAAAAAGAGCGGTGGCAATATTCATGTCAGGCTAATGGAATTCAAGGGAAACAATAGAAAATCACAAAAGGATGGCTCATGTTAGATTAATAAAAGTTTATTTCGTGCTGAAGAGAAGGTGGACATGAGTCGCATGCACTAAATAGCAAAGCATATAAATTAAAGCAAAACTACCAGAAACAAAAGAGAAAAAGGAGATTTTTAAGACGTATTTTCAGCCTGGAGGGTTAAAAAAAAAGTTCACAGTTGCGGTTTTGGCAAACTAGTGCAGCCATTCTGGAAAACAGTATGGAGGTTCCTCATAAAGTTAAAACTAGGGCTACCTTATGATCCAGCAGTTGCACTATGAGGTATTTACCTAAAGGATACAAAAATACTAATTTGAAGGATACATGCACCCTGATGTTTATAGCAGCATTATCAACAATAGTCAAATTATAGAAAGAGCCCAGATGTCCACTGACTGATGAATGGATGAATAAGATGCAATAGACTATTACTCAGCCGTCAAAAAGAATGACAAGGGATCCCTGGGTGGCGGAGCGGTTTGGTGCCTGCCTTTGGCCCAGGGCGCGATCCTGGAGACTCGGGATCGAGTCCCATGTCGGGCTCCCGGTGCATGGAGCCTGCTTCTCTCCCTCTGCCTATGTCTCTGCCTCTCTCTCTCTCTCTCTGTGTGTGTGTGTGACTATCATAAATTAAAAAAAAAAAAAGAATGACAACTTGCCATTTGCAACAATGTGGATGGAGCTAGAGGGTATTAAACTAAGCAAAATAAGTCAGTCAGAGAAATACAAATACCACATGATTTCACTCATATGTGGAATTTCAGAAACAAAATAAATGAACCTAAGGGGGAAAAAAGAGGTGAGGGAGGCAAACCAAGAAACAGACTCTTACCTATAAAGAACAAACTGATGGTCACCAGAGGTAGGGTTGGGGGGGGGGGGCATGAAATGGGTGATGAGGATTAAGCAGGGCACTTGTGATGAGCACCAGGTGTTGTATGCAAGTGATGAATCACTAAGTTCTATACCTGAAACCAATATTACACTGTATGTTAACTAACTAGAACTTAAAAAAACTTGGAAGAAAAAAATAGTTATGGTTTTGAAAGAAAAATAAATAATATCAGAACAGGCCCAAGAACTAGTAGAAACATGAAAGATGTACTTTTTAATAAATGGCCTGAGGTAACTGGATAGGCATTTTTAAAAAGACATTAGATCCATACTTTACATCATACAAGACTTAATTACAAATGGATCACAGAGCTAAATGTAAAAACTAAAGTTTTACAAGTATTCAAATATAATATGGATGAATTCATTTAAGATCTAGGTATAATAAAAGGCTTTCTGGAATCCAGAGGTAATAAAAGACAGATGCATTTGATTACATAAAAATAAAAAAACTTTTGCATAGCAGCAAAGCTTGTAAGCAGAGTTAAAAGTAGCTGATAAACTACAAGAAAATATTTGCAGCAATCATCACAGAGAAAGGACTAAAATGATTAATATAGAGAAATAACTTTTTTAAAGTTTTTATTTAACCTCTACACCTCACCCAGGCTCGAATTCATGACCCTGTGATCAAGAGTCTCACACTCTTCCAATTGAGCCAGCCAGGTTCCCCTAGAGAAAGAATTCTTATAAATTGAGAGGGAAAGATTGAAAATTCTAATAGAAAAACTTAAAAATGGGTAAGAGATAGGTGATTTTCCAAAATAAGGGATATAAAATGATTCTTAAACAGATAAAGAGATATTTTATTTATAATAAGAGACGCAAATTGGAACTACACTGATCGACTATTTCTCACCCATTTAATTGGCAAAAATGGAATGTTTGACAGCCCAATTCACTGAAAGTGGGTATATAAGCACTTCAATCCTGTGCATGTGGGCGTGTAAAAGGGCACAACCCTCTAGAAGGAAATTTGGCAATGTCTAAGAAAACGACACTTATTTTTGACTCAGAAAGCTCTCTTCTAGGTTTTGACTCTGAAGATACAACTTCAAACGTTACAGGAGAATATACAAGCGAGGTGGTGAATTACAACATTACCAGTAATTGCAGAACATTGCATGTAACATAAATGCTCACATTTTATAATGTTTTCTCAAAATAGAACAAGTGGCTGTGTAAAACAATAAGGAAGATCCCAATGAAGAGATAGGGAGTGGCATCAAGAACTTATTGATAGAGGTCAAGCAAGCAAAGTGTAAAGATGTACATATAGTGTATTTGTGTAAAAAGGAGAAAGAAGAAAAGCAAGCTGATTTTTGCAACAGGAAATACTAGACACATAAGCCAGATAACAAAATTGTATACCTACAGGGGATAGGTGAAAATAGGGTGGAAAGAATGGGGGTGGGTGACACTTCTCTGGGTGTCACTAGTAATTTTTACTTTTAAACCATGTCAATGTTTTATACGCTCAAATTTTACCAGTGAGAAACAATTATATCAGTGAGAATATGGGAAAAACCCTAAAACAGACTACCGACAAAATTAAATAAATCTCACTACATTTCAAATGAAAAATAAAAAAAATTAAAAAAAACAATTGAAAAATATAACCATATCAAAGTATGTGTTCAGGTGGGGAAACAAACAGTAATTTTTTATAACTTTTTTATTTTGCACTAATCATAGACTTATAGAAAAGCTTCAAAAAAAACAGTACAAGGGTCTCCTTATATCCCTACTCATATCCCCAATGCTAACATCTTACACAACCCTAGTATAATTATAAAAACAAAATATTAATATTTGGTTCAATAGTAATCAATCTATAGACCTTACTTGAATGAAATAACCTCAGTCTAAAGACATTTATTATGCTTTTTTTGTCACAGTTGTGTGGGCGTTACTGGTTGTAAAAATGCTTTCAGTATACAGAAGGTTGAGAAGATGAATAAATATATATTTCTTAAGATTTTATTTATTCATGAGAGACACAGAGAGAGAGGCAGAGACACAGGCAGAGGGAGAAGTAGGCCCCATACAGGGAGCCCGACGTGGGACTCGACCCCGGGTCTCCAGGATCACACCCTGGGCTGAAGGTGGCGCTAAACCGCTGAGCCACCCGGCTGCTCGACGAACAAATATATTAAAGAGAGCAGGAGAGGGTTTCTCTTTGTTGGAGAAGGGAGTTCCAAATGCAGTGGCGGGGAAGGGGGGCGGGGGGCACTTGGGTGGCTCAGTCAGTTAAGTATCCGAGTGTTGGTATAGGCTCAAATCATGATCTCAGGGTCCTGGATCAAGCCCGGCATCGAGCACTGTGCTCAGCGTGGAGTCTGCCTCAGAATTCTCTCTCCTTCTCCCTCCTGCTTATGCTCTCTCTCAGATAAATAAGCAAAATCTTAAAAACACATGCACACACACAAAACCAAATGCAGAGTGGGGCTAGGCTAGAAAGAATCCTCTGGTATTAGACTGGTATTGGAGACATCAGTATGAATTCATGGATTTAGAAACAGGTAGAAATATACATTTAAATAAACATGATTGTGTACTCACTCCCTAATTCTGTTTGCTGAAAAGACCTAGCAGCAAAAGAACCCCAAACCTCATGCTTGACCTTGAAATCTTAATACCAATCTCCACTAAATATTGAATACTGTTCTCCTTGTAGAAACAGCAGATTACAGAAGTAGCGCAGGAAAGTTCAAGATGAGCCTGGAACAACTTCTACCAGAAAAGAAAAAACATTCAAAAAAGGATATGAAGGAGATGAGAGACACAAAGTGCAGCCTCAAGGTACACAAATCTGGGAGAGTCTGCTCATCAAAAAATACTGATATTAAGAGTTTATAACGGGCACTTGGGTGGCTAAGTTGGTTGGGTGTCTGCCTTCTGCTCAAGTGATGATCCCAGCATCCTGGAATTGAACCCCTGCTTGGTGGGGAGTCCGCTTCTCCCTCTCCCTCTGCCCCTTCCTCCTGCTCATGCTTTCTCTCTCTCTCTCTCTCTATCTCAAATAAAGAAATCTTTAAAAAATAGTTTAAAATAATTTATGAATAAAAATAAAATATAAAATCATATTTTATATAAAATATAAAATTGATACATATAAAATGAATAAAAAATGGAATTAAAAGAAATTCTTAGGTACTTGCTTAATAAATAAAAGGAACAAAACTCTTCCTTAAAGTCAGTGAAAGTTTGTGGAGATCAGGATTGTTATTTACATAGTATCAACATACCTTCCAAAACATGATTTTACTAATTATAAAAGGTTCATTGTAATTTTGCTGTTTAAAATTAAAAAGGGAAAAAATAAGATAAAGGAAAGGCAAACCTAGTGATTACTTCTTTAAGTAAACAAAATACCATCCCCATAAATGGCACAGACCAGTGTCATTTGCTTCCTGATATGAGGCAGTAAAGGAAGATATATCATTTATGTGATAATCCACCCAAAATACATAAACTGAATCTAGTAATGAGGAGCTATCAGATAATCCCAAACACATAAACCAAAAAGAAATGTCAACTGACTTTTAAAACAACTAACCAGTCTTTGAAAATGTTAATTTTATAGGTTTTGGGTTTTGTTTTGTTTTTTGTTTTGTTTTTTTAGATCTTATTATTTATTCATGAGAGAGGCAGAGACATAAGCAGAGGAAGAAGCAGGCTCCCAGCCTGATGTGGGACTCCATCCCAGGACCCCGGAATCATGACCTGAGCCGAAGGCAGAGGCTCAACCACTGAGTCAACTGTATCAACCCCAGTGTCAATTTTAGAAAAGACAAAGAAAGCCAGATTATGGGAAGCTGAACAGATATAACTAAATGCAAGTCTGCTTTCTAATGAGGAGGAGAAAACAAATTATAAAGGACATTACAGGATGATTGGCCAGATTTGAATATGGACCATATTCAGGTACTAGTTTTGTATCAATCTTAAATTTGCTAACTATATTGTGGTGATAAAAGACAGGTCTTTGTTCTTAAAAACATACACATTCGAAAATGTATCATAAAGGAACATAATGTCCTCAACTCATTCTCAAAAGTTCAGAAAAATGTGACCTGTACAATGAGGCAGAAGTGTGGACTGGAGAGAGGGAGACTGACAGAGCAATATGGAAAAATGTTAACAACTTGTGAATTTAGTTAAAGGGTATACAGAGTTTCTAAGTTTGGAAAATAAATGAATTATTATCCCACTTATGTAACACACAAGGTGTATATATCTCTGCATTCATATAAATATGTGCAAATACATAGAAAAAATATGTTGGAATATACCAAAAGTATTACTCTGGGCAGGAGTAAAAATGTAGGAGGAGTGATCAAGGAGGACTTCCACTTCATCCTTATTGGTTAATTTTTTGTTGTTGTTGTTTTAAATTTTTTTTCTTTCTTTTTTTTTTTTTTGGAGAGAGAGAGAGAGAGTGTGTGTATGCATGAGCAGGGAGTGGGGAAGGGGCCGAGGGAGAGGGAGAGAGAGAATCTTAAGCAGGGCCCACGTCCAGCACAGAGCCCGACATGCGGCTAGATCTCATGACCCCGAGATCATGACCTGAGTCAAAACCAAGAGCTGGATGCTTGACCAACTGAACCACCCACTGATTTTTTTGTTTTAAAGAAAATATATTCTTATATTAATGAAGACAAATTAATGGGGAAAATGTTTAAAACATACCAGAAACTGAGTAAGTGATGAAACAGGAGAAAATGAAGCAGGATGGACTCAAGAGTACCAGGGAAACGTCACCCTTGAATATAGAAATGATTGATTCTAATATCCAGAAAGGGAGTCTATGAAGCTTGAGGTAGGGAAGTTAGGGCAAATCTAAAGAACTCTGTTTCTGTGTGAAGTAGGATGTGAGATCAACTATAGGTTAAGGAGAGGGCTTTCAGAGTAACTTTAGTCTGGGAGACCACACCCATGCAAGACAGGAAAGATGTCTTCAAATACATGGAAGGCTCTCCTAGATAGAGGAATGGGTTCATTCTACATGGACAGGAGTCATCAAGACCTTGCAAAGTCAATTTGTAGCACTTAATCAAGGCTTTCCAACATGGAACAGGTTGCCTTGACAGGTAGTGAGTTCCCTGGCACTAGAATTGTTCAAGCAGAGATTTGGGGATGTTAACAACCACAGTCTAAGTATCAAGACCTCTCAAGTCTATACCTCTTATGCTACAACCACTCCCCATGATGTTCTAGCAAAAGTGATGGAGCTCTGTGGTTGGGCCTTCCTGTCACCAAATTATTGTTTTGGAATTTATCTCTGAAAAGATACTACAAACTATTTTTAAAGTTACTAAAATATAGAAAAATAATCTGTCTTAAAAACAAAATATTATAAATACATTTGAAATCCACTGTACTCCTATGATACTCTATTTCTTTTTAAGGTATCTATCTCACCAGAGGTATCCATTATCCTCAACTTAATATTTGTCTTCCTATTGCTTTTATGTTTGTATAGGATGTTTCCTCTATTTTATATATTTCATTATTTAATATAATTTAATATAATTTTTAAATATTAAAATGTTATTTAATATATTTTACTGTATGTACTTTGTTAATTCCCTTTTTGACTCAACATTAAAAAATTCATAAATGTGTCTCTGTATATGATGGATATTAAGTCAATTTCAGTATTATCTTAACACATGATACTTATATGAAAATTCTTATGCCATGAACTATTATCATTGTATCTCTCAAGTCACACACAAGTGTTAACTGATACAAGGCAGTGCTTCTAGACTATGTACAAGGAAGGATTTTTAAGTTTTCCAATGGGCTGTAGACAGATAACTTTCATAAAACCCAAAAGAAATGATGTGGCAATGTCAAATTATTATCAAAATTTCTAAATGCCCTACTCTCAAGTTTTTGTTTTCATTTCATGGACTGGTCAGGACAATTTGCAGAGTGATGTCTCTATAAGGACCCCACTTGGAGTAGCACTCTTCTGGACTATATACCCTGAACTGCTATGCAATGGAATGGAATTTGCATGTTTTCAAATTTACCAATTTGGTCAAGTTGTTCTCCAAAGTAATGGAATCAATTTATACCCTACCTATGGGAGAAAACTGTTCACACTATATGACACAGTTGTCAACTATTAGTGTTGACACAATTTTTAACTTTGGAAATCTTATAGTTGTGAAGTTCTGTCTCCTTGTACTTTTGAGTTGGAAGATCTTTCAATGTTTATGGGACATTTGGGATTCTTCCTCTGTCAGCTGCCTATTCATTCATTTGCTCTTTCTTTTTGCCCCCAGTGGATAGTATTCTGTTTACTGATCTGTAGGCCTTATGTGTTTTGAAATACCCTTTGTATTAATTTGGTTATACTTTTTAAGATGGATGCTTAAGACTTTAGTTTTTTTTTAAAGATTTTATTTATTTATTCTTGAGAGAGAGGCAGAGACACAGGCAGAGAGAGAGAAGCAGGCTCCATGCAGGGAGCCCGATGTGGGACTCGATCCCAGGACTCCAGGATCATGCCCTGGTCTGAAGGCAGGTGCTCAACAACTGAGCCATCCAGGTGTCCCCCCCCCCCCTTTTTTCTTAATTATTTATTCTTGAGAGAGAGAGTTATTGCAGACTTTAATTTGCTAATAGCTTATTGAGAAGTTTTGCTCTATGTTCTTAACAGGACTTTGGTCTATAATCTATTTTCTTATGCTGTTTAGGCATGGTGGAAGTAATTGTTGGGTGCTGGAGTGATTCTTTTCACTTTATTTTAGGATTCTTTTTAGATTTATAAAATCAGACTTAGCTGCTACACGAATGTTCGCTTGAACTTGTCTAGAAAATCATCTGGCATCTGGTTGTCTATGAGAAGATATTTTACCACTCACTGATTCAGATTTTCAAAAATTAGCTCTGGGTCTATTGAAGAGTTCTCCTTTCTGAGTCAATTAAAATCTCTTATTTTCTAAGAACAATTCCATTATCTTTTCAGTTTTGCTTGAGTAAAGTTACCCATGTATTCTTTTTAAAAATATACATTCCCATTGTTATAACTTCTGTTTAAATGTCTAGAATTGCTTATTTGTACCTTCTTTTCTTTTTTTACCTTGATAATATTTCCCTAAAGGTTTACCTGTTTTATCAGTATTTTCAAAGACCCAAATTTTGGCCTTGCTCCAACTGCTTCTTTTTTAATTTTACTAAATATTGTTCCTACTAGTTTTGTGTTTCTTCCTTAAACTTTTCTGACTTTATAATTTTCTCACATCTGTTTTTTTCTGTCGATATTTTCTTCCATCTTCGTTTTTATTTATTAAAAAGACTTTATTTGTTTGAGAAACACACACAGAGAGAGAGAGAGAGAGAGAGAGAGAGAGCATGCATGGGGGGATGGGCAGAAGGGGGAAGGAGAATCCTAAGCAGGCTCCAAACCCAGCACGGAGCCCAACTGTGGGGCTTGATTGGATGACCCCAACATCATGACCTGAACTAGCCCAATGTGGGGCTTGATCTCATGACCCCAAGATCATGAGTTGAGCTGAAATCAAGAGTTAGACACTTAAACTGACTGAGCCACCCAGGCACCCCTACTTTTTTATTTTTTTAATGGTGTTTCCTTCATAGTAAGATGAGTGCTTGGCTCACCCTAAAATTTCCTCCTTCAGGAATTTGTTAGTATCTTTTTTTTTTTTTTAATATACGTTTTTGGAGTATCACAGACATACAGAGAGGTACACAAATCATAAGATTACAACCCCATACGTTTTGCCAGGAGCCCAGATGCCCCCATTGTGACCTCTTTAGAAACTATTACCTTTCCTCTTCCAACGTAACCATTATTCCAAAAGCTAACAACAGAAGTTATTTTAGCTTATTTTGAACTTGACCTAAATAAAATCATGTAGTATGTATGCCTTTGTGAATTGCATTTCTCATACAACATTCTATCTGTGAAATCCATCTGCATGGAACTAGCTACTGGGGTTCCTTTATACTGTTGTATTTCCATTGTATACTCATATCAGAGTTTACTTCCCCTTTCTACCATGAATGTGCATTTGGGTTATGTTTAATTTTTGAGTATTAAGAATAATGCTACCATAAACATCCCTAAACATGTATTTCAAGAAACATTTGCACAATTTTCTGTTAAATGTCCATGTTGGAGTGGAATTGCTGAAGCATAGGGCATGTGAACATGTTCAATGATAGGAGTTGAAATAGTTATTGCCAAGTAACTTTCCAAACTGGTTGTATTTATTTGCATTCCCAAAAATAGTATAGGAGTGTCCTGATTCTTCTATATTGTCAGAAATACTAGATATTGTTGGTCTTTTTTTAATATTGGCTGTACTGGTGGCTGTGTAGCAATTGCTCAGGGTAGTTTAAATTTACATTTTTTAATCAATAGTGATGTTTAGCATTTATATATAGATATATGTTAGCATTGATATATATGCTTAGCATACACACACACACATATATATCTCTATATCTATAGCTTAGCATACACACATGTATATATAAATCTCTATATCTATCTATATAGATATCTCATTTTATTACTCATTTTATTACCTATTTGTAGGAATTCTTTTATGCATACCAGATAAAATTCTGTTGCTTTTTGGCTTATATTGTCATAATTAGAAGAAAACTTTTTGTGAATTTTGAAAGAGACAATTTGGCTTTTTTTCTCTTGCTAATTTTCTATCTAAATCTATGATGTAATTTTCTTATGATGTAGAATTTGTCTAGATATTAATTTCTATGATTTATTTTTCTTGAGACTTGATATGCTCCTTGAATTTAAGAAATCATCCATTTAAGCAATTCTGAAAAAACTCTCTTATTTGTATTATTTTTATTTCTTTGAGATTTTATTTGTTTGAGAGAGAGCACACTAGTGGGGGGTTGTGGGGCAGGCAGGGGGACAAGCAGACTCACGGCTGAGCAGGAATCCTGACTCAGGGCTCAATTCTAGGCATGATCCCTGAGATCATGACTTGAGCCAAAGTCAGATGTTTTACCTATAAGCTACCCAGGCACCCCCATATCTCTTATTTTTAAATGTGTTTTTTTTTTTTTTATCTCTCTCTATTCTCCTTTCCTGAAATTCTAATGTTAGAATCCTCAATCTAGAGTCCATGTCTCCTAACTTCACTTTGTTATTTTATACACCATTCTGGATATTCTCTCCAGATCTGCCTTCTAGTTCAGTAACTGTCTTAATATTTGGTCTGTGCTTCAGATAACATTCTGCTCTTCATTAACATTATTAGCCTTCTTTTACTTCAATGAGTTCTTTTCTGCCCTAGAGCCTGCATAGAGGCTATTGCTTTTGGCCCAAAGACTGTCCCTCAGACACAGCACAGTTTTATGGATACAGCTAACTCGTCACTACCAGGCTGCCATGTCAGAGGAACCTCACTGAAAGTCACTAATAATGAAACTACAGCATCAAACTTGTAGCATGCTGTAAAATCTATGCTTACAAGGAGACACAGAGTATCACTCGGAGTTACTAGAAATATAGGCAGATTATCATAAATGAATGAAGTAGAAAACATAAAATACAGAGGATTTTCAGAGCCAGAATTTGGTTTCTTGAACAGATTGATAAAATTAATAAACTCATTTGATTAATTAATAAACTTACTTTGATAAACTTACTTTTGATTATTACGATTAATAATTGTATTTTAACAAATATGATTAAGACCAACACACAACCAAACAAAACAGTCAATGTAATAAGTGATAAAGGAGACTTCATGAAGGATTCCACAGATGTTAACATATATTAAAAGGATATCATGAACATTTTATAAGCAGTAAGTTTGAAAATGTAGATAAAATAGACTATTTCCTGAAAAATATGATTTACCAAGACTGACAAAAGTAGAAATAGAAAATATGAAGAGTCCTTTATTATAAAAAAAAAACCCTAAATTTGTAATTAGAACCTTACAACAGAAAATTCTAGGATTAGATAAACATCAATGAATTCAACCAAACATTTAAATAAATATAATAAGTACAGAAATTTTAAAACACTTTTTAGTTCATTTTGTGAGGACAGAAAACCTTTACGCCAAAATCTGAAAAGCATATGACAAGAAAAAATATTACTGGCCCATCTGCCTCATGGATATCTATGCAAAAATTATAAAACAATATACTGACATACTAAATAAATTTATCATATATCTATGTATGTATATATTTCTCCATCTATCTGAGTTTTATTCAAGAATTGAAAAGTGGACTAACATACAAATTTAGAGTGATTCAAAATTCACTGCATTTAACAGAACAAAGGGAAAAAACACAATCAATTCAACAGACTCATAAAAAGCACTCGACAAAACTAAATATCCATTCATTAAAATAACTTTTTTTAAATAATAAATTTATTTTTATTGGTGTTCAATTTGCCAACATACAGAATAACACCCAGTGCTCATCCCGTCAAGTGCCCCCCTCAGTGCCCGTCACCCATTCACCCCCACACCCCACCCCTCCTCCCCTTCCACCACCCCTAGTTCGTTTCCCAGTTAGGAGTCTTTATGTTCTGTCTCCCTTTCTGATATTTCCTACCCATTTCTTCTCCCTTCCCTTCTATTCCCTTTCACTATTATTTATATTCCCCAAATGAATGAGAACATATAATGTTTGTCCTTCTCCGATTGACTCATTTCACTCAGCATAATACCCTCCAGTTCCATCCACGTCGAAGCAAATGGTGGGCATTTGTCGTTTCTAATGGCTGAGTAATATCCCATTGTATACCTAGACCACATCTTCTTTATCCACTCATCTTTCGATGGACACCGAGGCTCCTTCCACAGTTTGGCTATTGTGGACATTGCTGCTAGAAACATCGGGGTGCAGGTGTCCCAGCGTTTCATTGCATTTGAATCTTTGGGGTAAATCCCCAACAGTGCAATTGCTGGGTCGTAGGGCAGGTCTATTTTTAACTCTTTGAGGAACCTCCACAGTTTTCCAGAGTGGCTGCACCAGTTCACATTCCCACCAACAGTGTAAGAGGGTTCCCTTTTCTCCGCATCCTCTCCAACATTTGTTGTTTCCTGCCTTGTTAATTTTCCCCATTCTCACTGGTGTGAGGTGGTATCTCATTGTCGTTTTGATTTGTATTTCCCTGATGGCAAGTGATGCGGAGCATTTTCTCATGTGCATGTTGGCCATGTCTATGTCTTCTTCTGTGAGATTTCTGTCTGTGTCTTTGCCCATGTCCTGATTGGATTGTTTGTTTCTTCGGTGTTGAGTTTAATAAGTTCTTTATAGATCTTGGAAACTAGCCCTTTATCTGAGGAAGACACAAAGAGATGGAAAAATATTCTGTGCTCATGGATTGGCAGAATTAATATTGTGAAAATGTCAATGTTACCCAGGGCAATTTACATGTTTAATGCAATCCCTATCAAAATACCATGGAGTTGCTTCAGAGAGTTAGAACAAATTATCTTAAGGTTTGTGTGGAATCAGAAAAGACCCCGAATAGCCAGGGGAATTTTAGAAAAGAAAACCATATCTGGGGGCATCACAATGCCAGATGTCAGGTTGTACTACAACGCTCTGGTCATCAAGACAGTGTGGTACTGGCACAAAAACAGACACATAGATCAATGGAACAGAATAGAGAATCCACAACTGGACCCTCAACTTTATGGTCAACTAATATTCGACAAAGGAGGAAAGACTATCCATTGGAAGAAAGACAGTCTCTTCAATAAATGGTGCTGGGAAAATTGGACATCCACATGCAGAAGAATGAAACTAGACCACTCTCTTGCACCATACACAAAGATAAACTCAAAATGGATGAAAGATCTAAATGTGAGACAAGATTCCATCACAATCCTAGAGGAGAACACAGGCAACACCCTTTTTGAACTCGGCCACAGTAACTTCTTGCAAGATACATCCACGAAGGCAAAAGAAACAAAAGCAAAAATGAACTATTGGGACTTCATCAAGATAAGAAGCTTTTGCACAGCAAAGGATACAGTCAACAAAACTCAAAGACAACCTACAGAATGGGAGAAGATATTTGCAAATGACGTATCATTAAAATAACTTTGGCAAACTATGAAAAGAAAGTCCTTCTTTAATCTACACAAGACCTATAATAAACATCTTATTTAGTGGTAAAATGTTGAAAGTTCACCCTCTGAGATCAGGTGAAGGACTGGATGCCTATCACCACTTCTAATCACACTTATGTAGAAGTTCTAAACAATGCAATAAAGGAAATAAAATAACTACAGGACTATGAAGAAAGAAAAATACTACTCACATAGTATTATTGCAATAACATAGTCATGTGGACAATAGGATTATGTACATAGATACTGCAAAAACAATTTGCAACTTAATTATAAAATTGGTAAAAGAGATCAGTAAGGCTGTTGGGTAAAGGCTAGTAAGAAAAGCCAATCAGCAACAAATAATGATAAATTAATAATCTTTAAAAGATACAATTTGTGGGATGCCTGCATGGCTCAATGGTTTAGTATCTGCCTTCGGCTCAGGCCACGTCCTGGGGTTCTAGGATGGAGTCCCATATCAGGCTCCCTGTATAGAGCCTGCTTCTTCCCTCTGCCTATATCTCTGCCTCTCTCTTTGTGTATCTCATAAGTAAATAAATAAAATATTTTTAATTTTTTTAAAAAATAAAAGATACAGTTTGCAATAGCATAATATCAAATACCTAAGAGTGAATTTAATGGAAGTTGTAAAATATCCTTATAGAGAAAATTATCCACCAAGATTTGTAAAAAGATCTAGTATTATTACTATTTAATACACATTTATCACTTTTCTCCACAAACTGATTCCTCCTTGTGGCAATTATCTTTTTAACTATGTTATATAAAATATACCATTTAATCCCAAGAGCTAAGCTTCAGATATCGACATTATTCTGTTTTGCAGATTACAAAACACGCTTTTAAAAAAAGATCTTATTTATTTATTTGAGAGAGAAACAGAGATAGTGAGAAAGCATGAGTGGGATGGAGAGGGAGAAGCAAACTCCCCACTGAGCAGGGAGCCCAATATGGTGCTTGAATCAGGACCCTGGGATCATGACCTGAGCCGAAGGCAATACTTAAAACTGACTGAGCCACCCTGTGCCTCACAAAACATACTTTTGAGGGCCAAGTGATGTCCTCAAGGTCACTCACTAGTAAGTGGCCCAGGAGGCTGGATCAAATCCAGCTGTTTCTAAAGCCCCTTCACTCAGTAGCTATGCTGTATTTTCCTGACTCTTAAATGTTTACAATAATTTTTTTCTTCATTCTTGTTTCTTCTCTCATTCATGTCTAATCAACCAATCAAACATACAACTAGTCTTTACCCCTGGTGGATGTTTCTTCAGTGAAATGTTTCCTGTCAGTCCCTCCTTCCTTTTCCCATCCAACCTGCCAAGCTCAGAGCCTCACATTTTTCCTGGTCTTCTGCAAAGGTCTCCTCACTGTTCTGTACATCTCGGTCTCTTCCCATCCCAAGATACTCAGCTTAGTGTGAGCCTGCTCCGAACAAGCGTTCTGCAGAATGCACTTTGAAAATTTGCCCATGGAATCATCCACAAATTCTACACATAGTTCCAAATGTCCCTTGTATGTCATCAGTTTATATATTCAAGTGTTAAACCTGTCATCTCTCCAGTTTTATAGCATTTTCCAATTGGATAAATACAGGTGTGAACCCATTTCCTTTTAGGGATCCTTCCCCAACTTCCTAGTCTTCTCAGGACTCAGATACGTATAGTCTCTCAGCTGCTGTTTGCATTGGTGCCACCATGGTATGGCTTTCCTCCCCAGACATGGTGATCATGGTATCATGGACCTCTTCTCTTCCACACCAACAGAGCTTCATTCTCTTTAGATTTCCTCTCTGACCCCTAGAACATTATGCTTAGTCTAACTCACTGTGCTTACTTTCTTATTTTATGGAAGTTTCTTTCCTAGAAGGCTCTGCAGTTTCTTTCTACAATCTAGCTTCTTGATGGCCTCTCCCAACACTTTGCTATGCCTGTCTCTATAGGTCAACCCTAAGCAGAGACAGGATCAAGTGCCTTTCTCAGGAAGTTTCTATGCCTTTAAGGAAATCAGTAGATTCTAGGGTGTGGATATTGGCTAACCACACATACCCCTGATGGATCTGAACTATTCCAGTTCAGACAGGACTGTACTTATAGGTTATTCAAGACCTTCCATGATTTTACCCCAAATATTACCCTTTCACTTTCTTGACCTTGCTCCCATTGAATGTGTTCCTTGCAATTCCCTTTCCTCCTCTCATCCTGCTGTTAGAACCCTGCCTCTCCTCCTGGGACTCAATTCAAATGCTGACGACTGTAGCATCCCGCCGCCCCCCCCCCCCCCCCCCCCGCCGCCCCCATCCTAGCTGAAAAGAGAGGCTGTTTCTTCTGGGTTCTCAGCATCCACAACACTGTCCTTGTATGTTTAACACAACCTGCCTTCTGCCACTGCTGAGACATGTAGGACCACTCACCCAGGAGCAGGGAATGACGTGTTTGGGCATCCCTCGAAGGATCAGAGCACAATGAACTGTCCATGCTCTGTGCCTGTGAATGCTTGTTAACTGAACAGAAATGTCCTGGCCCTGCAGCCAGTACCCTAGCAAGAACTCTTGGTCCCAGCTAGAAGAAAAATACACATTGTCTCGTATAACAGTCTGTTTTGAGTTCTCTGTGTTCTCCGGATGGCATCTTGAGCAGCCAGTTTATCTTCACACAGAGAGCTTGATCTGGGGCTCCTGCTGCTTGGAGCCTACCAGCAGGCTGAACACGGCTGAACCCCACCGAGGCCAAGCTCCAGAGATATTTGCTTTCAAACACTTAACATTTGCTTTCTGTTACCCTTTTATTAGGAAGATTAAAATTGAAAAGGGAAGCAAGTGAGGCCGGGCTTTCTTCTTTTCTTTCTGCGTGAACAGCTTGTTTCCATGACATTTATATGGGGAGCTTTTTCTAAATGACAAGCAGATTGTTAGAAGATGTTATTTTCTGTCTTTTTGCTTTGGATCTTCACTTAGTGGGTGTCATGGAAGAGAGACAGCCTCACCAGGAGGGTGACTGTCAGGTAGATGGATTCAGGAGGGGATCTGGAGGGGGTTTGTTGAATCCTTTCTGTTGCGGTTGCTATAGCAGCAGTCTAACAGATCCTGGCTCAAAGTTGTAACATGTATTAGTGTTGTTATTTTATTTTAATTTAATTTAATTTAATTTTATTTTATTTTTTAAATTTTATTCATTTATTTTTTTACCATGCAGTACCATTCCTGCAGATTTAACTGTCTGTTCTTTGCAGCTTTTTCTCTTAGTGAAGAAAGTGGAATGCTCACAGGAAAAAAAAAAAAAAAAACATTGATGGGGGCAGCGGGAAATCCCGAGCATCCAGAGCCTGGAGAAATGGCCAGGCTTAGACTGGGGTCAGGGCCATTTTTCTGCAACCCAGAGGGTAACCTCAGAGGGATCCAGTGCCACCTCTCTCTTTCACCCAGACCACTGAGTGACCAAGAGGCTTTGACAGTGACAGAGGAACACAGGCTGTCTAACCCCAACCCCAGCCATGCTCCATATGAGGGGTTAAAATCACCTCCCATCCACACCTCACAGGGCTGGCTGAAACTGCACTCACTCATGTCACTCCTTTGAAAGAGCCCCGAGGACACCGGCTTCATTCTGCCTCAGAAGTCTAACCTTTTCCTAAACCCCTTCTCCCATATCATGGTCACTGCCTTGGCTCAGGTCGTCATCATGCTCACACGGATTTGCACAAAGTGTCTAAGCCCTCAACATCTAGTCCACTCTTCTTGTTCTCTCCAGGTTGAGACATTACCCTACAAAACAAACCTTGGTGTGTCATTTCACCTAACTAAAGAATGCAGTTGTCTATTGTCCAGAAGATAAAAGCCAGACTCCCGACAGGGCCAACACAGAAGGCCCTTCCCACCTACTCCCAAATACTTCTCCTCCCTCGGACTTTCCCCGGACTGTGCCAACTGCCCCTCCCTCCCACCCCCAGGCATCCTGCACTGTGTTCCTCAAACACATTATGCACAAAATCACCACTATCTGCCCACAGATTTGGTTTGTTAGGTCAGACAAGCTTATAGAAAATTGTTTTGAGCTTGAACAGCTTTGAACAGGCACACACACACCCCCTCTCCCCACAGTGTGCCACAGGCTCCTTTAGTAGCCTGTCTACCCCACTCCTTTTTGCATATTGATATCACTTGCCTGGCCCTGAAAGGCTCTGAATGTATGCCTGGCAAAGGGGAACTGTGTTCTTTCCTGGTCATTAACTAGAGAACAGATATCAGTTCCAATTCAAAACATGTCCTGAGGGCACGTGGGGGGCTCCATGGTTGAGCATCTGCCTTGGGCTCAGGTCATGATCCCGGGGTCCTGGGATCAAGTCCCACATTGGGCTCCCTGTGAGGAGCCTGCTTCTCCCTCTGCCTGTGTCTCTTTTTTTTAAATCCAAAAACAAAAAAACCATGTCCTGGCTTCCCTAGGAAGGTGGGCTGCTGCCTTTTCTTGGCCCTGTCCCACCCTTTGCTCTTCTACAATGGTGCCAATGAAACCCATTATGATCATGGTTTATGTCCCTTGATTCAACAACATTGGCAGCCTCCATAGAACAAGTCAGTCTTACCAATCTCTATATGATACACCGACCAGCAGAATTTGTTAGATAAATGATTCCCATTTTACAGGAGATGAAACCAGGTCTCAAGTTGGTGAAGCATCTTCAGAAGCACAGACCTTGGTAACGGGCAACACTCTGGTTGGAGGCTGGTCTCCTAACTCCCAGACTGGCTTTTTCACAGATCCCCACATTTCCAGAGGCTTACAAGCCAAAGGGCCACCATGCTGTAGGCCGGAATACCGGGGAAAAAGAAAGATGAGACAGAGCTTTCTGGACATGAGAGGAGTCATTTTAGGCTCCCAGTCATTTTCGTGATCTAAGCCTGACCAGCACTACCAGCCCAAGCCCACTACATGCAAGGCTTCCTAGGAGGTGCTGGATTGAAAACCTCAGTGGTTAAGCAAATACAAATGGTCCAAATGGTCCCTAGAGACCATTTGTATTTGCTTATCAGAGACAGTAAATCAGTGGCAAAACACCCAGAGCTGTTTCAGAAGTGAAGGTTGGGGCACCTGAGTGGCTGAGTCAGTTAAGCATCTGCTTTCAGCTCAGGTCAGGATCCTGGAGTCCTGGGATCAAGTCCCACATCAGGCTCCCTGCTCAGTGGGGTGTCTGCTTCTCCCTCTCCCTCTGCCCCTCCCCCCTGTATGTATGCATTCTCTCAAATAAATGAAATCTTAAAAAAAATGACCTAATGCATATATATATATATATATATATATATATATATATATATATATATATATTTTTTTTTTTTTTTTTTTTTTGGTAGGATTTAGCCCACTGCGAGCACCCAAATACTATATTGGAACCACTACAATTGATGGTGCTTGCTGGCGCTCATGACTCTGTTCACCTAAGGCCTAGCCTCTGTCACTTGAAGATGACTTTTGCCCTAATCTCAGGCTAAATTCCCCACTGCTCCAAGCCTCTTCACAAATATTCACGCAGCCTTTGCTGAAACCTTCCCCAGTTTCATGGTCTGAAGAGACACTGCTTTGGGAAATAAAAAGCCTTCCTTTCCTATTATTTGGCTTCGTTGTATCTTTTGGCTGGACACCCAGCAAGGGGCAAACTCAGTTTCCCATAATGACTTCTCTGTTCCATTCAATTTCTTCAGAGTGTAAAGCTGGGTCCTTACATCAGGGAGGTCTCAAAGCTAAAACACCCCTTAACTTCCCTAACTTCTCCTCCTCACCTTCTAAGAAGGAGCTTGGCTGTGTGTGTCCACTGTTGTGCCTCCGAAGCCAATGAAAAGCAGAGATGAGGGGATCTCTGGGTGGCTCATCAGTTTAGCACCTGCCTTCAGCCCAGGGCATGATCCTGGAGACCCGGGATCGAGTCTCACATCAGGATCCCTGCATGGGGCCTGTTTCTCCCTCTACCTATGTCTCTGCCTCTCTCTCTCTCTCTCTCTCTCTCTCTCTCTGTGTCCCTCATGAATAAATAAATAAAATCTTAAAAAAAGAAAAGAAAAGAAAAGAAAAGAAAAGAAAGAAAAGAAAAGAAAAGAAAAAAGAAAAGAAAAGAAAAGCAGAGATGAGGAAACCAGCCCAGGGGAAACATTCTAAGGTTCTATTTCTATGGTAAGGGTTCTAAGGGGTTTAAGAGAAGAGGTTTCTATGAGAAGGTCCAAGAGAAGAACTGAAGGCCTGTGAAGAAATAAAGATTCAAGGGTGAAGACATGAAAAGATGGGAAGGGAAAAAGAGAAGCAACTGAATTATGCCAGACATGGTGAGCGACAGTGTTCAAGGGAATTTTTAGGAAATTTCTGTCTCTGTGGTGTAAATGTTTGGCTTCACTTCCCCCTTGAAGAGGCTTTCTTGTACAAGGCTCCATGGCTCCTCCAAGCCTGACGGAGGAGTCATTTGTGTGTCTATTTGGGAGATGTCACATGCTAAGTTATACGGAGCAACAACATGAAGGCACAGGGCCATTTGGTGGCATATTTACTCATTGCTTCATGCTCAGTCACACTAAGAACCAGCTGTAGGGGAGTGCTGACAAAATTGAGTCCATCCTGTTCATCACACAAGGACCTCCCTCAGGGCTCCATGTTCCAGGCCTGCAGGGGTTAATGTTTTCTGTGATTGGAATGAGGCAGGGCTTGTTCTGATCTCCCTTCTGGTGCACAGTTGGCACCACTTTACATAACCAACCTTTGACGTCACCCACAATGACCTCTGAGCATTCCTTTGCTTTATAAAATCCAGGGAGCAAGGTCTAGACTTAGTCTAGAATAGCTTCACAGTGCCTGGATCATGGCCTGCCTGATCCTCGCTGTAAGTTAACTTGAATAACACCAGGAAACAGATTCTTAGCTCCAGAGAACATAGTGATGGTCACCAGAAAGGAAGTACGTCAGGGGATTTGTGAATAAGTGATGGGACTTAGGGAGGACACTTGTCATGATGAGCACCCAGTGACGTATGGAAGTGTTGAATCACTATATTGTACACCTGACACTAATATGACACTGTATGTTAACTCACTGGAATTTAAATAAACATTTGAAAAACCAATAAAATAAAATTGGGCAAAACTCGGTGTGGAGTCACCTGTTTGATTTTTCTGTCTCCAAATGCCTTCTCAGCCTGGAAGATAGCTTACTGTCCCTCCTTCAACTTCTAACAATCATCTTATTGGGTATTAAAACAGAGGCCCAGAGAAACTACTGGATGTGTTGAATTTCTCCCCAAATCAGAAGAGAATTCCAAAAAAATAAAAAATTCAGATGGGGAGTAGCTGGGATCCTCCAGGCTGCTAAAAAATAAATTATAATCAGATGAATTAAAGAAAAATATCTTTTTGTTTTTGTTTTTTTAAATGTCTTGGAGTGAAAACTGAAACTTTCAGCTGTTGAAGAAAGAAGGTCCCTCTTCTGTGTGATGGTATTTGTACTTTGTGTTTTATCATCCCTCTGCATCCCTGCCCCTTGAACTATAGATGGGGCCAGTGAAGCGGTGCCTGAAAACCCTATGTGGACAGTTCACCTCTTCACTAACACACCCAGCAGCTACTCTTCATCACACTAGCTGTCTCCAGTCCACCGATTTGGGGATCAGGTAAAGATCCTAGGAGAGACAGATCAGATCCCAGCCTTTCTTGAAACCTTTCAAATGGCAACTATATATTCATTCCTTTTAGACATCAGACCACCCTACTGCAACTGCATCAAGAGAAACCACTTTTGCCCTGTAATTGAAATAATGTTTCCAAAGTGACTCAAAGAGGTGAGGAGAAATACTCCAAGGAAGACAAGTGCCCTCTGAGAGGCAAGAGAGGACCAAATATTCAAATCAGACATGAAACAGCTGAATGTACGTCACAGTCTGCACACATTTAAGGATGTTGGGCTGAAGGATCCAGCAGCGCATTGGCTGTGTGGTTTGCTCAACATCCTCCATCTCCACCATCAACTGACTATATGACATCTGTACAGGGCACTCACCCTTCTGGTTCTCGAGTTTTTTAAGTATAGTATGTTCTTGCATTGGAGTTCTCAATACGGTGTTAGGGCAATAATGCTCCCCGAATTTATCTATAGACTCAATGCTAATCCATTAAAATCCCAGCAGGTATTTCTGTAGCAACTGACAAGCTGATTAAGCAATGTATAAGGGAAATGCAAGGGACCTAGTAGAGGCAAAATAATATTGAGAAAGAAAAATAGGTTTATGTGAAATTGGTGTGATAACGGCATCATGATGTTACATATGACATGAGAGAACAAAACAGAGTTCATAAATAAATTTATAAATATTCAGAGACAATATAAATAGCATATATGTAATATACGGAAGTTATACACACACGTGTGCTGTGTATGCACATGCGCCAAGGTAATTAAATGAAGAAAGGATAATTTTTCAACAAACGAAAATGAACAATTGGATATCCACATCCAGAAAGTAAAACTGACCTGTACACTTCACACCACATACAAAAATTAACTGCAAATTGATCAGATACCCAAATGTAAGAAATTAAACTATAAAATGGCTCAGACAAAATATAGTAGAAAGTCTCTCTGACCTTTGGACAAAAATTTCACAGACAGGACATGAAGAGCAGGAACCGTAAAATAAAATATTGATAAATTCAAGTTTATCAAAGCTTTCTGGTATTCAAAAGACACAGTCAAGTGTCATATTTTACATATATACGTGTATATAGAGAGTACAATTACTTTTCAAAATGTCTTGACATTCTCCTCTAAAGTTAAATATATACTTATGAAATAATCCAGAAGTTCCACTGCCAATTATGTACCTAAGAAAAATGAAAATTATATGGCTACAAATCACTTTTATATGAATGTTCATAGAAGCCAAAAACTGCAGGGGGAGGGGGATCCATCAAAAGAATCTCAAATATATTTGGATGAGCAACAGAAGCCAGACACAGAAGAGTTCTTACTATAGCTCCATTTATGAGAGGCAAAATTAATCCGTGGTGATAAAATTAGATTTGTGGTTGACTAGGGCAGGGAAAAAAGAGAGAAATTGACTCCAGAGACGTATGAAGGTACCTTCTTGGGCAGTGGACATCTGTGTCTTGACTCGGATGTTGCTTACATGACTGCATACATTTGTCAATTCACAACTGAGGTGGGCACATTTTACTGTATGGAAATTACACTTCATTAAATTTTTAATAAGGTGCAGAGCCTGACCTGGGGCTCAATGTCATGACCCCAAGATCATGACGTGAGCCAAAACCAAGAGTCAGATGCTCAACTGACCTAGCCACCCAGGTGCCTCCACTTATTAGATTTTTTATTTTTTAACTGTAATCACATTGAAGCTCAATTTAACAATATAACTAAGAAAATAATTTTATCACTACTGTATTTTCAGTCTTAAAAGTAAGTGGAATATGGTTTTTTTTTTTTTGAATTCTCAGCTAGCGCTACTCAATAATACTACTCAACAGATCCTTGTTCTATGAGGCAGCCTCATGTTGAACTAAAAAATAAAAGTATATCAGGACAGCTGCCCTTTACATCCATGATGTTAAATGACACCAAGTAAACTAGGGCACTGTTTTTTAGTTTTCCAAAATGCGAAAGGGTATGGTAGTCCAAAGAAGAGTTTTGTCCTCTTAAGGTTATGCATGTTCCCTACTGGGTCTTCAAACAATTCTGTTCAAAGTAAATGAACACTACCATAAGTCCAATGCCATTCTTGGAGAATCTATTTTCTCTAAAAGCATCGGTTGATAGTCTACTTTTTGCTATGTGCTTTTCACCCTTAAGGATAAAGGAAAATGTCACTTTTCTTCAGGGAAGATGCTTTGTAATTTCACAGACTCTGATTATTAAACCCACATTTGCTATGTATTCCTTCCCTGTACTCTTCAACAACAGTGAAAGGCGTTAAAAGTGTTTGGGTTTTAGTGTTATTTTTATTATCTTCATAAAGTGAGCAATTTAGGGTACTTTGTCACCCAAACAAGCTGAAGCTGCTGGCACTGTGGATTTAAGAAATGTTGTATTTGGCGTAGTTAAAAACTGTCCAAGCATATTCATTGTACTGAATGACCGTTCTGATGTTGCAGTGAACTGTTCAAGCCATTAGCTTCTTGACAGCCATAGCCCATCCATAGAAAAATAAAAATTCTTCAATTATCCCTAAGGAAAAATCAACTAACTTGTGAATGTCTTCATAAGGCATTAAGGTAAGGTTTATGAATCAATGATTTAAGATAATCTTTGCAAAAGTTAACAGCCAGTTATTAGAAATTTTCTATGTGCCCTACTTTGTACCAGAGGTGAGATCCAGAAATGGATTAGACACGAGTCTTTTATGTAGGAATCCAATACTCTGCCTTTCCAGCATGCAGGTGAAATGTATCTGGATAATTTCTGGATCTGGGTAGTGTATCTGGATATATCCACATGTCTCAAAGTAGATATCTTAGATTAGTTCTGTGATTGCTCCAATTTTTTATCCAGTCTCTCACAGTGATCTTGGTCTGATAAAGAAATGAACTGGGAATCAAATTACCTAACCACTAATTTGTATCACTTATTTGTCACATGACAACCTGTCTTCCCAGAACAATGTAGAGTCCTTCATAGAGGAAACTTGTACCACAGATCTGTGTCCCGAGCCTCCAACCAAATATCTGGCACTAAGTTGAATGAATGAATGCTACATGTTACCTCCAATCATCTAAGAGGTTTTAAGTTGTGATTTTTCATTTTCTTCTGACTCATGAACTCCTTTGAGAATTGGAGGAAAGTCTTCCCTTGACCAGAGACAAATGCATGTAGTACAGTGTAATGCAGGCTACTTGGGGGGTACCCTCATGCCCATCTCTGGTGTATGTAGGAATTCCATACCAAAATTTAAAATATTATGGGACTTCCTGGGTGGCTCAGCAGTTTAACACCTGCCTTTGGCTCAGAGCATGATCCTGGAGTCCCGGGATCGAGTCCCATGTTGGGCTTCTGCATGGACCCTGCTTCTCCCTCTGCCTGTATCTCTGCCTCTCTCTCTCTCTCTCTCTCTCTCTCTCTGTGTGTGTGTGTCTCATGGATAAATAAAATCTTAAAAAAAACAAAATTTAAAACATTAGTATTTTCCTATCTGTAAACTATCTGCTATTTAATCTTCTGGTTGATATATTTATAGCTGCATGTAACCTATTTGATCTTTTAACATTTGTTTTGGAATGAAAAGTGCTCTAGAAGCCTCTATCCAAATTATTCTGGGTGTATTTCCAGCTCTGCCATTAACCAGCTGTGGGACTTTGGATAAGTTCCATAAACAATCTGGGCTTTGGTTCCAGATCTGTGAATTAAGGAGGTTCTAACATTCCTTAGAGCTCTGAAATTCTCAGTTCCAAAGCATTGGAGTTTCCCCGATGAAGGAAGCAATGTAAATAAAGACTTCACAATCTGCCATGGGGGGATTGGTGGGGACAGTAAGTATCATAAAGACACAATGATTTTTTTTTCTTAGTTACTTAAATAAACTGTGAAGATATCTGCAGGTGTCTAAGAACCAGACCTACAGGTTAGACATATCATTGTTTAGGACCCTTGAGACTTCTTTCACTGTGTAAGGAAGCAAATAGCCTCCTTCGCCAAAGGCTATTTGACTTTTAACATAATATAAATGTTGAGAACAACCCATCGACCAAAATTACTTCTGATTCCCCAGTCTAAAATAACTGATTCCTATAGAAAATAAGTTTGGGGTAAGAATAGCTACAAGAACTGATGGTGGTATTCAAAATATAGTTCTTCCTGTGAGACTAAGGTCTTTTCTTGGCATCAGATTCAATATTGTGTGATATCAGTGCATGCAAGACAGTAATCTGGAAGATTCATCCTTCTAAAATGCCACTTAAATCATTTTTTCTCCCCCATTCCCAAATCCTGAGTATCTCATCACTCTCCCATAGGATAAAGTAGAAGCTTCTATCTGTGCACATGAAGCCCACCCATCATCTGGTCCCAGTGGACAGCGGCTCTCCTCATTCTCTCCAAACAGCATTCCATTTTACCCAGGTTAGTCAAGTTCTGATGAAATTTCCAAATTTGACTCCTTCCATGTCATGCATGGGCCATGATCCTTTTCACACAATCAAAATCCTACTAAACAGAATTCTGTTTCTGGTAATGGCAGACAATGAAATTTGACCAACATTCTCGATGAAACTATAGCTAGAAAAAAATTACAAGAAAACATCCATGTGCAGATGGTATCATGGATTAAAAAAGCAAATAATTGCTGGTTGATATCTGGGAGACAAAGGAAAAGTAGGTAACTGAAGAGAATATTGTGAGCTTATTTTTTCCAAGCTGTCTACCAATTCTGTAAGTGTATTGAGACTAAGAAACTGAGCAGAGCTGTTGATAATCACAGGGAAGGACTAGCATGAATTTGAGTTCAGCGTATACAAAGGAAGAAGAGGAGAGTGACACCTTAGCCATAGAGGTGAACTAGGAATTGACCCTATTTCAGAGCCCAAGCCATAGATTGATATCATTTCCAATCCTAACTGGATTAAGATGATCCAGATTGGTAGTGCTTATGACTTTCTGTGAGAACAAAAAATAAATCTCCTGCAAAAGGATGATATAACAGAAAACGTAATTTTAGGATTCAAACTATTTCTAAATCATTTCATATATCCCATTTCCTATCAAATAAGCCCAAGTTTTAAAATCACCAACTATGGAGGAGAGAAAAGAACATATAAAGCCAAGTAAAGCAACAGGTGATTGAAATAAACCCAGAACAGAATTATCAGACCGATTTTAAATTAAGTATATATGTTTGAAAAAACTGAAGATTAAGATTTTTTTCTCATAAAGAAGAATCAGTTGAAAATCCTGAAAAAGGAAAATCAAATAACTAATATTAACAAATAAAAAAATAGAATTAAAGATTAGATATTATGACAGGAAGAATTAGTGAAATGGAATGTCAGGAAAACATCCATAATGGAAAAAAATTTTTTAAAAGTATAAAAACACGAAAAGGAGTTTATGAGACAAACAATGTGAAACAAATGAATATAGGAGTATTATAGTGAAAAAAATCTAACATACATGTAATTAGTACCCCCAAATAAAGAGATAACAGATAATGAAACAGAAGCAATATTTTAAAATATATTAGCTGAGAATTCTTCAAAGCTAAGAAAACCTATCAAGTCACAAAACTAAGGCATCTATGAATGCCAAACATGATGAATACCAACTTTAAAAATAAACACTAAAATGCATCACAGAAAGCTATACAAGTTTTGAAAATACAATTTGTCTTTTTTAACTCTAGCTTTTAAAAATAATCTTCAAAGGGGATGCCTGGGTGGCTTAGTGGTTGAGCCTTGGGCTCAGGGCGTGATCCTGGGATCTGGGGATTGAGTCCCACATCCCTTGTAAGGAGCCTGCTTCTCCCTCTGCCCATGTCTCTCCCTCTCTCTGTATGTCTTCTATGAATTAAAAAAAAATTAAAATCTTAAAAAAATAAAAATAATCTTCAAAGAAGCAAAGACAGAATGGATTGTTAACTTTAAAGGAAGTAAAGAAACTTTAACTACCAATCTAATATTTCATAACCAGCAAATAATTTCCTTCAAAAATAAATGTAAAAGAAAACATTTTTCCTTGAGAAATAAAAGCTATACCCAGGGATTTCCTCAGGCAGAAGAAAAGCCCAATGCTAGGGAGAAACTAGAAGATATAAGAAGAAGATATAAGAAATGAAGAGTAATGTAAGAGAATAATGCATGGGAATTTGAATTAACATTAACAGGAGAGACTATTAACAATATATATTTATATATTTAACAATGATATATAGAGATTTAAATGTATACCTAGTAAATACACACCCCAAACACTAGTGTAACTATGAAGAGAATTATAGAATTTTAAAATCCTTCCATTCTCAGGCAAGATATTAGAATTAGATATTACTTGCAAAGACATGGAGAACACATTCACAAATTGATCTTATGTTGCCTATAAAACATCTCCAAAACTGTCAAAGTGATTGGAATCATACATAGTATGTTCTCCCACCATGGCAGAATTAAACCAGAAATAAACTTTTAAAATATAACTGAAGGATCTCCAAATCTTTGGAGGATAACCAAAGCATGGCTAAACAAACCATGAATCAAAAAAGACTTCACAATGGAAATAAAGCCTTTTTGAAATAAATTAATATATAAAGAACAACATTTATAGGGTTGCAGGCAAAGGGATCTTAGAAGAAAGGGAATCAATACAGCTTCTCATTTGTAGTCTCACATTGTTTTCATATACTAATAGCTCTCACGAGGAAAGAAAAATGCTAAAAAATCAATAATATAGTCCTCTACCTTCAGAAGTTAGAAAAGTCATATATATCAGACTCAAGAATAGAAAGCAGCCATAATGAAGAACAGAAAGAAAGAAAACAGGAACCTAAATTGTAATAAAGATAACCAAAGTTAAAAAATTTTCTCTTAAAACCATGAATAAAAGTGATAAACTCCTGGTGAAAATGACTTAAGAAACGGGACCAAAAGAAAAAATAAACAATATGGAGGATAAGAAGAGGTTACAGCTCAGATCCTGTGAACGTTAAAACAATAATCAGGGGCACCTGGGTGGCTCAGTTGATTAAGCATCTGCCTTAGGCTCAGGTCATGATCTCAGGGTCCTAGGATTGAGTCCCATATCAAGCTCCCTGCTCAGCAGGGAGTCTGCTTCTCCCTCTCCCTCTGCCTGCCCTTCTGCCTACTTGTGGTCCCTCTCTCTGTCAAATAAATAAATAAAATCTTTTAAAAATATAAAAAATAAAACAATAATCAAACAATAATCAATCAAACAAATAATATTACCAAGATTTGGATACCAATGCTTATCAAAATTCTGATGAAATGGAAATTCCTGAAAAAAAATCTTTCAGCAAATAGGAAAAAACCAACTACCCTATAATTATCAAGGAATTGAATTAATAATTAAAATCATATCCATGAGGGGGTGCTATGGTGGCTTAGTTGGTTGAGCAGCCTACTCTTGATTTTGGCTCAGGTCATGATCTCAGGGTCATGAGATGGAGCCTTGCATCGAGCCCTGTGATCAATGCACAGTCTACTTGAGATTCTCTCTCTCCCCCTTCTCTCCCCCACCCCATCTCATGTTTTCTCTCTCTCTAAAATAAATAAATAAATAAATCTTTTTAAAAAATCCATGAGGAAAAATCCAGATCCAGATGGCTTTACCAATGAACTCACTAACTATTTAAGGAAAAATTACCACCCATCTTGCTCAAAGTTTTCTGAACAGAAAAAGAAAAATTTTCCAGATCATTTTAAGAGACTGACATAATGTTGATATCAAAACTAGTCATGCATTTTAAAAGGAAGCAAAATTAAGCTACACATTTAATAACTATCGGTAAAAAGGAGTTTTTAAATTATCAAACTTGGCAATATATCATGAAGAGATCAGGCTTATTCTGGAAAAGAAAAGGCAGTTCAACATTTGAAAATAATTCACTTTAGTAACAGAATAGATGAGGAAAAAATGTGATCATCTCAGCTGATACAGAAAAAGCATTTGATAAAATTCAACATCCACTCATACTAATTTAAAAAAAAGCAACTATGAGCAAAGTAGGAATCAAAGGGAAATTTCTTGATTTGAACAAGGAGGAAGCATACACATGCAAACAAAAAATCTTACAGCAAAATCATACTTGACAGAAAAATGTTAAAAATTTTGCCTTATAAAATCAGAAATGATACTGGAATGTTGACTAATGCCACCATTGTATTAAACATAAAACTTAAGATCCTTCACAGTATAAAAAGAAGAGAAAAGGTAAAAGAATCAGAATGGAAGAAATAATACTGTTATCTATAAGTGACATATTACATATATAAAAATGCAAAAAAATAGAGAAAAAATCATTGTTGATAACTGCTCATTACAATGCTGATATCCAAAAGTTAATTGTATTTCTAAAGCAGCAACAATGAGAAAATAAAATTTTAAAACATATGTAATTTATCAAAAATATCAAATACCTAATTAAATCTTTAAAACATTTGTAAGAGCCCTAATTACAAAAGCAAAAATCATTATTGAGACTAATTTTTGAAAAACTGACATAAATAGAGATATTCATCTTCATGAATCAACTAACTTGCTGCTATGAGGATTACAGTCAACAATTTCTCCTTAGAATGATCTATAGATTCAGTGCAATCTCAATAAAAATTCAAGTAGTCATGATATGGGGAAACTGATAAAGTAATTCTAAAATTTACATAAACACTACAAAATCTGAAAACAGGGGTGCTGGGGTGGCTCAGTCAGTTATGTGTCTGACTCGGTTTTGGCTCAGGTCATGATCTCAGTGCTGTGAGATCAAGCCCTGTGTGGGGCTCCTCACTCAGCAAGGAATCTTCTTGGGATTCTCTCTCCTCTCTCTCTCCCCTCACCCCTCTGCTCATGCACACACACTTTCTCTCTCTCTCAAATAATAAATAAATAATAAATAAATAAATATTTTTTAAAGTTCAAAATCTGCAAACATTCAAGACACTCCCAAAGAAGAAGAATGGATTATTTATCATATCAGGTTTTAATTTTTTAAAGTAGTAAGACAATGGAGCACTTAGAAGATTATGTTGGAGGATAGTCTCATATCTGAATTACAATGAAAAATCCATAAACAGAACAATACAAGTGCTACACAAAAAGGAAAAGTTTGTTAAATTGAACTATATTAAAATTAAATTCAGCTCATTAAAAGACACCATTAAAATATGAAAAAACAAGACACAGAGAGGAGAAAGAACATCCACTATTCTTCTAACCAACAAAAGATTCCCTGAGTTTATGAAGACATCCTACTAATGAAAAAGAGGAAGCAGATATTCCAATAGAAATACAGAAGATGTATCCAAGATCTATAAAGAACTTATCAGACTCAGTACCTAAGAAACAAACAATCCAGTCATGAAATGGGCAGAAAACATGAACAGACACTTCTCCAAAGAAGACATACACATGGCCAACAAGCACATGAAAAAATGCTCCATGTCACTTGCCACCAGGGAAATACAAGTCAAAACCACAATGAAATACCACCTCACACCAGTGAGAATGGCGAAAATTAACAAGATAGGAAACAACAAATGTTGGGGAGGATGTGGAGAAAGGGGAACCGTCTTCACTGTTGGTGGGAATGCAAACCAGTGCAACCACTCTGGAAAACAGTATGGAGGTTCCTCAAAGAGTTAAAATAGACCTATGACCCCACAATTGCACTACTGGATGTTTATCCCAAAGATACAGATGTAGTGAAATGCCAGGACACCTGCACCCCAATGTTTATAGCAGCAATGTCCACAATGGCCAAACTGGAAGGAGCCATGATGCCCTTCCACGGATGAAGGGATAAAGAAGATGTGGTCTATGTATACAATGGAATATTTTTCAGCCATTTGAAAACACGGATACTCACCATTTGCTTCAATGTGGTTGGAACTGGAGGGTATTATGCTGAATGACGTAAGTCAGTTGGAGAAGGACAATCACTGTATGGTTTCACTTATATGTGGAATATAAGAAATAGGAGGGGAACTGAATGGGAGAAATGAGAGGGAGGCAAACCATGAGAGACTCCTAACTCTGGGAAACAAACAAGGGGTTGCAGAAAGGGAGGTGGAATGGGGGGATGGGGTAGCTCGGTGACGGGCACTGACGGTAGGGTACTTGATGGGAATGAGCACTGGGTGTTATACTATATGTTGGCAAATTGAATTTAAATTAAAAAAAAGAAAAAAAAAGAATACAGAAGACATGTGAACACTCACTTTGCAAAAGAGGATATTCAAATGGTGGTACATATTGGAAAAATTCTTAAACCGCAGGATTTAACAGAGAACTGGAAATTAAAAGTGTGAGATTACCACTACACACCCACAAAATGAGCAGAAATAAAAATTATAGATGATATCAAATGTGCTATGAAGGGAAGCAGAATATGCAATTATTGTGATACTGGTTATTTTGAATTAAAGCTCCTTGATAAACAGTCTGTGCAAGAAGGACACTCTGGCCCTTGTCTCCCTGAAAGTAGGAAATGTGTCTCCCACGTGAAAGGTAACCTCCTTGCACAAAGAGGGTACAGGCATCCTTCTCATCAGAGATTGGAATTTAGGGCTGAGAAGGCTGCATAAACAAATCTGTTCATTCTTCACTAATTTACTACCCCAAGCTCCAAACCCCATTGTCTTGTTAGTTCTTCATCTAAAAGGTATAATAACCACCTGTTTTGCTGACTTTTGAGTCTCATATTTTATGGGGCTCCCATACACATGAAATTAAATTAGTTTTAATTTAATAGACAATTTAATTAAATTGCCTTATGACAATTAATTCTTAGGCCAAAGAACCTAGAAAGTTGGAAGGAAAAATTTTCTGTCCCTTACATGTAAAACTCATTGATCAATAGGAACTCTCATCCACTACTTCCTAGGATCAGTAAACGTATAAATTGGTGTAACCACTTTGGAAAACACTTTGTCAATATCTAATTACACATGTTGTTACCCTAGGACCAAACAATTCCATTCTTAGGCAGATATCCAACAGAGATTGATGCACATATGAACCAAAAGACATCTGTAAGACCCTGCCTGAAAACATGATTTATTTGAGTTATATAAATTAGGAACAATCCAAATGTAATCAACAATAGTATGAATATATTATGGCATATGCATACAATGGGATACTAACTATAAATATGAAAAAATATGATATATCTAAAAAAATGTGATGCTAGGCAAAAGATGGCAGCCACAAAAGTGTGTAGTTATTATTCTTTTAGTAAACTTAAAAAATAATCTTCAAGAGTAAAGCCATGACAGTGATTTCCAGGACTGTCTGTTAAGAAGAAGAAGCAAAGGAGGGATTCTGGGGAAATGGGGGGCATATTTTGTTTCTTGTAACATCATCCCTGAAGAACAGGGTTCTCAGGGTCTGCCATATACTGAACACTGTTACATGAGTGTTCTTTACCTCCCCGAGCATGGCTGTCAGGACTGTTCATTGTACAACTTATAAATTAAGGATGAAAGAATAGAGCTACATGGCTAGCAAAGTAGTTAAGCTGAATGTCCCAAGCTTGGGTGTCTCCCTAAATGAACGTGATCCATAACTGGTGTTAGGCTTTGTCAAACTGGTGACCAAAATGCATCTGCATGTGGTGATTTGGACCATCAGAGGGACACTGGAATGTCTGAGGTCTCTGGGTTGAAGTTGTAGTTACTGCCTGACCGGTATTTTTTTAAAGCAGAGGGAGAGAGAGCGAATCTCAATCAGACTCCCTGCTGAACATGGAGTCCGACATGGGGCTTGATCTCAGGATCCTGAGATCATGACCTAAGCCAAAATCAAGAGTTGAACACTCAATTGGTGGAGCCACCCGGGTGGCCTGTCGTTCTAGAGAGATTAACCCCTACATTTATAAAGAAAGATTTCTATAGTTTCTGGCTTTCTCCCAAATTCTGTTTCTTTTGGGGGTTTTATGTTCCTGACTTCCATATTCCTACAAGTTTGCCTCCTCTTCAGCTTTTCACTATAATTTTTGTCACTTGGTGGTCACAGTTTTCCACGATGAAGCATTTTTCCTAATTCACAAGAGTTAATAAGAAACTGAACAGAACATTAGGCTGAATTGTGTAGGAAATGGAAAGTAGTTGGTTACAGCCATTTGCTAAGTTATTAACTACTTCTGCTACCAATATTAAGGTATAAACAATTCTGAGTCATGCCCCTACATGACTTCAAATTTCTATATTCCATGAACATGGTTGCTTGACCAAGTTATAACACTGATTGTAAAACCCACAAATGCCAATAGATGAGATGATTATATATTTTTTTCATTTCTTGCCTCCTCTAATCAAGTATAAGCCACTTGGTATCAGCCTTGTTCCTCACAAGCATTGAATAAATTTTAACAAAGTGAGTAAAATGAATGAAAATGGAGTATGTTCATTTATTTTCATCTTTAATTTGGCACATCACGAACTCTCCTAGAGCTAACAAAGGTTAGAGATTCTTAAGTTTTGAGTGGTCATATATGCTACTTTACTCAGGATGGTCCTAGTTTACATGTGTTGTCCCATGTGATTATATTAATATCTCTTTTGCTTAAAAATCAAAGTTACTTTACTAAAAGAAATATGTTTGTATCAGTTAAATATATCCACAATAATATTGTGTAACAACCACAAAATGTCTGTAGCATACAATAAGTATTTGTTCAGCTCATGAGCATGTGCACAGGCTGGTAGTTAGCTAATTTAAGCTGAGATGACTATTTCACATCTCTCTTCTCCTCCTTCTCAGACTTAATGGCCAAGACAAGCATCTTCTCCTGATTCTGGCAAAAAGCAAGACCAAACACACAATACTTCCCCTGTTTTTCATCACATCATGTCCACTAACATCCCATTGACTAATGCAAACCACATAGGAATTCCATGTTAGGGGGTAGAAAAATATACCCCACTTCTGTGGAAGGAGCTACAAAGTCATATAGCAAAGATGATTTTACTGGTCACTTTACACTTCAGTGTCTTTTTAAAAAAAGATTTTATTTATTTATTTTGAATGGGGGAGAGTCAGGGGGAGAGGATCTCGAGCAGATCCCCCTGACACACCAAGCTCAGGGCCCCTTCCACCATCGTGAGTTCATGACCTAAGCTGAAACCAAGATTTGGATACTCAACTAACTGAGCCACTCCACATTGTAGTGTCTTTTGTAGGACCATGTAAGAGGAATGTTATCACAAGCTTAAGCTACTTGGCTTTTACAAAGCATCTAAGACCAGTAGAGAAGACTGACAGTGGTAGATGGTGAGATGGTTCTTTCTCGGAACCCTTTCTCTTATTCTGTACACTGACTGCACATGAGTGAGGCTGAGTCCCCAGAGTATGCACAAACCCAACTTTTTTTCTGATGTCCATTATAGAATGCTTACTTTCTTCTCAGCCTTTTAGTGAACAGGCAACAGATACAGAGGCAAAAAGCACCAAACACAGTTTGAGATAAACACTTTTCCTTAAAGACAAAACAGAATTGGATGAGTTAATGGACCTCTCCTCAACGTAAAAACTATATTACATTGATAATGGGGAAATCTCATGTTTCCTTTACTAAAACATCCCAGAGACCATGAAAGCTGCATCACTGTATGCTCTGTTCTAGGTTTAAGGAGCTGGGTTTATATAATCTCCCTTAGTCCCACCTGCTGTAAGATTGTGACTTGGTCCTTCAGGCAGGAAACTCCAATAGGAAAGAATTTCTCTATCCATCAGGAAGGTGAGAGGATGTGTGTACATCCAAGAAGGTGTCAAATTTCAAGGCTCTGAAAAATTAGATAAGTGCATACTGACCGTCACGCTGACCATTCTAGCTTAACAGACAGAAGCAATTATCCAAAAACCATCAGGTCAAATTAGGTAGGATGGTGGGAGCACAGCAATGGAACTGGAAGATGAGTGACTGAGTTAAGCTCTACCATTAAGTTAATGTGAAATGTTAGATCACAGTGTCTCAATTTCCTTACTTGTACAGAACTGTACTGAACAGTTTTAATGATTCCTTCTTATCATCTCTGAATGTATGGAGTCAATGATAAACTCATGATGTGGGGCCAACTGTGGGTGTTTGAATTTCATTGAGAAGTACCCAGCCATTATGGCATCCTGGACAAGGAGAGAGGTATTAACACTTCTTAGAAGAAGTTTTCTTCCTTCTCATCCTCTTCTATTATTTTGCCACAAAAATCCTACAACTCTCCACTTAGGAACCTATTGTTTCCAGTTGCTATGGTCAAATACTAGCCCATCTTCACTTACATAGTTCCTTTTGGGGGTTGAAGAATATAAAATAATGAAGGGATAAATGGTCAATGACAGAAGCAATAATGATGTACCATAAACCTCTATGCTCTAACTTTATCCACGCATTCATTCAAACATTTTAGGGACTAGGCAGAAAATGAATGCAAGATGAAGAAAGAAAATTATTTCTTTCAGAGAGTACAGAATCCAATAGGCAGGTGAGTTCACAAATAATGGCCATTCAGCCATAGCAATGCCATACATGTTGTTATAAAGATTTAAACAAAGGTCATGGAGGTGCAAGGAAAGGAAAACCTAGCTGTAGCCAACTTTTCAAGCAATGATTAACACTCCTACAGTGAGTTGTGCTTTACAAAGTATTTGATGCTGATTATTTTATTTCTTAACTTTCTATGATAGAGATCAGAGGCTTCCCTTACCAGCCTTTTCTTTTTGCAGAAAAAGCAGCTCAGGCTGAGACAGATCTAATATCTTACTTTAAGATAGTACACACACATATTCACAAATCTGTAAAAACACTTGTAACCTTGAAACTGGTATCACACACCTAAAAATTTAGCTAATTTGACCCTCTTGCTTATACAATATAATATCCTGGGTGAAATCTATCTTTAGCCCAGATTCCTATATATTAGAGTGAAATTTGTGATAATGATAAGACTGATCACCCTTAAGTATGGAAATACTCTTGATCTGAAAAAAACCCTCAGTGATCTCAATTGTGTTAATTATCATATTTTCCTAAGACCAAAAAATAGATGATGCATATTAAAAAGATTTTCTGACAAAGATAAATATAGAGGATTCCTTGTCATTAACAAAGTGATTAGTGCATTAATAAAAATAGCATAAAATGTATTAATAAAAATGTGTATTCCTTAAACAGCCAGTTTAATCAACTATTATATTCAATTTAGAACAAAAAATAAATATTTTAGGTAAATTGTTTCCCAACCTGTATTTTTCCACAATTTTTAAAATGTATTTTTTTCAAATCTCTAGAAATCTGCCTTCTTGATACTTTTCATAGAGAAAAATCAGATTTCATTATTGACCTTTTCCCATTAAAAATATACTTAAATTTTTCCAGTGTACAGCCTCCACCTCCCTATTCCAGATTTGGATAGCTTTTAAAATCTTTAGGAGAAAAATTACATCTTAAGAGGAAAAGAAGCAAAACTTTATATTCCTCAAATAAAAGATACCATGCTAAGAAAAACTGCAAGAAATGTATTCAATGTATTCATGTTCAATGCCACAGTTTTAAGCGTAACCCACAGTGAAGGAAAAATTACTTTGCAATGTATAATCGGTATGCCCTGCTTTAAGTAAATCTGTGAATATAAAAGTGAGGGTTTGCATTACATTAAAATTCTCCACTCTAGTGAAAACCTCCTGACCTCCCTGAAGTGCCATTATACAGGAGGGTAATTAGGCAGGAGGCAGAACAGGGTAGGTCAAATGTTAGGATGAAGTAAGATAAAAGCCACAAATCATCAGTGAAAAAGATAAACGTTCTTTTTAAAAATATTTTATTGATTTGAGAGAAATAGCATGAGCAGGGGGCAGGGCAAGGGAGAGCCTAAAGCAGACTCCCCACTAAGCTCAGAGTCCAAACGCATGCAGGGCTTACACCAAGGACCCTGAGATCATGACTTTTAGCTGACTGAGCCACTTGGGTGTCCCTAAAAGATAAATATTTTTAAAAATCACAATGTAAGTCAACAAAAAATATTATTCCATTTACAAACACACATACATGCAAAAAGATGGAAATTGCTTTACCCCCAATTTCAGGTCTGTTACATAAAACAAATCACAACTTTTTAAACAGTATCACCGAGTATAACACAGTGACTTCACAGTATCATCAACAATTTCAATTTACTGAGGATTTATTTTTGCCATGCACAGTACCAGCCACTCCATGTAGCACTGGATTTTAATTTGAATTGTCATGTTTCTCCCTATAATGGAAAATAATCACAGGTGAATCAGTGTCCAAGATGACATAGCCATAGAGTTAGGATTTCAATCCAGGCTGAATGGATAAAGAAGATGTTGTGTATATATTCAATGGAATATTACTCAGCCATCAGAAAGGATGAATACCTGCTATTTACATTGACATGAATGGAACTAGAGGGTATTATGCTGAGAGAAATAAGTCAATTGGAGAAAGACAATTATCATATGGTCTCACTCAGATGTGGAATATAAGAAATAGTGAAAGGGACCATAGGGAAGGGGAGGGAAACTGAGTTGGTAAAAACTAGAGAGCAAGACAAACCATGAGAGACTCCTAACTCTGGGAAACAAACCGAGGGTTGCAGAGGGGGGAGGGGGGAAAGGGATGGGGTAACTGGGTGATGGGCATTAAGGAGGGCACGTGATGTGATGAGCACTGGGCGTTATACTATATGTTGGTAAATTGAATTTAAATAAATTTTTAAGAAATGAATCCAGATAAACCAATTCTAAGTACTTTGTTGTTTCCACCACACTGTACATTTGTGTGTGTGCATGTTTGTGTGTGGGCATGTGCATACTTATGTGTATATGTGTATGCATGTGTGTATTTTTGGATGTGTTTGTGGATGCGTGTGGATACATGAATGTGCATATATGTGTGTGTGCCTATATGTGGGGGGATGTGGATGTATGTGTGGATGTGAATTTCTTTTATTTACCTCATCACAGATTACTTTTGAAGATTCACAGGGCAAGGGTATTTTGTTTACCATTATGCTTCTACTATCTAATGCATGGCACATGGTAAGCACTCGATCAGTATTTTTTCACTGATTGGTCCATAAGATTCAGGCTAGGATTCTATGAATGATATCATGATCCTGCTGTTGAAATACTAAGTATTCAGGATCTCACAGGAATGCTACCTTCACTCCCAAAAGAGCTCATAGGAGACTTGACAAAACAGAACAACAAATTAGGTCACCCCCAGTGTGGATTAGCAGGAGAATTTTACAAATACCACGGGAAGCACACTGAGAAAACCCAGCTCCAGTACTTTTTCAGTTTTAAGAAATAACATATTTACTTCGGAGTGAGCAAATCATTTCCCAATTTCTAGACTGGGGAATCACATTCACAAAATAGTTATTAAAAGCTTAAAAATCAGCGTTTAAAAGTTCAATGTGTCAGTTTCCCTGATTCGTGTCCCCCAATGGGATATCATAATATTAACGGTATGCCTTTCTCTTTTCCAGTCAGACTGGAAGGAAAAATGGTTTTTTATTTATCCATTAAATATAATGCCCACTATCAGGGTCAGGGCAGCCACACACGGGCCCGTGATTGAGTGCCAGTTGGCCATTTAGTGGTGACAGCCCCTTTCTAGGGGCTAATGTGACCATGGCTCCTCTAGTCTGGAACCACTTTGGCAGCAATGATTTCAAAAGAAGAGTTATTCATAAGTTTCTCAACTTTGGACCATTTACCTACCTCTTTGAAAAGCCATATATGCACTTACTGGCCCTGACATAATGGATAGTGCTTTGGAAACTCTCTGGTAATGAATTCTAGAAAACAAAGAGAAACATCTCAAGGAAAGTGATTTATGTCCTGCTTATAGAGAGATACTGGGTGCCTCGCAATAATTCAGCTCAAAACTTACTGGTACGAAACATGAGCATATATACAGAGAACATTTTTACCTTACTCTACCCGTGACCCAAAATGCGTTGCCATCAATTACTTTTCTGGAAATAAAGCAAAAAAGCCAAGGAAAAGAGAATATTTTGGTGAATATCCTTGTACCTACCAATATTATAACTTTTATTCCTCTAACAATCCTGGCAGACAATCAATCCCATTTTACAGATACAGAAACTGAGATTCAGAGGAGTGAAGCAGATTTTCCGTTTCATGCTCTATTCCACAATGGAGCCCATTTTTGGCACAAAGAGTATGGTTCTTTCTTTCTTTTTAATTTTATTTATTTTATTTTGCATATTTTTTATTGGAGTTCGATTTGCCAACATATAGTATAACAACCAGTGCTCATCCCGTCAAGTGCCCCCCTCAGTGCCCGTCACCTGGTCACTGCATCCTCCCACCCTCCTCCCTTTCCACCACCCCTGTTCGTTTCCCGGAGTTAGGAGTCTCTCATGTTCTGTGACCCTCACTGATATTTCCCACTCATTTTCTCTCCTTTCCCCTTTATTACCTTTCACTATTTTTTATATTCCCCAAAAGAATGAGACCATATAATGTTTGTCCTTCTCCGATTGACTTACTTCACTCAGCATAATACCCTCCAGTTCCATCCGTTCAAAGCAAATAGTGGGTATTTGTCGTTTCTAATGGCTGAGGAATATTCCATTGTATACACAGACCACATCTTCTTTATCCATTCATCTTTCGATGGACACTGAGGCTCCTTCCACAGTTTGGCTATTGTGGACATTGCTGCTAGAAACACTGGGGAGCAGGTGTCCCGGCATTTCACTGCATCTGTATCTTTGGTGTAAATCCCCAGCAGTGCAATTGCTGGGTCAAAGGGTAGCTCTATTTTTAACTCTGAGGAACCTCCACACAGTTTTCCAGAGTGGCTGCATCAGTTCACATTCCCACCAACAGTGTAAGAGGGTTCCCCTTTCTCCACATCCTCTCCAACATTTGCTGTTTCCTGTCTGGTTAATTTTCCCCATTCTCACTGGTTTGAGGTGGTATCTCATTGCGGGTTTGTTTGTATTTTCTTGATGGCAAGTGATGCGGAGCATTTCCTCATGTGCTTATTGGCCATGTCTATGTCTTCCTCTGTGAAATTTCTGTTCATGTCTTTTATCCATTACATGATTGGATTGTTTGTTTCTTTGCTGTTGAGTTTAATAAATTCTTTATAGATCTTGGATACTAGCCCTCTATCTGATATGTCATTTGCAGATATCTTCTCCCATTCTGTAGGTTGTCTTTGGGTTTTGTTGACTGTTTCTTTAGCTGTGCAGAAGCTTTTTATCTTGATGAACTCCCAATAGTTCATTTTTGCTTTTGTTTCTTTTGCCTTCGTGGATGTATCTTGCAAGAAGTTGCTGTGGCCAAGTTCAAAAACGATGTTGCCTGTGTTCTCCTCTAGGATTTTGATGGAATCTTGTCTCACATTTAGATCTCTCATCCATTTTGAGTTTATCTTTGTGTATGGTGCAAGAGAGTGGTCTAGTTTCATTCTTCTGCACGTGGCTGTCAATTTTCCCAGCACCATTTATTGAAGAGACTGTCCTTTTTCCAGTGGATAGTCTTTCCTGCTTTGTCAAATATTAGTTGACCAAAGAGTTGAGGGCCAATTTCTGGGTTCTCTATTCTGTTCCACTGATCTATGAGTCTGCTTTTGTGCCAGTACCACACTGTCTTGATGATCACAGCTTTGTAGTACAACCTGAAATCAGGCATTGTGATGTCCCCACGTATGGTTTTCTTTTTCTTTTTTTTTTAAATTTTTATTTATTTATGTTAGTCACACACACACACACACAGAGAGAGAGAGAGAGAGAGAGAGAGAGAGGCAGAGACACAGGCAGAGGGAGAAGCAGGCTCCATGCACCGGGAGCCTGACGTGGGATTCGATCCCGGGTCTCCAGGATCGCGCCCTGGGCCAAAGGCAGGCGCGAAACTGCTGCGCCACCCAGGGATCCCCTGGTTTTCTTTTTCAATATTCCCCTGGATATTAGGGGTCTTTTCTGATTCCACACAAATCTTAAGATGATTTGTTTCAACTCTGAAGAAAGTCCATGGTATTTTGATAGGGATTGCATTGAACGCGTAAATTGCCCTGGGTAGCATAGACATTTTCACAATATTTATTCTTCCAGTCCATGAGCATGGAATTTTTCCATCTCTTTGTGTATTCCTCAGTTTTTTTCAGAAGTGTTCTGCAGTTTTTACGATATCGATCCTTTATGTGTTTGGTTAGGTTTATCCGTAGATATATTATGCTTTTGGATGCAATTGTAAATGGGATTGACTCCTTAATTTCTCTTTCTTCAGTCTCATTGTTAGTGTAGAGAAATGCCACTGATTTCTGCGCATTGATTTTGCATCCTGCCATGCTGCCAAATTGCTGTATGAGTTCTAGCAATATTGGGGTGGAGGCTTTTGGGTTTTCTACCTACAATATCATGTCATCTGTGAAGAGGGAGAGTTTGACTTTTTCTTAGCCAATTTGAATGCCTTTTATTTCTTTTTGTTGCTTGATTGCTGAGGCTAGGACTTCCAGTACTATGTTGAATAGCAGTGGTGAGAGTGGATATCCCTGTCGTGTTCCAGATCTTAGGGGAAAGGCTCTCAGTGTTTCCCTATTGAGAATGATATTTGCTGTGGGCTTTCTGTAGATGGCTTTTAAGATGCTGAGGAGGAATGTTCCCTCTGTACCTATACTCTGAAGAATTTTGATCAGGAATGGATGCTGTATTTTGTCAAATGCTTTCTCTGCATCTATTGAGAGGATCATATGGTTCTTGTTTTTTCTCTTGTTGATGTGATCTATCACGTTGATTGCTTTACGATTATTGAACCAGCCTTTCATCCCAAGGATAAATCCACTTGGTCATGGTGAATAATCTTCCTAATGTACTGTTGGATCCTATTGGCTAGTATCTTGTTGAGAATGTTTGCATCTGTGTTCATCAGAGATATTGGTCTATAATTCTCCTTTTTTGGTGGGGTCTTTGTCTGGTTTTAGAATTAAGGTGATGCTGGCCTCATAAAACGAGTTTGGAAGTGTTCCATCCCTTTCTATCTTTCAGAATAGTTTTAGTAGAATAGGTATTGTTTCTTCTTTAAACGTTTGATAGAATTCCCCTGGGAAGCCATCTGGCCCTGGAGTTTTGTAACTTGGGAGGTTTTTGATGACTGCTTGAATTTCCTCCCTGGTTATTGGCCTGTTCAGGTTTTCTATTTCTTCCTGTTCCAGTTTTGGTAATTTGTCATTTTATAGAAATGCATCCATTTCTTCTAGATTCTCTGATTTATTGGCATATAGTTGTTCATAATACGTTTTTAAAATCATTTGTATTTCCTTGGTATTGGTTGTGATCTCTTCTTATTCATTCGTGATTTTATTAATTTGAGTTTCTTTTCTTTTTAATAAGGCTGGCTTATGGTTTATCTACCTTATTAATTCTTTCAAAGAACCAACTCCTGGTTTTGTTGATCTGTTCTACAGTTCTTCTGGTCTATATTTCATTGAGTTCTGCTCGAATCTTTATTAACTGTCTTCTGCTGGGTGTAGGTTTTATTTGCTATTCTTTCTCCAGTTCCTTTAGGTGCAAGTTTAGCTTGTGTATTTGAGTTTTTTCCAATTTTTTGAGGGATGCTTGTATTGCGATGTATTTCCCTCTCAGGACTGCTTTTGCTGTATCCCAAAGATTTTGAACAGTTGTATCTTCATTCTCATTGGTTTCCATGAATTTTTAAAACTCTTCTCTCATTTCCTGGTTGACTCTTTCATCTTTTAGCAGGATGCTCTTTAACCTACACGTGTTTGAGTTTCTTCCAAATTTCTTCTTGTGATTGAGTTCAAGTTTCAAAGCATTGTGGTCTGAAAATATGCAGGGAACTATCCCAGTCTTTTGGTATCCATTGAGACCTGATTTGTGACCCAGTAGGTGGTCTATTCTGGAGAAAGTTCCATGTGCACTTGAGAAGAATGTGTATCTAGTTGCATTTGGATCTAAAGTTCTGTAAATATCTGTGAAATCCATCTGGTGCAGTGTATCATTTAAAGGTCTTGTTTCTTTGGAGATGCTGTGCTTAGAAGATCTGTCATTTGCAGAAAGTGCCATGTTGAAGTCTCCCAGTATTAGTGTATTTTTATCTGAATATGTCTTAACTTTGGTTATTAATTGATTGATATACTTGGCAGCTCCCACATTAGGGCCATAAATATTCATGATTCTGAGGTCCTTTTGTTGGGTAGATCCTTTAAGTATGATATAGTGTCCCTCTTCATCTCTAACCACAGTCTTTGGGATAAACTTTAATTTATCTGATATAAGGATGGCTACCCCTGCTTTCTTTTGAGGACCATTTGAATGGTAAATAGTTCTCCAACCTTTCATTTTCAGGCTTTAGGTGTCCTTAGGTCTAAAATGAATCTCTTGTAGACAGCATATAGATGGGTCTTGCTTTTTCATCCAGTCTGAAACCCTGCGCCTTTTGATGGGGTCATTAAGCCTGTTCACATTCAGAGTTACTATTGAAAGATACGAATTTAGTGTCATCGTAATGCCTATTCAGTCCCTGTTTTTGTGGATTATTTCTTTGGGCTTCCTCTTTCTTTACAGAGTCCCCCTTAATATTTCTTGCAGAGCTGGTTTGGTGGTCACATATTCTTTCAGTTTCTGCCTATCCTGGAAGCTCTTTATCTCTCCTTCTATTCTGAATGAGAGCCTTGCTGGATTAAGTATTGTTGGTTGCATGTTCTTCTCATTTAGGACCCTGACTATATCCTGCCAGCCCTTTTTGGCCTGCCAGGTCTCTGTGGAGAGATCTGCTGTTAACCTAATACTTCTCCCCATATAAGTTAGGGATATTTTGTCTCTTGCTGCTTTAAGGATTTTCTCTTTATCTTTGGAATTTGCAAATTTCACTACTAAATGTCCAGTTGTTGAACAGTTTTTATTGATTTTAGGGGGATCTCTCTATCTCCTGGATCTGAATGTCTTTTCATCCCCAAATTAGGGAAGTTCTCAGCTATGATTTGTTCAAGTATGCTTTCTGTTTCTCTGTCCCTTTTGGTCCCTCTGGAACCCCAATTAAACATATATTTTACCTTCTGAGGCTGTCATTTATTTCCCTTCACCTTTCCTCGTGGTCTTTTAATTGTTTTTCTCTTTTTTCATCAGTTCCTTTCCTTGTCATCAACTTGTCTTCTATGTCACTCACTCTTTCTTCTACCTCATTAACCCTTGTCGTTAGGACCTCCAGTTTGGATTGCATCTCATTTAATTGATTTTTAATTTCGCCCTGATTAGATCTAAATTCTGCAGTCATGAAGTCTCTTGAATCCTTTATGCTTTTTTTCAGAGCCACCAGTAGCTTTATAATTATGTTTCTGAGTTGGCTTTCTGACATCAACTTGTTATCCAAATTCTGTAACTCTGTGGGAGAGAGTACTGTTTCTGATTCATTCTTTTGTGGTGAGTTCTTTCTAGTCATTTTGCTACTGAGCAAAAGAGTGGCTAAAAACAAGTTGCACTGGAAAAAGGAAGAAAAAGGAAAAAATGAGAAAAAAAAAAAAAAAACAAGGCGGGGTATCCTCTGGTTCTATATACTGTAAACCTCTCGACTTCCCCTGGAGCTTTCCAGTGCTGCTGGGTCAATAACTTGATATTCCCCTGCTCTTCCAGCTGGTCTTCTCAGGGAGGGGCCTGCTGTGCTGATTCTCAGGTGTGTGTACCTGGGGGAGCTGCCCCACCCCCTGTGCCTGCAGGCTCAGTGGGAGCAGTTGACCCCGTGAGGCCTCTGTTCCCTGGCGGCCCCGCCCCTCCCAGACACAGGGTGACACCAGGAGGAACAACCACACTGACAGCGGCCAGCTCTCCAGCCCTGGAGTCAGCTCCTGCAGTAACTACCACAGTCTCCCAGTCCGCACTGGCCCGGATGCTCCAGGGGCGCGCGCTGATTTGCACAGCCTGGGGGCGCCGGGTGGCAGCAGGAGAGTCCTCACTGTCCTGGGCCCTCTCTGCCTCCGCCTGTCCCGAGGGGAGCACAGGATCCTGGGCTGTGTCTCCTGGTGATCTGGGACCTGTGCTGCTGGAATCGTGCTCCCAGGTTGCGACTCTCCAAGGCGGCAGGGCGCAGCCCCCTCTGCCCGGAGCCCACGCCTGACTGCCCGGCTTCTCCCCAGGCCCCACGGGGCGGGCTCCAGCCCTTTAATGCCCTCCGCCGGCGGTGTGTGGGGCCTCTCCTCCGCGGCGGCTTCCTCTGTTAGTGACCCGGGGAGACTGGAGGCTCCACTGCCCCTCCTGCGGCTCCGCCCGACTTCCCTGCTGAGCACCTTTCCATCCGGGAAGAATCCGGTGCAGATTTTTAAGGTTCCTGCTTCTCCAGGACTGGGCTTTCCTGTCCTGGAGGCTTTCGCTGCTGCCCTTAGCCCGGCTCCTCGCGGGGGCCCCTCTCCCACTGGATTCTTTTTTATTTATTTTTTTCCGCCTTCCTACCTTGTTAGAAGCACAAACTCTTCTCTCTGTAGCATTCCAGATATTCTCTCTAAATCTCAGATCAAATTCATAGGTTTTGAGGATGATTTGAAAGTTACCTAGGTAAGTTGGTGGGGACAGGTGACTTGGGAACCCTACTCCTCCGCCATCTTGCCCCACCTCAGTCTGGTTCTTTCCATGATTCTGCTTACTCTTTTCTTCTGGACTGCACTTGCACATAGGACTACATCCCATTATGCTAAGCTCTTTGCTGTGGTCACTTTTATAAGAAGTTCTATTTCCTCAGGCTCTCTGCTCTCCACCACAGAAGAACATAGAGTCCTATGGAAGGGCACTTGGCACGGTTTTTTTCCCATAAAAAAAAAAAAAAATCTCCAAAGGGGAGCATGAAGTTCAGCAGACATGCTTACCGCATGCTATAGACACTGGTAGTCAATTTGTGATTTGTGAAACTCAAATAGGAGGTTAGAAATAGTGAGGGTTATGGCTGCACTTTTCATGATTATAAAAAGAAAAAAAAGGAAACATCCAATATCCATTGACACATTGACAGCAGATGAATAAAGTACATTCATGAATGGAATATAACATAGGAATAAATATGATCCAAATACAGTCGAATGTGTTAAAAGAAACTGAAGGCATTTGGGGCCATTTCCTAGCATTATCACACATTCCTAGCACTATCACACGCATAACTATGATGGCTGATTTTATGTGTCAACTTGACTGGACTACAAGGTGCCCAGATCTATTAAACATAATTCTGGGTGTGTCTGTGAGAGTGTTTGGGGATGAGATTGGCATATAAATTGGTAGACTCAGTAAAGCAGACTGTCCTCTCCAGGGTGAGTGGGCCTAACCTGATCTGCTGAATGTCTGAACAAAAGGGCTTAGTAATAGAGACTCTATTCTCTCTCTCCCTCTCCCTCTTTCTGCCTGTCTTCCAGCTGGTACACTGGTCTCCTCCCATCTTTGGACTTGGACGGATTACAATTACAACACTAACTCTCCTGCTTCTAAGACCTTTATATTCTTACTGGAACTGTACCACTGGCGCTATTGGGCCCCCAGCCTGCTGACTACAGATGTGTGGACTTCTCAGCTTCCATAATCATGTGAATCAATTCCTTATAATAAATCTCTTCACACACACACACGCGCACACACACACAGAGACCCTATTGGTTCTGTTTCTCTGGTGCATGATGATTAATACACTTCAGAAATTTTCTGGACATCTGTCCGAATCACCATCTAGAGGAGGATGTGGTCCTGAGCCTCAGGTTGGAGGAGACCAGAGAGGTCTGAAGCATCAGAATCTCTAATCCCACAGCAGCAACCAGAAGGAAAACTTTTAAAAGCAAGTAAAACAATCTTCAACAGATGAAACTCAATTAGCAAGCAAGTTAAATCAGCAATGAGGAATTAGTAAGATAGAGATGGTCAGCTTCAGGAAATGAAACAAGCAAAAGGAGACTAACTGCAAAATTTTTTTCCTTCCATGATAATAACCAACTTGAATGGTGAGAAAGGAGATGATAACAGAGGTGTTATAGTAGCAGAAAGACAGGAATCATAAGGGGTACTTGGGTGGCTCAGTGGTTGAGCATCTGCCTTTGGCTCAGGTTGTGATCCCAGAGTCCTGGGATCAAGTCCCACATCAGGCTCCCTGCATGGAGCCTGCTTCTCCCTCTGTTTCTGCCTCTTTCTCTGTGTCTCTCATGAATAAATAAATTAAACTTTAAAGAAAAAGATAGAAGCTGTGAGGCCTTCAATAAGCATTCATTCATCCATTTATCATATACCAAGTGCCTATTAACTAGAAGGCCCCATTAACCCTAGAAGTGCTTTCATGAATAAGTGGAACTTTCTATCAGGTTTTAAAACAAGATGGTCAGTTTTAGTTTGAGACAAATCTATTTTAAGATAAAGCCTAGTATCCAGGTAAAGGTGTCTAGTATGTACACAGGGATTGGGGTTGGAGTTTTGGGAGAAAAATAAAGAATAGAGATTTAGATTTTGGAATCAGAAAGACATGAATGGTGAAGCCATAGAGAGGAGGTAAAAGACATGTGAAATATAAACAGAGATTAGGATTGGTCTGTGATTTAGAGCCAGAAAAAAATAAATGAAGTCAAGAAGAAATGAAGCAACCCACCAGAGCCACAGAAGACCAGGATAGGGAGGACAGAATGGAAGAGAAGGCAAAAGAGGGAAATCTTCTAAAGGTCAGAGGCAGAGGAGATCTGCCAAAAAGACAGATGAAGGGAGAAAAAGGAACTACAGAGTCGGCTCCCTGGGATCTGAGAGGCAGAGTTGCCCCCTGCCATCATTGGAATCATGGGGAAGTGCATGTACCACCAGTTAGGTTTGCCAATTTCAGAGCATGGGGAACCTATGTCCTATGTAGCAGTTCCTTCCAGGGATCTGGAAGGTACGTGGCCTTCAAGGGTTTCCAAGGTCTGCATAGTACATGACAAGGAGGTGGATCAAAAAAGGTAGGTCTGAGAAAGTGAGAAAACACAGAGATCTCTTGAGACTGCCTCAAGCAGTGTATTCCCTTGCAGAAGTATGGGAAAGAGACCAGCCCGGGATGACAGCATGCAGTGTAGGCAGCAGTGTGGAGGAATAATGATGACCACAAACATTCAGGTTACTCTCTAATGCCAGCATGAGCTGGTGAATAATGGGCATTGGATTCTTCACACACCCTTCATGCCCTGACTTCACATAGACTCCATGGAACTGACCCGAATCCAGCAGGGAAGGAGAAGATGGGAAGAGCTCTAATTTGAGAGAAATTTGAATTAAATGAGTTTGCCATAAATTAGCTCTGATTAAGTTTCCATAATTCAGCAGAATTTGGCTCAAAATAGAAATGAAGTGAAGATTCAGGGTATCATGGAGGGTGAGAGCACAGACTCTGAGGACTGGCTGCTGGAGTTCAAGCCTCACTGATGAGGCTGTGTGACCTCGAACAAATCACGTAACTTCTCTATGCCTCCATGTCTTCATATATAAATAGGGTTAAGAGGTATACCCTCTAAGAGTGTTATGAAGACTGAGTTAATATTTATATATTACACAGAATAGTTCTTGGCATATAGTAAGTGCTTTAGATTGTGTTTGAAGCTATTGGTATTACCAAAACATTGATAACATTTCCTGCAAAACTCATAAGAGGAAGAGAAATCAATAACAGAAAAAGAAAAAAAAAGAGAATTAGTGGTAAGAAGAACCCTTTGGATTTGATAATGAGAAGGTCTTCATGGACTTTGAGAGTCAAGCTACAGCCAAATTGTAGAGGTAGAAAACATTTTGTTCAGGGCACAGAGTGTATGAGAGTGTAGGGGAAGAAGAGTTTCATCATTGGAGATGTCTGGCTATGGAAAAAAAGGGCTAATGGTTCTAAGACATCTTTAAACATAGATTTTTTTTGTTCATCATTAAAAAACAAAACACTTCCATGGCATCCTGGACCAAAGGGTAATAATATACATGTATTATATTATTTCTTATATGCATAACCCAAAGTTACTTTATAATTAATCCAGGATTAGGTAGTCAGAGACCAACTCTGAACACCGCCTTAACATTCAAGTCCCCAGAGGGGGCAGAGATTGCTGGCTGCTCCCTCTCTTCTTGTGGCCATAGCTAGCCTACTTGCTGTAGCCTTTCTTGAAGTTAGCGGGGGCCTCCTGGTTGAGTCTGACCCAAAGGATGATGAGCAGAAAAGGTGCATGTCTCAGGCTCTGATGACAAAGCCTCCCATGCTCAGGCTCTATGCTCTGTTCTTTTCCCAGCAGCCGGGAGTGAAGACAACCCTCAGGGCTCATTTAAAGTCATATGGGGAACACTCTAGAGCCTCTAACAGCTACTGCCCCAAAACTGCATGTGGTAGGGTGGCTAGGCAACCTCTCCACCTGCTGGTTCTGGTTATGAGTGAGAAACTACTGTGTTTGGAAAATTCACAATTTGTGCATGGTTGTGTCAGTTATTTTACTCTGGTTTGCAAGAGTTAGAGAGGTTGCTAGCTATGCAGAGTCAATATGTAATAAAATGTTTATACAAATGAGATTTAAGCACTCAAGTTGAAAATGAAATTATAGCCATGTATATTTTCAGAGTTTTCCCAAAATTTTAGTTTTTTTTTATTCCAGTTTTACAATTTTTACTGGATTTAAGGTATCATTTTTTTTCTCCAGCACTTGAAACAACATCTAGCTCATGGAAAGTATTTAAAAGATATTTTGTTAATAATAATAATAATAAAAATATATATATACACACATATATACACACATAACACCTGTACTTAACAGTTTTCTTTCAGTAAGTTCATCTTTGAACTTAAATAGTAACTTTAATATATTAATTATACATAATGCATATATATGCACATATATATGTGAGAGTATGTAAATATATCTATAAATATATGTATATATCTATAAATGTATATGAAATCAGGAGTTTGATATTCTAGCTAGATTTCTTCTGGTTTCTGTTAAAAGAGCTAAAATTCCAGTGCAATTGATATTAAGAATATGTTCTTACAACTAAATTAATTTTATATACTACCAAAAGTAAATGTAACACACATTCCGAAACACCAATTTAGTGTAAATTAGCTTGCTTATTATGTAACCCACCAGTGCATGCTCCCTCTTGAGATCATGGATTAGACCCACTGCAGTCAGATAACAGGGTTCACTTCTAGAGATAATTTAACCATCAGAGTGAGTTCAGTGAATTCCTTAGTGCGATATCATTACTTGCCAATAATGAATATCGAAGTGATACATAATAATGTTTGGAACAAGGTAGAGCATTTAGTATTTCCTATTTAGTTTGCTTGATTTTATGAAACTTGAACCTTAGTTTTTTTAATGTTTTGAGGTAAAATTACACACCCCAAATCATAATTTAGTACTTAAATATAGTTCTACATTTCTAGATAATTCGGTCTCTTAGGAAAAACAACGTAAATATAGATTCATAGAGAAAAATATCATGGAGGTTTTCTATTTTGTATTGTTTTGAAAAACAACTTTTTAAAATAACAATTTCTTCGAGTGATCTAGGCCTATCTGAGAACTTAAGAATTAGTCTGAAAACTGCCTGCTTTTTTAGCTTTGGCAAAAATTATTTCAGCGGAGTACTTAAAAATATTTAAATATGTATTTTTTGACCCAGACATTCCATTTTAGAGCTTCAAAAAAAGTGCCAACACACAAATACAAAGGATATTTATTACATCACCATTTATACTGGCAAATAATCTGAATATCTAATACTAAGAAAATGGTTCCACAAATTATGACATATCCATTTTATAGAATGTAGGCAGAGAGAAAAAACAACTTAGGTCTCTACCCACTCCCCTGATGTCTCTATTTACATGGATGCATAAAAAATGCAAGCAGGAGAAAAACATGTACAGTAGGATCTCATTTTTATCAACAATCCTAAATCTGAATTTATAAGTGAATGAGTAAGAATAATGGCAAAGGTACACCTGGGGTTATTTCAGGGACATCACAGGGGAGAGGTCATTTAATTCTCTACACATTTTTATATTATTTTACTTATATTAACCATATATTTCTTCTTTAATTAAAAATAGGACATTAAAAGTAATTTGCTTTCCAGTAGCAAGAAATAGCAAGTTATTTTAAGGGTATGCCATTTTACCTTCTTCACTTATTAAAAAATAATTTTCGTATAATTAGGGGAGTTTACTTTCTCATAACCATGTATACATGCCTATTTAAAATTTAGTACGCACCTTTTATCCACATGCTGTTTTTATTAAATGCCACAATTTGAGGTTGAGGGTAAAGGAAGTGTGGCAAAACTTCTGAACAAATGTAGGCTTATAGTCATTAAATTCACACCGCCACTTGGAATGCCAGCGAAATGTGTTAGCCGTGAGTTCACCTCACCAAAGCTGCTCTTGTTGACTTGTGATCAATCCTGTTGACTGAATCTAATTAAAACATCACTAGCTTTAATGGGTCTAAGGGGATCTTAATTGATGTACTAACAACTAGCATTTTAAGAGGGAAACTCAAGGTCAAGTTGGATCCATTTTTAACAATGCCACAAGCCAGTTAGTTTAACATATGGCCTTCTGTTGTGGATGGGTGACTGGTCTGGGGGTGGGGTAAATGACTAGGGTAAAAAGAGCCAAAGCTTGATAACACATAACTCCATTTAGACACAACCAAAACACAGGAAATGACACACATATATGTACTCACATAGTCACTTGGAGATATATTTGGAAGGGGAACATAGTTTTAGAATGCAACAAAAAACTAGATACCTTAATCTGGCTTGAAAAGTTCTTATTGAGAGCACAGGATGTTCATTTATCTAATTGTCCTATAAATCTTTCATTTACATTTCACACTACTTTGTCAAGTTCCACTACTGTAAAGATAAAGCAAAGAAAAAGACCAGCCCTGTCATCTGTCCAAATATCACCCTCTGAATATCTAGAAGGTATCACCCTTTTCATAAGATGTTTTACTGTCAACTAACTGAAAAGTGCTGTGAGAAATACACAAGTCTAAGATGACTATGGCATGGATGGTTACCCTGGAGTTATATGGCACCCAATCTCCATCACATCCTAGCAATTAATAACGTAAGAGGCATATCATTTGACCCTTTCAGTATGATGTTGAGTGTGTAAGAGATATATAACAGAAGCTAGGAGGGCCCTCTCTAAAAGTTCAGAAAATGTTTTCTCAACCAGATGAAACATGAGCTGTGTTTGAGCCAACTTTTCCAATTTAATATGCTTCTATCATAATATGAAGAAAAGATAAGTCTCGAATAGATACAGGCCAGAGCAATGAAGGATCCTTGGAGAGGGTCTTTCGATAGAAAGGTGGGCAAATGTGGCTGGAGGTACCATTTCATCACCAGGAAGTGATTTTCTCCAGAATGAAGAAATCCCCAGACACTCTGTTCCTCTCCCTTCTCTTCTGTAAGAAGTTCAACTTTCTGGAAGCTATCTCATGAAGATCCCCTGGATTTACAGTATTATGATCACCCTCTTTAGAAAGGACTGGACAGTTGGGTAGACAGAACAGGAAGGAAGAAGTTCACAGATGGGCATTCTTGATGCCTCTCCAGAGAAAAAATCGCAACCATACTTCAGTATCATGTAAATGACCTCTACTCTTAAAATCTGACTGAGAATAAGGCAATCCACCATGGAGAGACCCACCATAGAGAGAAAGCAAGAAGGGGGAGAACAAGAGTATTACTTAAAAAGAAATGTACCATGTAATTTTCCCCTAGCATGATCCAAATTGAACATTTTTAGAGCACCAGGCCTCTGTCCACAGCTTAGAAACTGGAAAAAAGGAGAGGAGGGGGTGTTTCACATTTTTCTTATGCTTTCCCACTTAAGAACATTTTAGAAAATATGATTCCAATCCTGATATATAATTTATTTGTTTCTTTTATTCGCAGCACATATATCATGAAAAAGAAGAAAGGGGAGTGATTGCTTTGGATGGTCTCAACCATACGTAAAGTGATCGATGGCAAATACGTTTGAGCAGAACATGTGTAGGTGTTTCTCTGGATTTAATCACTGGGCAAGAAGCTTACCAGAAACCAAGAAAAAAAATTAGTAATGCAAATTGGGGAAGGAGAGAGGGCTGTTTCAAACATCACTTTTCTTCAGGGTACTCAGTGTTGGATTCAAAATACAGAATGATTTTGTGGAGTATGTAAAAGAGAGGATTATATGCAGCTGTTTTTCAAGTGCTGGAAATATAATATCAAAAAAATACAAAGTTCATATGCAAAGTGAGACTTTGCATATGAGTAATAGGAATGCGGCTTCCTCTCCATAAAACTCCTCAAAACCCATCTCCTCAAAGCCCATCTCCGTCTGTCTGGTCACCAGACAATATCATTTTAGCATTTTTAGTATTTTATGAAAATATTCATTTTCATTATTTTAACAAGGTTGTTTTTGTTTTGTTTTGCTTTTTTATTCATGACACACACACACACACACACACACACACACACAGAAAGAGAGGCAGAGACACAGGCAGAGGGAGAGGCAGGCCCCATGCAGGGAGCCGGATGTGAGACTCAATCCCAGGTCTCCAGGATCAGGCCCTGGGCTGCAGGCAGCACTAAACCGCTGAGCCACCCAGGCTGCCTGCCCTAACAAGTTTTAAATAGTGGTGCAGGACTGAGTTGCCAGGAAAATGTGTGGCCTAATGTGCTCTATAGCCAGTAAATATTTAGCCACCTTTTCCTTTCATAAGTGAGGTAAACATTTCTATTTTACTAAGCTCTCATCCATTATACTGGTAATCATCAACAATTAGCTGTATCAAGTCAAAAAGGTACAGAGACTTTCAACATATTAAGAAAACCACACCCCCCAGGTTTTCTGTGAAGTTATTTTGATAAGCAGATTCTGGTCATAATTTTACAAACTGCAAACCTAGTACTATTCCAGGCATTAGGTTACATATCTCTTGTGAGTATTTAAAAGGTGACCACTATGGACTTGGGCTCTTCAATCTTCCCTAGGAAATGAAGAGAAAATGTTGCACTATGATTGGACCAAAAGGCTTACCTAAATACAAAGCAAATGTGTATTCAGAGTTTAAGTTTTATAAAGTAGTCTTTAAATATGTGTTTGTTGTTGTTAGATGCTAATAGACTTCTCTTTCTTTCTTTCTTTCTTTCTTTCTTTCTTTCTTTCTTTCTTTCTTTCTTTTTGAAGGACAGTTGACATACAATGTTACATTAGTTTCAGGTATACAACCTAGTGATTTGATAGTTTATACATTATTCTATGTTCACCACGAGTAGAACTATCATCTATCCGGTTGCATCCCTACTACAATATCATTGACTATATTCCTTATGCTGTGTTTTGTATTTTGCTACTTTTTTATTCCATAACTGGAATCCTGTATCTCCTACTCCCTTTCTTTCATTTTGCCCAACCCCCACCACCTTCCCCTCTGGCAACCACCAGTCTCTTCTCTGTATTTATAATTCTGATTCTACTTTTTTTTTTAGGTTCCACATGTGTGGACTCATATGGCATTTGTCTTTCTCAGTTTGACTTATTTCACTTAGTATAATACTTTCTAGGTCCATCTATGCTGTCTTAAATGGCATGATCTCATCCTTTTTGTGGCTGTATAATATTCCATTCTGTGTATATATATATATATATATATATATATATATATATCCCATTTTCCTTATCTATTCATCTCTTGATGGACATATAGGTTGCTTTCATATTTTGGCTACTGTAAATAATGCTGCAGTAAACATAGGGGTACATATATCTTTTCAAATCATGTTCTCATTTACTTTGGGTAAATATCCAATAGTGGAATTATTGGATCATATTGTATTTCTATTTTTAATGATTGGAGGAAGCTCCATACTGTTTTCCACAGTAGTTGCATCAGTTTACTTTCCTAAAAACAGTGCACAAGCATTCCTTTTTCTCCACAGCCCTGCCAATGCTTGTTATTTCTTACCTTTTTTATTTGAATCATCCAAGAGTGAGTGATCTGGTCCAGAGCCATGATGAAAAGGATGTTCCCTTTCTGGTCTGATTATAGTCTGTAAATCAGTGGCTAGACCTTTCCTACATTCGTTTTACCCCCTCCATGCCAGAGAACAAAATACTTCAAGGAATCTCAATTCTTTTCTGGGTGTCTCAATGCCGGGATAGATCCAATCTTTTGTGACAATCTGGCTAACTCTCCGTGTACTGGGAACCTACCTTGGAGATCCCAGGCCTGAAGTTTAACTAGAGTGGCAGGTACAGAATATCTGAGAAGAACAGCAAATGAAATCAGCTTGGGATCAGAAAAGATCCCAGTGGGATAAATCTAACTTCAAATACAATTAGTTCAGCAAGGGTGGGGGCGAGGGTGTCTTAAGAATGCCATGCAGTGCTGCTGCTTCTAAGGAGGGAGAGAGAGGGGGGGAGAGAGAGAGAGAGAGAGAGAGAGAGAGATTTACTAGCAGCCTTCTGATCAACTGAAGGGGAAAAGGAGGCATTCACAGAGGAGGTTAGTACATCCTCATCTAAAACTATTTCCACATGACATAGTACCAAATTATAACTGGATGGTAGATTTTTTTCTTCTTAAATGGGCAGATTCAAGCCATGGAAACACTAGTGAAATAAAGTGCTCATCACAGAGGATGGGATTTTGAGAAATTGATCCCACCTTAAAAGCTTTAATTAATTGTTCCACGTCAGCTACCAATAGATTAATGCTTTTGTTCTTGGCACCACTACCTTTATAAAAAATACATGGGTGCAAAATGGGAAGAAATAAAAGGGATGATGAATGTACTCACATTTTGAGATGGAAAGAGAAGAGAAATGTTTTCAAATATCCCATGGGAAAAGAACTTGGTATTCCCACTCAGAAGATGCTTATCATACATCCAGCCTGTTTGCCCAACTATGTTCACTATTTTATTTTTGCTGAGACTTAAACCTACTTGGGATAAAGATACAAACAAGCTTTTGGATGATTATTGGAACACTAATAATTGTTTTTCCCACATTTTGCACCTAACACCATACCCCTGTGCACACATCATTTTTACAAAGAGACTTAATTTTTAGGTTCACAGCAAAATTGAGTGGCAAGTACAGAGAGCTCCCTTATGCCTCTGCCCCCATGTATGTACAGTCTTCCCCATTCTGAACATCCGCCACCGGGGTGGTTCATTTGTTATAATTGATTAAACCTACTTGACAAGCCATCATCACCCACAGAACTATAGTTTGCATTAGGTCTCATTCTGTGAGTTTGGACAAATGTATAATGACATGTACCCACAATGATATCCTATAGAATAATTTCAGTGCCTTAAAAATCCTCTGCCTATTCATCTCTTCCCTCCCCTAATTCCCTGACAACCAATAATCATTTTCCTGTCTCCATAGTTTTGCCTTTTCCAGAATGTCATATAGTTGGAATCACACAGTATGTAGCTTTTTAAGACTGACTTCTTTCACTTAGTGATATGCATTTAAGTTTCCTCCACGTCTTTTCATAGCTTGACAGCTCATTTCTTTTTTACTGAATAATACTCTCTGATTGTACCACAGTTTATTTATCCATTCACCTACTGAAGGACATCTAGGTTTCTTCCAAGTTTTGGCAATTACAAATAAATCTGCTATAAACATCCATGTGCAGGTTTGTGTGAACAAAGTTTTCAGCCCCACTGGGTAAATATCAGAGCATGACTACTAGATTGTATGGTAAGAGTATGCTTAATTTTTAAAGAAACAGCCAAATGGTCTTCCAAAGGAGCTGTACCATTTTGCCTTCCCACCAGCAATGAATGAGAGTTCCTGTTGCTCCACATTCTCACCAGCATTTGGTGCTGTCAGTGTTCTGGATGGTGGCCATTCTATGTTAGTGTGTAGGGGTATCTCATTGTTTTAATTTTCAATCCCCTGATGACATAGGTGGTTGAATATATTTTCACCAACTCTATATCTTCTTTGGTGAGGTTGTCAGTTAGGACTTATGCACATTTTTAAATGGGGCTCATTTTCTTTCTCATATATTTTGTGTAACTGTTCTTTATCAGATATGCCTCCATCAAATAATTTCTTCCAGTCTGTGGCCTGTCTTCTTTTCTCTTGACACATTGAGTTTTATTTCTCATAGAAAAAGGTGCTTCTTTGGGAAAACAGGACACGTCTTTGCAGTCTGTCTCCTCAAGATACGCTGCAGATGTCCTATTTATAATCCCAGAGAGTAAGAAATATTTTCTGGCCCCTCCCACATTCAGAAAAGCAGGTGTTTAATCCAATCTATAATGATCCTGCTCACAAATTAATTTGATTAGACTTTTACTATTTAAACTCTCTTATTTCTCAATGATTTCATTTTTCTTTTCCCACTCATTTCAAATATGACAGGTTTTAATATCCAGCTGATCTTTGCTGGAAATCAGCAGTAAACCAATCTTTGCCAGGGAGGGCTAAGAGAGGAGAAAGAAATTGAAAAGGGATTTTCTGTCCCTTCTTTCAGAAGGAGGGGGTATATCTCCCCCAGATGCCCAGCTGTATGTGACTTTATGGACAGATACTTTCTTTGGGTTATAACTGGGACAGCTACAAAGAAATATTACTTTATCATTAACGCTATGCACTCCAAAGAGAAAAGCATAAATCTCTGATGGGGAAGAGAACTAAGAGCAATTCCTATTTTATGATGCCTCATTAGAGCATTCGAGAAAGTTTAACAAAGAGCAATGGCAATGACCACAGGAAGTAACAACACAATTAATAAAGAAAGACTAACTCAGAGGGATTCCCCAGCCTGGGCAATGTCAGACAAAATAACCTCATGTAAGTTTGCTTAGAATTAAAACCAACTGCTTGTCTTTACTGAATACTCACAAGGCTTTGGGGCCAATGGCCACACTTTAGAGTTAGGTAAACACAATGCAATGTTATTCTCATTTCTGAGAATGAATGATTGAGAGAAGCCTAGAAAACAGATCCGTCAGGCATGAGATCATTTAAATGAGGTCCCGTTCGAAGACAAAGACAGCTGATCCTCTGTGACAATTTCACCTTTCTTTACAAGACATGTGGTGCATGGTCCTGGCTGCAGTTGAGCACCAAATATTTCAATAGGGAAAGTTTGGCTGGTGACAGCAGAGAAATGTCAAAAGGTCATGCTCAAGTTCAGTCAGAATCAATCTTCTTCTTTAATGTGCTGATCCCTTCTAGACTCATATCATAAAAGTAACTACTTTGTTGACGAAAACACAGTCTTACCCAGGTCTACACATTCAGACCATACTGAGAGACTGGAGGTAGGGAAGTTATCCAGAAGTAATCCATATGTCTTATCAGAAAATCCTAGAAGGAAAGACTTCTCCTTATCAAAATAAGTTCAGAACAAAACCTTTAAGTTGGGGCTTATGAAAAAGTTCCCCCAAATCACAAAAGAGAACATTTATCATGAAGAAAAGCATGTGGCTTAATATTATTTCCTGTAAGGAAAAAGAAATATGAAGACAATGCCTAGTTCATAGCTTCACTCGTCTTTAATAAGGGACATAAGTCAGGGACTTGCCAGAGGGATCTGATCCACAGAAACGTGCTATTTGGCTTCACCTAACAATGTATATTATATATGTAAATTATAGGCATTTTGTTCTTTAAAAATCTGGATTTCTTTCTCCTTTTGTTAAATGGAGAGATCTGGTAGTATTTGGTCCCTATTCCCAAATACAGACCAATGGGCTGGACCTGAGAAGCAGCCACTCCCTGAGATGGGCTCATGCACCTGCCACTCCTCAGATCTTTATCACACACTCGGCTCTCATGTATGTCACCAACCTGATCCTTGTAGGAATTTGGAGTCACAATGCTGATATAAACAAAACATGGACTCAAGGAAGCCACAGGAGTCTCAGGAAGTGATTTGCAGTTAAGATAAAAAAAATGCAAGGGTTGGACATATGGAAGGGTAGAATGAGGACCTCCATAAATCTGTTCTTTCATAAAATCAATGAAAGTACAATCAAATTTGTCAAAATCAACGTTTTTAGAACTCTGGGAATTAACACAAGGTTTGCAACAATCTAAGGAGCAATCTATTGAAGAAAAACTGCAAAACCTCAATAAGAATGGTAGGGACTGCAGCATTTAACTAGTCTTGCTTCTATCCCTTTATCCTCAGTTCCATGTATTCTTGAAAATTAGCAGCCTTGTAAACGTAGCAGCTGTGAAAACCAGCAGTTTGGTGCCAATACAGGGGCATTAAATGGGCACGGTGCTCCTCAGCAAGCCCCATTGGCAGAGCATTGTCGCTATTTTCTTGTCTTATGTGTCCCTGGGGAGGGGGGGGAACCTTTCACAACAATGCCATTTTTTTGACCTGACTTGAAGCTTACTCTGTGGGAAAAGCCCCTCCCCAGGATTTTTGTTTTTACAAAAGCATCTGTTGGGGTGCCTGGGTGGTTCAGTCAGTTAAGTGTCTGCCTTCAGCTCAGGTCATGATCCCAGGGTCCTGGGATTGAGCCCCGCATTGCATCAAGCTCCTTGCTTCCCCCCTTTTTCTGTCCCTTTTCCTGTTCATGGTCTCTCACTCTCACTCTCTCTCAAATAAATAAATAAAATCTTGAAAAAACAATGCTGTTGCCTAAGGCTGGGATGCCAGTTGGGGCAAACAAGAGCCTGACCAAAATTGTAAAAGAAGATCTGGAGAACAAGATGTCCACAGATTGCTTGAGAGCTCTGACCTATCCCAGGAGTTCTAAAAGATCACACAAATGTTCAGGTTATGCATATGCCCCAGAAAGATGTGAGAAGGCCCTAACCTCTCTCTTTTGGTTGACCTTAAAACCCTTGCACAAACAGGAAGTAAAGGCTAAGGTAGACTTGCAAGCTGCCTTAATATTGAATGCATGCCCCAACACACAAACACATGCACACCACTTCACAAAGACTAAAAGGTTTCTTCACTCAGAGCGTTTAAGAAATAACGGAGTAGAGATTTCAATGGCCACACACTGTAGGAAATCAAGATTTTATAGACTAAATTTTAACCTTGAAATTTTTGTTCCCTTCTCAGAATGGTGTTTGACCCAGGTCCTGTTACTTAGAATATTTTGTATCGAGACAGAAGTCCTTCTACATGTATTGTAATTCCTTGTAACCATTTCCTGGGATTCATTCCAACCGTATAAAGATGTTTACTGTAGCATTATCTGTGACACTTGGGATTTAGAAGGCAATTTAGGTATTTGCCACAGGGGACTGGATAGACTCTATAAAGGCATTCTGTGAAATCCTGTGGAGCAAAAAGAAGTAACTAACTAGATGAACCCACAGTAAAATGGATGGATTATAAACAGTCAAAAGTGCGTGGAAAAAAAATAAAGCAGATTGAAGGCTATAAGCCCTCACACATGCACAAAAAAGAATAGTATATATTTTGCTATAAATTGTACAAATAAAGGATATGCATAAAACACTAAAAAGTGCTGTCTATAGGGTAGTGGTGTGAAGTGAGAGTGCACAATCAATGTAAGAGAATTTGCAGGGACTGATGAAGATAATCAGTACTGATGTGACGTGTCTGCTTGAGCAACCTTCTGCAAGCAGGGAAGGGAGGGCAGGAGAAAGAAGAAAGAAAGAGTGAGAAAAAGAAAGAAAAACAGAAGGGTAAGAAGAAGCAACAAAGCAATCATGGAAATAAAATCTGCATTTGAGGTGAAAGAGAATTAATCTGATAAAAATTAAAATCAGAGGTGAAAGATTCTGAATGGGAGATGGGGTTTCTAGACATCTGGAAAGCCAGAGTGGCACAGACAGGACTCAGGCACACCCGCACAGTGAGACTATCTTTTCTCTTTGTCTCTTTTCCTCCTCTAGTGATGAATGGATGTCTCTTCTGGTGCTCAGCATGACCCCAAAACATGAAAAACCACATGTGTTAAACATTCCCTTGAAGAAGAGTATATGATTTTTACTCTAAGCCCTTCTGAGAATGGTGGTAGAAGCCTGAGTATAAAAGGGCAATGGTCTCAGGGGAATTTTGATTTTTATTGACTCTAACAGGATTCTGCCTCTGTGGAACACCCCCTTGGGAAAATTCATGTCAGGTTAAACTTAATGTTACTAACACTTATCAGTATTTTATTTTTTATTTATTTAAAAAATGTTTTAATTTATTTTATTTTTAAATTTTTTATCAGTATTTTAAATCATAGGTTCTACCTTTAAAAACAAACAACAAACAAACAAACAAAAAACCTTGCCTACCCTAAGAGTGTTAAAACTCGTTACAATCTGGAAAAAATGTTAATACCCTACATCTGTTGCTGCAATGATCTCATAGAAAATTTCATAAGCCAGAAAACACTAAGACAGGGATTATGTTTGGCTTATATGCCCAAGTTGGACTATAAGCAAGGTCACTAATTACTATAAGAATGAGTTTGGGCCTTAAAATTACATGTACCCTTCTGAGAATGGGGTTTGACCCAGGCCTTAGTACTTAAGGTATTTTGTACAAGGCAGATGTCCTTCCTGTGGATCATGATTCTTATCATCTATTTGCTGTGATCCAAGCCAACTGCTTAGCAAATAATTCACCTCTTCCACCTAGCCATACAACTTTTGAAAGCATGAATCTTGCCCCTATCCATTTTACATGAACTCATGGGCAGTACATCTGGCTGTCTTCCCAAACTGTGTTGTGAGTTCCATGAGTATAAACCTACATTTGTTTAAAGTTTTTGTACCCTTCCCAGTAAACCTATAAATTGTGGTGCTTAAAAACAACATATGTATAAGAAGTTCATACTAAATATCAAATAGGCACGCATAAACGATTACCAGAAAATAAACTTTCCTAATTACACAAAAATTAGTCTGATTTTCCATTAGGAAATACATAAAATATAGCAACAATCAGCTATGGAGTTAAATAATTAAATGGGATTTTCATTTTACATTATGGGCAGATATCGTGTGCTCAGGAGCAAAGACAGGAAGAGACGCATGAGAAAAGAAAAAGTAAACTGTGGAGGAAATAAACGCTAAGGAAACTGACAAATGAAGGAAGAGACAGGGCTTGGCTAGCTAGAGGTGATGGTCTTGTATGTCAGGGCACAGCAGGGATGACTCTGGAAGAATAAGAAGCTCAGTTAATTAAGATGAGGATTAATAGGTTAGGCTAGAAGTAGCAGAGAAACTAAGTTAGTGACTAGGAGGGGGAAAATCTCACTAAGTAGAAAAGCTTAGTCTCAGGCAGTCACCACAGACCATACACAAAAGGGAAGGAGGAGGATCTGAGTACATTCAGAAATGATTGATTAGATTATTGACCGTAAGTTGTAAAGGATCAAATAGTTCACTACAGAGTAGACTCCAGTGAATAAAAAACAGAAGTACTTACTAAGTGCTTAGTAGGTACTGAGCAACACTGCATCTTATGTTTTCCAAAAGTCAGAGCTTGGTTTGCTATTTTCTCTCTACTATATATAGATGTTTGTATCCTTGAGGAAGACTTCATATTTTTTTTTTTTGCAGTTGGCAAAATTACCATAATGCCTGCTAACGGTGCCATGCATTCATTATACTCAGTGCAGTTTGAGTTCCAGAATGAATTTACTACATTTTACTAAACTAAATTTCTTGAACTAAATACTGTATACTTACCCAGGCCAAGCTTTCTTTTCCTTTTTTTCCCCTTTCTTTCTTTCCTCCTTTTCTTTCTTTTCTTTTTTCTTTTTTTTCTTTTCTTTTCTTTTTAAGAGGCTTCATGCCCAACATTAGGCTTGAACCCAGGACCCTAACATCACAACCAGATCTGAGATCAAGAGTCAGACACTTAACTGATTAAGCCACCCAGGTGCCCCTAAGCTTTCTTTAAGTATGACAATGAACTCTATTACTCTAAGCATTCTGAAAGTATCTGAAACTTTTCAGAACAACAGAAACAAAAAGTATTTCCACACGAAAATATGTATTTTAAGTTTTATGTGTATTTCATCCCCATTCTTTGGGCTGCCTAGATTTTTTACAGCTGCATCAGCAAATCACACCATGCACCTTAATCCAATGTGTTTTAGAGAACTCAAATACATTTCTGTATAATATTATTTTTGGAAAAGAGCTGCTCTATTGATCTCATGTGGGATGAAGCAACCATGCTCTCTGAACTTTAAATTTAAAAGGCATATACGTATATGTATATATGCACAGATCTTTTTTTGTATATTTTATATTGGATTTCGATTTGCCAACATATAGTATAACACCCAGTGCTTATCCTGTTAAGTGCCCCCCTCACTGCCCATCACCCAGTCACCCCATCCCCCCACCCACCTCCCTTCCCACTACCCTTTGTTCCTTTCCCAGAGTTAGGAGTCTCTCATGTTCTGTCACCTTCTCTTATTTTTCCCACTAATTTTCCTTTCTTTCCCCTTTAATCTCTGTCTCTAATTTTGTATTCCCTAGATGAATGAAACCATATAATGTTTGTCCTTCTCTGATTGACTTATTTCACTCAGCATAGAACCCTCCAGTTGCATCCACGTCGAAGCAAATGGTGGGTATTTGTCGTTTCTAATGGCTGAGTAATATTCCATTGTATACATAGACCACATCTTCTTTATCCATTCATCTTTCGATGGACACCGAGGCTCCTTCCACAGTTTGGCTATTGTGGACATTCTGCTAGAAACATCGGGGTGCAGGTGTCCCGGCATTTCATTGCATCTGTATCTTTGGGGTAAATCCCCAACAGTGCAGTTGCTGGGTCGTAGAGCAGGTCTATTTTTAACTCTTTGAGGAACCTCCACACAGTTTTCCAGAGTGGCTGCACCAGTTCACATTCCCACCAACAGTGGAAGAGGGTTCCCTTTTCTCCGCATCCTCTCCAACATTTGTGGTTTCCTGCCTTGTTAATTTTCCCCATTCTCACTGCTGTGAGGTGGTATCTCATTGTGGTTTTGATTTGTATTTCCCTGAAGGTCAGTGATGCGGAGCATTTTCTCATGTGCTTGTTGGCCATGTCTATGTCTTCCTCTGTGAAATTTCTGTTCCTGTCTTTTATCCATTACATGATTGGATTGTTTGTTTCTTTGCTGCTGAGTTTAATAAATTCTTTATAGATCTTGGATACTAGCCCTCTATCTGATATGTCATTTGCAGATATCTTCTCCCATTCTGTAGGTTGTCTTTGGGTTTTGTTGACTGTTTCTTTAGCTGTGCAGAAGCTTTTTATCTTGAACTCCCAATAGTTCATGTTTGCTTTTGTTTCCCTTGCCTTCATACATGTATCTTGCAAGAAGTTGCTGTGGCCAAGTTGAAAAAGGATGTTGCCTGTGTTCTCCTCTAGGATTTTGATGGAATCTTGCCTCACATTTAGATCTTTCAACTGTTTTGTCTTTTGTCTTGTGTAAGAGAATGGTCTAGATTCATTCTTCTGCACGTGGCTGTCCAATTTTCCCAGCACCATTTATTGAAGAGACTGAATATCTCTTCAGAATATCAGTTGACCATAGAGTTAAGGGCCCATTTCTGGGTTCTCTATTCTGTTCCGTTGATCTATGTGTCTGTTTTTGTGCCAGTACCACACTGTCTTGATGACCACAGCTTTGTAGTACAACCTGAAATCCAGCATTGTGATGCCCCCGGCTCTGGTTTTCTTTTTCAATATTTCCCTGGCTATTTGGGGTCTTTTCTGATTCCACACAAATCTTAAGATGATTTGTTCCAACTCTCTGAAGAAAGTCCATGGTATTTTGATAGGGGTTGCATTGAACATGTAAATTGCCCTGAGTTGCATAGACATTTTCACAATATTTATTCTTCCAATCCATGAGCATGGAATATTTTTCCAGCTCTTTGTGTCTTCCTCAATTTCTTTCAGAATTGTTCTGTAGTTTTTAGGGTAGAGATCCTATAAGTCTTTGGTTAGGTTTATTCCTAGGTATCTTATGCTTTTCGGTGCAATTGTAAATGGAATTGACTCCTTAATTTCTCTTTCTTCAGTTTCATTGTTATTGTATAGAAATGCCACTTATTTCTGTGCATTGATTTTGTATCCTGCCCTGTTGCCAAATTGGTATATGAGTTCTAGCAATCTTGGGGTGGATTTTTTGGGGTTTTCTATGTCATCTGTGAAGAGGCAGAGTTTGACTTCTTTCCAATTTGAATGCCTTTTATACTTTTTGTTGCCTGATTGCTAAGGCTAGGACTTCTAGTACTATGTTGAATAGCAGTGGTGCGAGTGGACATCCCTGTCGTGTTCCTGATCTTAGGGAAAGGCTCCCAGTGTTTCCCATTGAGAATGATATTTGCTGTGGGCTTTTCGTAGATGGCTTTTAAGATGCTGAGGAATGTTCCCTCTATGCCTACACTCTGAAGAGTTTTGATCAGGAATGGATGCTGTATTTTGTCAAATGCTTTCTCTGCATCTATTGAGAGGATCATATGGCTATTTTTTTTCTTTTGTTGATATGATCTATCATGTTGATTGTTTTACGAGTATTGAACCAACCTTGCATACCCAGGATAAATCCCACATGGTCATGGTGAGTAATCTTCCTAATGTATTGTTAGATCCTATTGGCTAGTATCTTGTGAAAATTTTTGCATCTGTGTTCATCAGGGATATTGGTCTATAATTCTCCTTTTTTTTTTTTTGGTGGGGTCTTTGGTTTTGGAATTAAGGTGATTCTGGCCTCATAGAACGAGTTTGGAAGTATTCCATCCCTTTCTATATTTTGGAACAGTTTTAGTAGAATAGATATCATTTCTTCTTTAAACGTTTGGTAGAATTCCCCTGGGAAGCCATCTGGTCCTGGAGTTTTGTGTCTTGGGAGGTTTTTGATGACTGCTTCAATTTCCTCCCTGGTTATTGGCCTGTTCAGGTTTTCTATTTCTTCCTGTTCCAGTTTTGGTAATTTGTCATTTTATAGAAATGCATCCATTTCTTCTAGATTCTCTAATTTATTGGCATAAAGCTGCTCATAATACATTTTTAAAATCATTTGTATTTCCTTGGTATTGGTTGTGATCTCTTTCTCATTCATGATTTTATTAATTTAAGTCTTTTTCCTTTTTAATAAGGCTGGCTAGTGGCTTATCTATCCTATTAATTCTTTCAAAGAACCAACTCCTGGTTTTGTTGATCTGTTCTACAGTTCTTCTGGTCTCTATTTCATTGAGTTCTGCTCGAATCTTTATTAACTGCCTTCTGCTGGGTGTAGGTTTTATTTGCTGTTCTCTCTCCAGTTCCTTTAGGTGCAAGGTTAGCTTGTGTATTTGAGTTTTCCAGTTCTTTGAGGGATGCTTGTATTGTGATGTATTTCCTCTCAGGACTGCTTTTGCTGTATCCCAAAGATTTTTGAATGGTTGTATCTTCATTCTCATTAGTTTCCATGAATTTTTAAAACTCTTCTCTCATTTGCTGGTTGACCCATTCATCTTTTAATTATTTATTTTTAAAATAATTTAGTACATTATTTTTGGTAATGAATTTTTTTAAAGATTTTATTTATTTATTCACGAGAGACACCCAGAGAGAGAGAGAGAGAGAAAGAGAGAGAGGCAGAGAAACATGCAGAGGGAGAAGCAGGCTCCATGCAGGGAGCCTGACGTGGGACTTGATCCTGGTTCTCCAAGACCAGGCCCTAGGCTGAAGGTGGCGCTAAACCGCTAAGTCACCCGGGCTGCCTCCATTCATCTTTTAGTAGGATGCTCTTTAACCTCCACATGTTTGAGTTTCCTCCAAATTTCTTCTTGTGATTGAGTTCAAGTTTCAAAGCATTGTGGTCTGAAATTATGCAGGGGACAATCCCAATCTTTTGGTATCAGTTGAGACCTGATTTGTGACCCAGTATGTGGTCTATTCTGGAGAAAGTTCCATGTGCCTCTGAGAAGAATGTGTATCTAGTTGCTTTCAGATGGAAAGTTCTGTATATATCTGTGAAATCCATCTGGTCCAGCATATCATTTAAAGCCCTTGTTTATTTGGTGACGTTGTGCTCAGAATATCTGTCATTTGCAGAGAGCCATGTTGAAGTCTCCTGCTATTAGTATATTATTATTTAAGTTAGTCTTTATTTTGGTTATTAATTGATTGATATACTTGGCAGCTCCCACATTAGGGCCATAAATATGCATGATTCTGAGGTCCTCTTGTTGGATAAATCCTTTAAGTATGATATAGTGTCCCTCTTCATCTCTAACTACAGTCTTTGGGATAAACTTTAATTTATCTGATAAGAAGATTGCTACAACAACTTTCTTTTGAGGACCATTTGAATGGTAAATGGTTCTCCAACCTTTCATTTTCAGGCTGTAGGTGTCCTTAGGTCTAAAATTAGTCTCTTGTAGACAGCAAATAGATGGGTCTTGCTTTTTTATCCAGTCTGAAACCCTGCATCTTTTGATGGGATCATTTAGCCCATTTACATTCAGAGTTACTATTGAAAGATATGAATTTAGTGTCATCATAGTGCCTATTCAGTCCCTGTTTTTGTGGATTGGTTCTTTGGGCTTCCTCTTTCTTTTACAGAGTCCCCCTTAATATTTATTGCAGAGCTGGTTTGGTGTTCACATATTCTTTCAGTTTCTGCCTATCCTGGAAGTTCTTTATCTCTCCTTCTATTCTGAATGAGAGCCTTACTGGATAAAGTATTCTTGACTGCATGTTCTTCTCATTTAGGACCCTGAATATATCCTGCCAGCCCTTTCTGGCCTGCAGGTCTCTGTGGAGAGGTCTGCTGTAAATCTCATATTTCTCCCCATATAAGTTTTTCTCTTTTTTTCCTCAGCTTTCTTCCTTGCCATCCACTTGTCTTCCATGTCACTCACTCTTTCTTCCACCTCATTAACCCTCATTGTTAGGAACTCCAGTTTGGATTGCATCTCATTCAATTTATTTTTAATTTCAGGCTGATTAGGTCTAAATTCTGCAGTTGTGAAGTCTCTTGAATCCATTATGCTTTTTTCCAGAGCCACCAGTAGCTTTATAATTGTGCTTCTGAATTGGCTTTCTTGGGATCCCTGGGTGGCGCAGCGGTTTGGCGCCTGCCTTTGGCCTAGGGCGCGATCCTGGAGACCCAGGATCGATTCCCACGTTGGGCTCCCAGTGCATGGAGCCTGCTTCTCTCTGCCTGTGTCTCTGCCTCTCTTTCTCTCTGTGTGACTATCATAAATAAATAAAAATTAAAAAAAATATTTGAATTGGCTTTCTGACATCAACTTGTAATCCAAATTCTGTAACTCTGTGGCAGAGTACTGTTTCTGATTCTTTCTTTTGTGGTGAGTTCTTCCTTCTAGTAATTTCACTCAGTGCATAGTGGCTGTATTAGCAGGCTGAGTCAAGACTATTAACCACAATCTAAGTAAATTTCACCCTAGATGATTCCTCTTGTTCTATATACTGTAAATTCCTTGAATTCCCCTGGAGCTTTCCAGCACTGCTCCGTCAAGAACTTGATATTCTCCTGTCCTTCCACCTGGTCTTTTGGGGGAGGGGCCTGCTGTGCTGATTCTCAGGTGTGTGTACCTGGGGGAGCTGTCCCACCCCTTGTGGGTGCCAGGCTCAGTGGAAGCAGTTGACCCCGTGAGGCCTCTGTTCTCTGGCGGCCCTGCCCCTCCCAGGCACAGAGTGACACCAGGAGGAACGACTACATTGACAACGGCCAGCTCTCCAGCTCTGGAGTCAGCTCTTTGCAGTAACTACCGCAGTCTCCCAGTCCGCATTGGCCCAGATGCTCCTGGGCGGAGTGCTAACCTGCACAGCTTGAGGGTGCCCTGCGGCAGGAGAGTCCTCGCTGTCCTGTGTCCCCTCGCCTCCACCTGTCCCAGGGGAGTGCAGGATCGTGGGCTGTGTGCTACGGCCTCTGGGATCTGGGGTCTGTGCTGCAGGAATCATGCTCCTAGGGCAGTGGCTAGGCAGCAGGGCGCAGACCCCTCCATCCGGAGCCACTGCCTGACCCACTGGCTTCTCCCTAAGGCCTCACCCGGCACGCTCCAGCCCTTTACTGAGATTGGCCCATGTTGTGTGGTGCGCTCTCCCCCAGGGTGCACTACCTCTTAGTGCCTCTGGGAAACTGGAGGCTTCACTGCCCTTCCTGCCATTCTGCCTAATTTCTCTGCTAAGCGCCTTTCAGCCACAGAAGAATCCGGCATGGGTTTTTTAAAGTTCCTGCCTTTCTGGGGCTGGGCTTTCCTGTTCCAGAGGCCTTTGCCACCCCGCATTAGCCATGCTTCTCGTGGGGCCCCTCCACAACTTGATTCTTTTTTATTTTATTTTTTTCCGCCTTCCTACCTTGTTAGAATGAAAACTTTTCTCTCAGTAGCACTCCAGCTGTTCTCTCTTTAAATCTCAGGGCAAATTTGTAGGTTTTCATGATGGTCTGAAAGTTAATTAGGTAAGTTGGTGGAGCCAGATGAGTTGAGGACCTCTACTCCTCCACCATCTTGCCCCGCCTCAGGATCTTTTTTTTTTTATATATAGGATATGGTTATATCCCAATAAACTCATTATAAATTGAAAACATCATGAGTCAAAAGTGTCTTTAATATACCTAACCTACTGAATATCATAGCTTATCATAGCCTACCTTATATGTGCTCAGAACACTTACATTAGCCTGTGGTCAAAATCATCTAAGATGAATCAGATTTTATAACACAGTCTTGAATATTTCATGTAACATATTGAATACTCTACTGAAATTGAAAAACAGAATGGTTGCATGGGTACAGAATAGTTGTAAAAGTATCAGTTATTTACTCTTGTGATAACTGACTGGTAGCTGTGGCTGACTGCTACTGCCCAGCATCAGGAGAGAGTGTCATAAGGCTAGCCTGGAAAAAGATCAAAATTCAAAATTCAAAACATAGTTTCTAATGAATGTGTATTACTTTTATACCATTGTAAGGTAAAAAAAATCCTAAGTCAAACCACTTTAAGTCAAAGACTATCTGCATAAATGTATACACACATATTCATAAATGGGGGTGAGGAGATTGCTTGTGCCTGTTCTGGTCTAGCTCCTTTGAGCTTAATGAAATAAAGCATAAAGAAGGATCTAATTGAAAGCCCACAATTAGGACTTCTGGTTCCACATGTAAGGAGCTTGGAAGTCACCTTTTTATCCTAACAATTCAAAGCTGAGCAAACTAAAAAATTAATAATTCTTCTTGAATCCATAAAAGAGGAAGAGAATAGAGCAGATCACTGCCCCCAAGACTGGAGAGATGAACAGGCAAATATAGAGATACATAGCTTACTAGAGCAGAGACTTACAGCAAGCAGAAACTACTGTGGGAACCAGTCTTAGGATAGAAAAGCCTGAACTGTAATTAAGGAACTGCTAGAGGCTCAGTATGGACAACTCTGAGAGTTAAAATCTCCACAGGGATTCAGTTTGGGGAGAGGGACATAATACTTCAGCTCAACCAAGCTCTCTCAGTAAATACTGAAAAAACAAAACAAAACAAAACAACAACAACAACAACGAACACCTTTGGGTTTTGAGCCAGGGGAAGAGAAAAGGAGCCATTTCTCAATACCTCAGAACACTCTGTTACCAACAAAGGGAAACTCGTGAACCAAAGCTTAACGTGCTGGGTTATTATCAAAGGCTAACTGAACTGGGGATAGAAAATATCCAAACCCAGCCCTTTCTAGCCATTCTGTCTCACCTAAGTGGGAGGAAAAATTTGAGAAATGCTTGTGAAGTTTACTGTCCAGAGGCTCAGGCTCACTAAAAGACTGAGAGCTAATCATAAGGCTGTCAAGGTTTCCTACCAGAAAACATTATTAAAGCCTATTTATAGTAGTTCCTTTTACCAATAAATCATGTCCAGATATCAAGAAAAAAAATTACAAGGACAGTGATGATAAAGCAGTGTTTCATAAAATGTCTCTCCTCCAATAACAAAAAAAAAAAAAAAAAAAAGGAAAGAAAGAAAATAAAAAGAAAAATGAAAAACTCACAAGGCATACCAAAAAAAAGCAAGAACTCATTTGAAGAGACAAAGAAAACATCAGAACCAGACATGAAAGGGATTTTGGGATTATCAGATGGGGAATTTAAAACAACTATGATTAATTAATATGTAAGGGTTTTAATGGATAAAGTAGACAGCATGCAAGAACAGATGGTCAATGTAAGCAGAGAAATGGAAATCTCAATTTAAAAAAACTGAAAAGAAGTACTAGAGATCAAAAACACTAACAGAAATAAAGAATGCCTTTGATTGGGCTTTTTGGTAGACTGGACACAGCTGAGGACACAATCTCTGCACAAGAGGATGTACCGGAATAATTCACAAAATCCAAAAAGCAAAAAGAACAAAGACTGAAGAAAGGCATAGCAGGACATCCAAGGATTATGGGACAATTACAAAAGGAATGGGAAAACCAGAAGGAAAAGAATCTCCCCCAAATTAATGTCAGACACCAAACCACATATCAAGGAAGCTCAGAGAACACGAAATAGGATAAATGCCAAAATAGTGACACCAAGGCATATCATTTTCAAGTGATGGAAAATCAAAGAAAGAAAAAAAATCCTGAAAGAACCCAGAGGGGAAAAACATCCTACCAATGGGGAAACAAAGATAAGAATTACATGTTATTTCTCAGAAACCATGCAAGCAAGAAGAAAATAGAGCAAAGCACTTAACGTCTTGTGGGGGAGGGATGGGGAGAAACAACAACCTAGAATTCTGTACCCTGGGAAATTATCCCTCCAAATTGAGGGAGAAATAAAGACTTTCTCAAACAAAGCTGTAGGGAATTTGCTGCCAGTAGACCTGCCTTGCAACAAATGTTAAGAGTTCTTCAGGGAGAAGGAAAATAATTCAGGTCAGAAGTCCCAGATCTACATAAAAAAGGAAGAGCACTGAAGAAGGAATAAGTAGAGGTTAAAACAAAGTCCACACACATACCTTAACTAAAACGAAAGTATGAGTGTGGGGAGTAGTCTTGGAGACTGAGAAGCAAATTCTAGTTGGGTATCATTTAGGTGGTAGAAGTAGCACCATTGCCCAAGTTGTGGCAACAGTGTGGAAGGATGGATACATACAAATGAAGGTAGATGAGAAAGAAAGCAGCTTCCAAAAATCTGTCTACCCTTTCTGCAGTAATAGAAATTCTAAATGTCTTCCCCACTGCTATCATGTTTCCTGATTCTCCTTCATGTATTACTCATGCTGACTTGATCTCAGTTACATAAGCTTCTAAGAACCTCAATTCTAATCCACGCCCTCCTTCTAATTTGGTCATTTATAGAGATCCAGGTCCCTTTGCTTCTCTGAGCCCCAGTTTCTTCATCTGGGAAATGGAATGAGTTAGTTAGCCTAGATAATAACTTCTGAAGATCTCTGTGGTTTCGGTCCTTTGTTCTAGTTAGGAGAAATCCCAAGGGTTATAAGAAAATTCTTGAAGAGTGTTTTTCTGCTATAATGCCCAGGCATTGATTTCACAGATGTCATGCAAATATCTATGGTAGATATGAGGGTAGTAAAACAAATCTCCATTTATACAGATTAATTGCTATCAGGTGGTATGGTCAGAGTAAGAGAATAAAAAGTCAAGAATTCCCTTAGGCATTCAAGTAGGAAGAAAAGAACAAGAGTTCCCAGGTCACCAGAATACCAAATTCCCTGAGGTGTTTCTCATTCAAATCAATTTTGTTTTGTTTTTCTCTGTCACAACACTTTCAGATTTCTAAGCAAAGATACATGAATTGGTCTGGCTCACTTAGGATTCCAGAATGCCTTGGCATGCCCAGCAATCTTCTTAGGGATTGGGAGTTATATTGAACAGTAGGTCTGCAGGCACCCTAATTCTCCCCTCTCCCTCCTCTCCTCCCGCTTAGACCTTATCATAAGTGTCAAGGCTAAATCGTTCTCCTTGTCTCCTCCAAATACATCATCATTTCCCACTAAACAGAACAAGATTTGGAATTCATAAAAGCTGAGCACTTTGCACCACCATATCCTTTGGTATCAGAATCTGCAGTAGGAAAATGCACCTTAATGTAAACAAAGCAAAAAACCTTAAAATTTAATTTTATCTTTCTCAAAACACATATCAGCATAACTACAGTGATCAGCAATGGGTTATTGTGCACAGAAAAGCAAGCAAGCAAAAAAAATCATAATAACTTTCTATTTTTTTTTCTATAGCCCTGATTCATATTTCACCAGTTTTTCTGCTAATGTCCTTTTTTCATTCCAGGGTCCAATGCAGAATATTATATTGTATGTGACTAATTTTTAATACATTTGATAAAAGTTTCTAACACAAACTTTTAAAAATTGAAGGATAGTTGATATAAGATTTAATTCTTATGAGATAAATCACTCACTGCCATGTATAGCTAGAAAGTCTGTGGAAACAGCATTCAGCTTAGGGATGCTGAAAATGTGATGTCATCTTGTCTACCTCTGTCCTACAAATGTCTTTGCCACATGCCTAAGAATGAAAGGAAAATGCTATTAGCAATAAAAGTCAAGGAGCACTTTTTACCTTACACCAAACTAAACTCTATTATTAAAGTCTGCTTCTTCCCAATAAGACATGATGACGTGCTCAGTTACAAACTACTGAATGATTATTTTGTGGAAGAAAACTGCTATTCTAGCCTTTCAACATTCCAAAGCAGCACCATCTCAGAGGACAGAAACACTACTTTATACCTCCACTACCCTCTTGTGCTCTACAGGCATTAGTTTTGGTCACCAAGCTGTCACAACAGTTGGCAAAATAGTATTCAATACAGACATCTCTAGACAAGGAAATTAAACCTCCAGTGAGATTCAAAACACCTCTTAAAACTTAATGAACATCTTATCCATCTGAACAAATGAAAGCTTCCATTAGGTTGTTGCAGGATCTCAATGTTAAATATGTGTACAATTCAATTAACTCCTACCAACATTGTCCCTCTCACTTTATACTCCACTCCCTTCTCAAAGAACACAGACATAGGCAGATGAGGTCATGATGGAATTTATGTGAGGTTTTAGATGGAGTGTTTAGTCAGCACATCAGAAGGAGAGCCCAGACGAGGTCAGAAGCAAGACCTCTTGGCTTCCACAGTGCAGCAGCTGCTTGTAAGGGCTGTCTGGGACCTCTATGAAACCTGAAACAAAAGAAAATCACACTGAAGCTGAATAGCCCAAACTCAAGCATTATGTCTGGAGCTCAGGGATCACACCACTGGACTCTGCTTCCTTTTCCATAAATTCAGTCCACTCTAGCTTCATGTCATTAGACTGTTTTTGTTCTATCCATTTAACAAAAGACCCCAACAAGGGATATTCCAGGGAGATTGACACATACCACTAGATCCAGGATGATGCTAACACATGATATTAGAGATAAAAACAAATACACTCAAGCCCCAGATCTATAATATCAAAACTATGAAAGCCAAGTACATTCTCTTGGCTTAAATTATTTGGGTAATTTCCTGGATTTTTGAATTCACTTACCAGTGAATTCAAAAGTCTCCTTTTACCAGTAGAGTCTCCCATACTGGTATAGGAAACCTCAAAAGAAAAGTCTCCTTTTATAGTATAGTCTTCTCAAAAGAAAACCCAGCAATCTTCTTAAACCCTGAGGTGTCAATACTTGACCTGCACTCATAGTGACCCAGCTGTCACTTTTCAAAAATCCAAAAGGCTCTGTGTGGGGTCAAACACATTACACATATACATTCTCAGTGTCAGGGAGATTGACAGTGGCCATCTGCAGGCATATAAGAAGCAGCAGAACTTGGATGAAAACAAGTGGATCCTTCCTGAGTGAAAGCAGGAATGACCACAGGGTGACTCAATATTTAAAGGGATGGACAATACTAAGTGGATACAAGAGCAGAGAAAGAATTTTGATCCCAGGTTTGTTACTGTGATGAGATCAGTAGTGAGCCTTAAAGACTCTTTGGGCTCTGTTTCTTAATGTATAAAAATAAAGAAGTTGAGCTACTAGTATTGATTGCACTATGTTTTATGCCTCCCCAGCTCCAGAAAAGGAACTGAGTTTGTTAGAAGTTGAACTACAAGATTGCTAAATTTATTTTGAACTCTTACATGATTTTAATTTTTTTAAAAAAAATCAGATTAAGTGGGAAAAAACAGTTCTTCAGACAAGATTTCTATGATGAGAAATGAGACCCTCAGACCAAGCACATGCCACTATAGTAAACAGTTTTAGGAAATCAGTTGAGTGATCTCAAGAAATATAAATTTGTTTAGCACTGTACTCTCCAGCTCCATCCACATCATTGCAAATGGCAAGATTTCATTCCTTTCGCTGGCTGAGCAATATTCCATTGTATATATATGTATCACTTCTCCTTTATCCATTCATCATTCAATGGACATTTGGGCTCTTTCCATAGTTTGGTCATTGCTGATAATCCTGCTATAAACATCGGGGGGGGGGCATTTGCTGCAAAATTTAGTATTTTTGTATCCTATAGGTAAATACTTAGTAATGCAATTGCTGGGTCATAGGGTAGCTCTATTTTTAACTTTTTGAGGAACCTCCATACTGTCTTCCAGAATGGCTGCACAAGTTTGCGGCCATTAGCCACTCTAATATGTGCTACTCCAGTAGTGCACGAGGGTTCCCCTTTATCCACATCCTTGCCAACACCTGTTGTTTCTTGTGTTGTTGAGTTTAGCCATTCTGACAGCTGTCAGGTGATATCTCATTATAGTTTTTATTTTATTTCCCTAATGAGTACCAAATATGATTTCACTAATATATGGAATTTAAGAAACAAAACAAACCAGAAAAGGAATGGAGAGGGAGAGAGAGACACCAAGAAAAAGACCCTTAACTATAGAGAACTGATGGTTACCAGAGGGAGGAGGATGGGGGATGGATTCAGCAGGTGATGGGGATTAAGGAGGGCACTTGTTGTGATGAGCACTGGGTATTGTCTGGAAGCGTTAAATCACTATTTTGTACACTGTAAAAAAAACTTACACTGTCAATTAACTGGAATTTAAATAAAAACTTCAAAAAGTAAAAATAAATAAATAAAAATTTATAAAAGAAATACAAATCCTCAGTGCAATTTGCTAAATAAGAGGGGGATTTTTTTTTCTTTCTCTCAGATTTTCAGTTCAGTAGAGCAGCTGATAAATTTTATCAAAGACGCAAGTTCTTTATATTTTGCTACACTGTCACCTTAACAAAAGGGCTTTTTCCTCCCACTATCTCTTCTCATGCTTGCCAGATAGCTGCAACAGCTCCAGCAATCTCATGAAAAGCCCTGATTACAATGCCCAGAAGAAAAAAACAGGAGCCATGTTTTCCCAGTTGTGTGTGTCTCAATTTATCAGCAAGAAAACAATTCCCAGAAATTCTCAGCAGATTTCCAGTCAAGTGTCAGAATTTTGACATATGCCTTTGCCCACATTAATTATTTGAAAGTAAGCAAGGACCACCAGAGTTGGCTCAGTTCAATTCCGGATTCATGCCCTGGCTCTGGAAATATGGCTGGCTGCCCCTCAAGTACATGGCTCTTTGGAAAATAAGTGCTATCAGAAAAGAAGCGAGTGAATGGTTTTTGCGAGAGAACCAAAATGCTACACAGGGAAGGTCTCCAAACCATCACAATAGAACATTATTTTAAAGGAATTAGCTGGATCAATGATCCATTAATAAAAATTTGATATTGCTCAAATTAGCCACTTATCTAAGAAAGGCATGCTTAGCAAATTAAGTATAATACCAAGAAGGATTGCTGCCTTTTTACCGTCTCTGATGGAAAATAAAACAAACAATAATGTAAAAGATGTCTGCTGATTCTTTCCTATATAACCATCTCGTGTCTCATTGGAGCAGAGACATAAGAAGAGCAGAAAAGATGGTGACCTGTCAGGAGACTAACTAAGTAATACAGACTAGAGGCAATTAAGTCCTGAATTAAGGTAGATACAGAAGGAATGATGAGGAGAAGGATTCAGGATTCAAGACATATGTTCAGGTAGAATTGGCAGCTTCTGGTGACAGACTGGATGTAGATGGTAAGGAAGAAAGAGAAGTTTAAAGTGAGAAAGAGAAGGAAAAAAGGTAGAAGAACAACATATCCAAGAGAGGAATGGGAGAAAAATAATAAACCCAGGTTGCTGGACAGTTAAACATGAGATGTGTGTTTCAGTCTGTGTTCAGAGTTCAGTCAGATGCTTCCCTAGACTATCTTTCTGTAGGAAGAGTACAGAGCAAGAGAAGAGAAGAGAAGACTAGGTAAGGACAAAACTCAGGAAGACTGACATTTGAGGAGTGAACAGAGCAAGAGAAGTGTTCAGAGAGAGATGTGGGAACTAGAAGAGAAATAGGTCATGCAGGGTAAATAAATGTTTAAAAATAAAGTGTATATGCTAAATAAAACAAGGGTCTGAAGGGTCTGAAGTCATCAACTGGTTTTAGCAATTAAAAATAGTTTATTTAATGAGATCTAGCATTAGAAATATGGAAGTAAAATTGGAGTGGCTTCAGGTGTAGAATGGAGTAAATGAAGGGAGTGAGAATCAGGGATATCGTAGTCCTGAGAGGAGTTAAGAATCACAAGAGGACATTTTGTTTTGAGGATGGAGAAACCCAAGCACATACAGGAGGCTTTAGAGAGAAGGATGCTTAAAAACACCAGGAGAGGAGGCAATGATCACATCTAACAACAATTTTCTTTAAAAGTCACTTCTAACAGACTTCTTAATTCAACAAATTCTTTTTGAGTATCGTTATTCTAACACCGGTTGATAAAAAATCATGGGGTCTGCTAAGAAAATGTGGAAATCCTTAGGTATTCTTGCACTGACAAAGTCCCCTGAATGAAAATATATTCCCAAGGTCCTTTTTTTCTGATTTTTAAAATGTCTTTACTCATTATTCATTTATTGAATCATGGGCCCTGCTAAGAAATGTGGAAAAATCTTAGGTATTTTTGCACTGACAAAGTCCCCTGAATGAAAATATATTCACAAGTCTTTTTTTCATGATTTTTAAAATTTTTTACTCATTTATTCATTTATTAAAGTATAATTGACATTAGTTTCAAGTATACAATATAGTTATTTGACAAGTCTGTATGTTATGCTGTGCTCCCCACAAGTGCAACTACCCTCTGTCACCATACAACACTATTACAATATCATTGACTATATTCTTTATTCTCTACCTTCTATCCCTGTGACTTGTTCATTCCCTAACTGGAAGCATGTACCTTTCACTCCCCTTCACCTGTTTTGCCCAGCCCACAAACCCCCTCCTCTCTGGGAACCACCAGTTTGTTCTCTGCATTTAAAGGTCTGTTTCACATGGCTGTTTTGAATATCTTTTCACAGTACAGTTCCCTGTGGCCTCTTTCCTGGGGGTGGTGGAATGCTGGGTCCTCCAAAACCAACCAGAGGGTTTTAAGATGAGGAAATCAGAAGAGGACTAGACAGAGAAGCTTCTGTGTATCTGATCCTTCAGTGTTTACTCCTTTTGTTCCCAAAAGGCAGAGTAGACTCTTCACAACTCTACAGAGCCCTTGTAAGGCCTTGGCAACAACCAAACACAGTGCTCAGTCCTCCAAACCCTGATAGAGGTTTCACACATGTGACAAACCGCTTCAGACCAGAGAGCCTTGCAACATGTGCTGCCACTGTCTTTCACTCCTGTCTTTCCCAGATCCACCCTAAATGCAGCAATGCAAGTGTCTCAAATGATTTATACTCCTTAATATTCTGATGATCCTTGCTGCCCCCTCTTCCTGCAGACCTGACAGCCTCAGCTTCTTTTCTTAAGGATTTTTCCTCTCTCTCATGAATTCTCAAGTCCCAAGTTTGCCACTTCTCTATAGTATTAGTTCTCTAGTTCTTCATTCCTCTGCACCCAACCAAGGTCTCTGGATTCACCACTGTTGATGCTGAGAACACTCTGCCCCGGGAAAACCACAGGGCATGTTCCATTATTTCATCAATTCTCTGCTCTAATGTCTTATCAGAAAGGAAGTACCCAATCTTCCCTTGTAAAACAGCATGTCTTCAGTCTCCTTCACCTGCCAGATTACTTTCTTCATAGTACTTTTACTACATAGTACTTTTTACTACATAGTCATGTTTATTTGGTTTTTCCCCCATCCACATCCTAGCACCAGAGTATAAATTCTATGAAAGCAGGCATTTTTTTTTTTTTTTTTGTGGTTGTTCACTGCTCTATCCTTGCAGCCTATAGCAGAGGCTGGTACATGGCAGCTTAATGATTATTTACTGGATGATTTTGCCACACCCAGTATGTTGTTAACACTACCACATGGTTCATTCCATCTACTTCTTAACATCATTTCCCCCAGGATGCTTGGCTGACTTTTTCATTTTTACCTCTCTCCAAATTCAGCTTATTATTTCCCCATCCAAAGCATCTGGTCACTAAGAAAAGAAACACATCACAACTTTCAAGACATACTGTCACTCACAAAACAGATGATCTGTACCAAGATGTACTGTTAAGACAAAATAAGCTCTAAAGATTTTAATGCCACTGCATTCAGACCCATCGAGTAGGAGATAAGATCCCCAGAACAACTAATTTAAAAGTAAGTCAGAAAACACTTCACAGACAGAAATCCACTCTAAAACTTGGCTCCTCCATAAAAGCAATAATAATGGCAA